>NC_137462.1:56948287-57315787 GCF_964235325.1 Thermobia domestica | reverse complement strand
GTCCTCATCTTCAAAAAAACAGCAAGTGGCACTACAAACTTATCTGTTTCTCTGTGTGTCTGTGACTGTCGGTCACTGACATACGTAGTTCATGCTCGATTGTTTCATTCTGAGAAATTCACTTACAGCAAAGAAACATTTGTTTCCGAAAAAATATACATATATTATAGTTACTCATCTGAAATATAACGCGAAAAAAGTAACGCAAACTAGGTACGTTACTTAAAAAATTGTAACGCGTTACCGTTACAGTTACTTTGGAAAAAATGTAACGCGTTACTAGGAAACGTTACTTAAAAGTAACGCGTTACTTGCGTTACGTTACTTCCCAAGACTGGTCTTCACCTACGCCTAGTACTTTGTTTCTTGCTTGAAATAGTCAAGTTGCAATTTCTTTGTTTGACGTGCTTTGTATATACATATTTATTTCTATATATTTTTAGAACACAATAGTATATGTAACGTTTTATTTCGTACAAATATTTAATAATACAGTTTGTTATGGCGTAAATTTTGACACTAATATTCAGAGAACTGTTAGTTTCACCAAACCTTTAGTTTAAATACAAATTCTATAAATAAGCGATCAGCGACTTCAAATAAGATGATTTTTTTATAAATCAAAAATAAAAACGATGTTTAAAATATTAAATACGTGCGTCCCTGTTCAATAAAGTTTTCAACCTCCCCTGAGATTCTGACGAAACTTACGTGGGAGCAACCTCTTAAAAAAAACTGTCCAAGCATAACGAAAATATACGTACGTGCATTTCTGTTTACGAAAACCATGAATTCTCCCTTGAGATATTCTCAAAATTTATATGCGGTTATCAGTAAAGAATTCTCTTTCAAGCAAATTAATAATAATAGTAAATCAAAACCGATCAATGTGTTACGAAAATATACTTGAGCATACATAAATATATAATAATGAAATGCACACACTGTTATAAATTATTCAGGCCTATACATACTCGAGTGGGTGTCCCGACAAAACGTACCAGCGACAAAACGTACCACTTGAATTTTCGCGACAAAACGTACCACTTTTGACGACCTGTCATAAATGACAACCTGTCATGGATTAATTAAAGCATTTCTGATATTTATTCCACGACAAAACGTACCACTTATATAAATTACAACCTGTCTTGGACTAATTAAAACATTTCGGATATTTAATCCGCGACAAAACGTACCACTTCAAGCTTTTTTTTTTTTTTCAGCGTGTTCACAGATTATTCTCCAGATCGAACAAACTTTTCTTAAAGGTTCTGTATGTGACAAACGTAACATTAAACACGTTTATCAGCGAGTAAGAGAACACGAGTCTTCCAAAATACATTAGACCAATGTGGGTGCTTACATATCTAACAAAAGAGAACATAATGTTAAAAAAAACTACTTCCTCATGAACAGGTAAAACAACGGCAGTATAAGGTTGAGAAGAACAGACAGATAATGTATCGAGTTGTCAAGGTGCACAAACTCATTGGTAAAAGAGTGTTAATTTACAGAGGAAATGTAGCAGCCTATAAACTGAAAGACACAGCTATAGATCATGGAAACTTTTTGGGTATTATTCCTTTCTTAAGCAAATTTGATCTTCCGCTTAAAAGTAATTTAGATAAGGTCACCGAGAAGAGTCATATACGAGGAAGTAAGCAGGATAGTGGTCGCATAACTTTTACTAAACACGGTGAACTTTGTTTTGAATGCTATCAACACACTTATCAGAGGAGATATTTCGAAAGAAGTCTCTCAAGCTTCAATATTTTCTGTTCTATTAGACACTACTCAAGATATAGTAGTTTCAGGCCAGTGCTCTGTTGTTTTACGGTATGTTGTTAAAATGGTTGTTAAACAAAGTGTTGTTGTCATTGTAAAATGCATATCTACCACAGGCCAGTGTCTTTGCGGTTTACTGCTGGAAATTCTGCAAAAGTTGAACCTTGATATTAAGAAGTGTATTGGAAATTCAACCGATGGCTCAAGTAACATGCAAGGACAATATTCGGATTTTTTCAATTCACCTATGATCAGTTACACTGTGATTCAGTTGATTTTGAGTTTAACGGCCCTTTTAGCACCGAGGCTATATGAGACGGGACATACTGATTTACGAGAAATCCGAAGCACATGAACTCCCGCCAGGAATCGAACCCAGGTCTCCCACGACAAAGGCGCATACGCTAACCACCTAACCAATAAGAAACTAAGTTACACGTGTGGTGTTACGCTCATATACTCAATCATGTCATATGTGATCTGACAAAAATTTGCATTGATTCTGTGTCATTGTTCTGCTGAATGACTGTGCGATATTTATGCGTAAGTCTTATCAGCGAATGGACATTTGGAAGATCAAATGTTAACAAAGGCGTCTTACAGTTATTGCGGAGACAAAATGGTAGAAAACACACTGTTTTTCAGAAAACGTTTGGTCATTTTTCGAACCCAGAAAGTGCTTCGTATATAGAGTTGACCATAATAATTAAGAAAATTGCTTCTACAGAAAATATCAAACCAAAAGCTAGGTGTAAAGCGAAAGGATATATAAAAGATCTTGTCAAGTTCAAAACAATTCGGGCAGCAGAAATGTTCCTTAAGATATTTCAAGTGACGACCTCTCTGTCAAACTATCTCCAAATAGAGGGTGCTGCTAGTGTAGTCCTATCGGATGGTGCAGACTACTCTGTTCCAAGTGAAAGAGTAGAGAGATGATTTTGAATCCGTTAAGAATGCAGCATTAAGCTTTGCAGAATGAGCCAATAACAAATTTGAAGACTTAGAACGTGATTTCTTTTTTTTTTTTTTTTTTCTATTGACCTGTCGATAATGCGCCTTCAGAGATGGACAAAGATTTTCCTGTGAATGCGAAGATAAAGCTGCTTCTATCCAATGACCAGGTACTGCATCGAAGCATTCAACACAATATTGGACATGGTAGTTTCGAGTATTTCTTCAAGATTCAAGAAGCAATGTACTTTATGGATTATTTGGACCCTAGACACTTCAACCAAGTAACAGAACTTCCAGACGTGCCTTTTGATAAACTTACATATTTTCTGAAAAACTTCAGTAAAGAAGTTTTCAAGGATACTATAAATGTATTCTCTTGGACTTTTGAAGGACGTGGATATCCTTGAAAGTCAGTCTTGATGACGAGCACAACCGAGAAAAAATGACTGTAGTGATGGTGCAAGTGATTCAGAATTAGGAGAAAATACATTTGTTTACAAGGAAAGCGAATGCAAAACGTGTTGCAAAATTGTCCAATGTGCTGCTTTTTAATTTTGCAGAATTGTAAATTTTGCAGTAATACTTATCCAGGTTTCCAGAATAAAAATTTTTATTGACTTCGCCCGTAACTCAGGTAACATGTAAAAGAAATTTTTCAAAACTTAAATAAACTGAAATACATTAAAAATAGGCTAACGAGTACCATGTCTCAGGAACATTTGAAAACATTTATGTTGATGTCTATTGAAAAAGATTTATTAAAAAATATTTCGAATGCAAAAGTGATAGATACAGTAGCATCAAAAACTAGTACACTAAAACATCTGCTAATTTTTTAACATAGTATACGTTCTCCTTGAACTTCATATATTATTTTGAACAATTCAGAATAATATACTGATGAAAGAATATCAGGTTTTAATTGTCAATTGTTAATACTATTGACTTGCTGTAGAAAGAAAACTGTGCAACTTGTTTTGTGACATTGAGATGCTGGTGGCCCTTGTGGAAGAAAGCGCCCGCGCCCCTCTAATAATACCTATCCGTCTCTGGTCCAAAGCCTGGATAAAGTTTGATGGAAATCAGCAAATATTCAAATATTGCATGTGCAAATTCTTGCCTGGTCTTGGTCTGGCGAGAATCTTGCAGGTATGGGCTTGGTCTGGTGAGAATCTTGCAGGTATGGTCTTAGTGCGTTTGCACACGACAACGATAATATCGGTGGTCCCACCGATAATGTCGGCGGTGAAATCGACTTCAATGTATTCAAATCGTAGCTTGCACACGCCACCGATATTATCGGCCGTTCCTCCGACACGCAGATGCTGTCGGCCAAGCCCCCGATACTGTCGGCGGTACCGCCGACACCGATTTTGTCGGGGGCAATGTTTTCTTATGATTGGATGCACACGCCACCGATAATGTCGGCCGGCCAGCGGGTTAGATGAAGAGAGTGACAAGGCGCTGTGTATTTTTGTTTTTTCTTTTCTTTGGAATTTTGTTGTTTTTCCATTTTTTCTATTACAATTGTATAATATTATTATTATCTTGTCCTATAAACAACTTTGAAACAGCTTATTACTTTTTTTACAGTCTCTGTTTCAGAGTAGCTAATTCCCTTTATTAAATAAATATAAAATGTGGGAAGTCTGAAGAGTACTGATTTCCCTCTAAATAGTTATCAAATAGAATATAGGAAATTTACATAACCATTTTCCGTTGATTATTTTCTACTCCCTTTTTTTTCTTTCTCTCTCTATCTCTTTGATTGTATCTTTTTAAATCTACTAATGTTTTTAAGTTTTATTATATTCTGGAAATTAATTCAAGCGTAATTTTCAAAGTTTGATACTCTGTGAACATAAGCATATGGAAAAATCCTGATTATTATTACTTTCTTTTATTTACATCAGAATTGTGTGTACTCAATTTTCCCGGTCTCACTTGATAAGCAATGATTGAATAGAATATTTATTGACAAGTAGAATTATTATTATTATTATTTTGAAACGAACCTAGGATAATCAAACGTTCTTTTCAAAGCTCCCGAGGACAAGTGACTCATTTGGCATTCTCTTGATTGTGATTTCAAAAACAGGGATGTGACTCCACGCTTCACTTGTCGCACATCTTTTCTCTAACTTCCAACGCTAACCCCATTTTTTAAAAGAATTTGTGGAATGGCAAATGGAAACAAAGACCCGAGTACGAAATATGTTATAGCATTTAGACCCAAGCTCGTGTGATAATCAAGTAAGCCCGAATTACAGAAACTTAATAATTATTGCAAAGTTGTGTTTTTATTTACAGCAATTAGAGGTTTAATTTTGCAGTTGTGCTTTAGAAGTTCTCTAGAACATTTGACTTCACTTTACACCTGCTAAGACTTCACTCTACACCCACTGGACTCAGGGGCGGATCCGGGGGGGGGGAGCGATCGGTGCGATCGCCTCCCCCCCAGTAAGGGGAAATTTTCTTATTTTATATATAAATAAAAAAAACTAATCCCAGAGTTTGGAGCTCTTAAAACTAGGTCTAAATAGCAGCATTACAACCCACTGCCCCCCCCATAAGTCCGTCCTGGATCCGCCCCTGACTGGACTGGATACAGGATTTCAAAATCAGGAGAGTGTTCAAATATTTAAGGGGGTGTTTGTGCTTGACTTTTAGAAAACTTATAGACCTTTCTCGTCTTATCCTAAAGTTCTGCAATAGCACAAAAAATGACACCTTTCCACTGCAATCCTAATTTCAACAAAGTAGAAAATGTTGCAGTGACCTTCATTTCGTGTTTTGTATCAAAAGATCCAATATATTTCAGCAAAAAAAAAAAAAAAAAAAAATGTAGGCCTTATATCTGGAGAACTACATATAGTGTAACCAAACCCAACTATCACTTAACTCACTATGATGTACTTACTCCGTAAAAAAATACAAAAACTCGATATAGGGGCAGTTCAAAAATTTTGTGGCCCTTGATCCAAAATATCCAATATATTTCATTCAATCAAACATTTTCTTGTACGCCCCATATTTGGAGAACTATGTATAGTGTAGTGAAACCAAAAGTATCACTTAACTCAATATGATGTGCTTATTACGTAAAAAATACAAAAACTCGATTTAGGGACCGTTTAAAAATTTTGTGGCATCTGATCCAAAAGCTAATTAGTGGCCAAGGTCGCAATCTTTTGATGCGTTTCTTTTTTTCTTCTTTCTTTTTTTTATCATTCCTAAAATTCTTGGCCATGATCGCAATCTTTTGATCCATTTTTTGGTTCATTCCTAAAATCCTTGTTATTTATTTGTTTTTATTTTGTGTGAATACCCATTACAATCAAGGTAAGTTATAGTATTAACGAATTAATTCACTTGACTGATGTGATGTTGAACTAAAATCCATCGTAGTTTTCTCGATTAATGTATGCATGGACACGTCGGATGTTCTAAATTTATCATTTCTCTTCTCGTTCTTTTTCTGTTTGCTCTGCCTAAAATGGAATCGTTTTCGCGACTGAGATCCGTCAGTGGTTAGGTTAGGTGAGATGAACTCGATCTGATATCTGAAGTGCTAAAACTACAACATGATATACTAGAACGTTTATTGCTAATTGCAGATATTGTACACTCATGTCCAAAATGATTGCCGTATATCTATAACTGTCTTCTTGTACGAATATAATTTGGTAATGAGTATGCAGGGTACTTTTAATACCGATACTATGTGTATAATCGGGAATTGTATATTTGTGGTAAATTTCGTAGGAAAAGAATTATAAATACGAAAATTAGAATGAGTAAAACAGAATGTTGCTAAATGGACAAGAAAGTTTTATTTTCGTTTTATTGTTCTTATTACTGGTCTTTTGACATGAAATTTTCCACATACATGTCTTTGCAAATTATACACATACTAACATTATAATAAATACCTGTAGAAATCGTTATCAAATTATATTCTTACATCAACATATTTATAGATATGCGACAATAATTTTGGACATGAGTGTACCTTTATCGCAACATTGTAGGTAACTAAATTCGCTTAAATTTATAGCCAATGTAATTTTGTAATTTGTAATTTTGTAATTTTTTACCAATATGACTCATATATTCACGAATGTATTAATAGTCTTGACGACTACCGTATGCATATTTTGACAAACTCTCCTCTGAACCGTCATTATTACGCTTCTTCACATTTTCACACATTGTAACACCACTTTATAACTTATACATGCCTTATGCGGGTTTGTTTACTAAGCAAGTTAAATGCTCTTTGTGATCCTAATGAATGAAAAAAAAAGTATTGGAAGTATATTTACAAGCATATTTGTGAACCGCGGCGCAGTCTTACAAGATTGAAGGTCACTGTTCCAAGTTCTTTAATGTTCTTTGAAACGCAAGTTCATTTATTTTGATTCACTCATGGTCCAACTTAACCGATGTCACTCGTATAGGACTTCTGAACCCTTTCCCGTATGCACAACCAGGCCGGTAGCCAACCCAAAAATGTAGGGGGGGAGAGACAGAAGTTAGGGATGGCCCGATCCAACCATATTATAGGTCATTTGCAACCCTACCGTGAAAATTTCAGGAGGGGGCAGCAAAAATTTAGGGGGGCCGCCCCCTAGACCTCCTTAGATACGGGCGGATGGGCCTGTGTACAACCTATAAAATTTTCAAAATCAGCCTCAACACTTTTATTTTCACTTCAAACATCAGTAAACAAGGTTCTTCCCAGGACACCTTCAAATTATTAACGTATTCTGGAGTGAGACGGCACCGTTCTGAAGTTAAAATTCTATTCATTGTTGAAGATGATCTCTCCACTGAAACGGTACCGATTGGAAGAAGCACAGGTTTTGTTGCTAGAGCTGACAAATTATTAAATATAATGCGTTTACATTCTTCACAGGAAAGCTTCATTAGAAATCCCTTGAAGAAAGCTATTCTTTCAATCGTTTGAGAGTTCTATATTCAAATAGCACTTCTTCGCACAAAACATGAAATAATTGTGAAAAATCGCCTATTCAGGTTCGGATCAAGGCAGAAGTTTGGAGGGTGTTACTCGAAGTTTAGGGGTGACACCCCCTATCGGGGGGAGGGGGGTGGCGGAATCCCTGGCTGGATAAAACGCTTGTTTGTATAATTGTTCGTCAGAGTTAAAGCCCGTCGACGGGAAAAAACGTTCTTTTCCATTGAAAGTGATATTCTAGAAATTATTGCCATAACGTATACCCACTCTCGAATATTTTAAAATCTTTTTAATAATAATAATAATAATAATAATAATAATAATAATAATAATAATAATAATAATAATAATAATAATAATAATAATAATAATAGACTTATTGCAACTACCAACATTTCTATGGGTGGAATACAGGGTCTCATTTCTGTATGCTGGCGCTGAATATGGTTTCCAATTCTTTCTATTAAAAAATCAAAAGTTTGTGTGGACATGCGATAGTAATTAAAAAATTTTGCATCGTCTTCGCGTAATTTCTCATATAGTGTATAAAAAGCACCTTCTACATAACGCACAGTCAATAATGGATGAACCCAAAGCTTTCGCGATCTACATTTCCTGTTTCTACGTCTTAAGTACAACAAGGCAAGAAGATATCTCTTGTTGATAGCTGGACTCATCTTCTCTCTTTCACGTCCTGTCCAATACTAGTCTCAGCGCCGACATTATCGGCCACGTGTGCAAACTATCGCCGACACCGATATTGTCGGGGCTTCCACCGATATTGTCGGCGACGTGTGCAAAGTACGCCGACACCGACACCGATATTATCGGGGCTTCCACCGATATTATCGTTGCCGTGTGCAAACGCACTTAGTCTTAGTTTTGGTCTTGGATCGGTACTTTTCTCACCACCAATCTGTTCAACTTTTAAGCTTATTTTGGCCGATATATATATATACTTATATACCGTCCTATCAAGTGGTACGTTTTGTCGCCTGTCATTATTTGATGGCTGATTGGAAGACTCTTCGCAAGTAGCCCTCCAGGCAAGTGGTACGTTTTGTCGCTTGTCATTATTTAAAGTGTTTTTAGAAAACCCTTCACAAGCATCCCTCAGGGTAAGTGGTACGTTTTGTCGGTGGTACGTTTTGTCGCTAGTACGTTTTGTCGCGTATTCACTCGAGTGTATTACTTCAGATGTTTAAAAAAGGAAAGAAAGAAAGAAAAGAAAAGAAAGAAAAATCAGAAAATTTAGTGAGTAATATTGGCTTGTTCAAGCTTCAAAGTTGTTTAATATGAACTGATATTGCTGTTTCTTTTGCTATTGTAAATATTTTCCTTTGAATTCACGCATTGATTACATTACGTTTATATAATTATTGTTTGTACTAAAATTTTTACTTCGTTGGAGATCACCATAAATAGAAGAGAAGTTTGCGTGTAAGATACAGCGAGAAAGCGCTTGTTAAAAGTTCATCTGACTCTCGCTAGCCACGTCTGCGACCAAGATGACGTCATGCGCCAGAGCGACAAGAATGTAGCACTGCATTGCACCCACCTTGTAGTCTTTCCACCATGGACCCGTCATTAATCTGTAAGTCCACATGTCATATATATTCGCTCCTAAAAGGAACGCTAAACTCAAATCTAATTAACTAATATACTTGTAGGGTCAAAAATGTATAGATAGCTAACAATTGCGTGGTTATTGCTCATTATTGAATAACGTTTTAAGCTTAATTCTTATCTTTTGGAAGAAGAACTTACTAAGACTAAAGCTTATTGCAATTGAATAATCCTACGATGAATCCATCGGGCTCAACGTTGACAAGTTACTTTATAGGAACTCTAATTACTTACAGACTACGTCTATACACTACTTTACACGCCTTTCATTTTATTTTCATGTTAAACAAGTGTTAACTAAAAGATTGAGTTATTTTATTGTCTTAGTTTTAGATAATCACCAGTAGTTCAGATTTCTACACACACAACAGTATTCTCTGTGGATTGTGCATTTTTTAAACAAGCACATCAGGCCCGCAGCAAACCACAAAAGTTTGTGGGACATAAATTCTTTAGGGGGCACAAGTCGTTAAAAGACAACCGCTGTACATCAATAATAATTAATCAGATCTTGTACACGTGGTAACCATAACCCATTTCAATATATCCCTTCACTCCATCTCTTACTCTAATAATAACAATAATCGTTGAATATTTTATTGACACAAACAGCCAGTAGCCACACGTATGGCAGAGGTGTACAAAAAATACGACACATTGACTACAACGACAAAGGTAATACAAATCAAATAATACAAATAGCATGACCAAGTACAGTAAAAAAGATATGAACATGCAATAATTACTAATAATAATGAACAAAGAAAATAAATTTTAAAAAAGAAAAAAGTAGTAAAAAGTGAAAAGTTCAAACAAATCATGCTGGTAATACAGAACATAGTATAAAATAATACATTAGAAGATTACCAACACCTCGTCGATAAAAATGTACGTAAAATACAAACGTTGGCATTGCATCAAAGACTATATAAATTATAATAAATAATAGACCTATATTGGGAAGACAGACCTATATTAGAAAGACAAGAAACATGAATAATTGAGCAACAAACGATAAGAAAAATATAACCAATCATTTAAAAAAATGTAGTGTCTGATAAGAAATGAGAAGTTACAAACTTTTTAAATAATTAGTAAGTAGTCAACGTACAACAGAAAATTTAATTTCAAATAAATCAAGAACTGTGTTAAACTTATTTTCCTTAGCAACACAATTATAAATAATAATATTTGGTATTAATAATTTAATTTATTGATTGATTCGGCTGTGTCCAAGGGAGTACAAACAATACAACATAAAAGGTTACAATAACAAAAGTAATACAAATAACATAACCAAGTATAGGAAGTTATACGAATATACAATAATTACTGATAAATGATAGGTAAAGAACAACTTGAGGAAAAGGATAAACAAGAGACATGAAGACAGAACATGCAAGCATATCAAAACAATCGTCAGAAAATAAAGTTACACCTTTTGGATATTTTGTGGAGAAATTACTTATATTAAGGATTGTTAATGGTATATTGATTTCTGAAATATAAACAAAATCGTTAGAACTCTTGTATAGAAAATCGATTTTTTTAAATATCAACTCCAGTAAACTATTCCTGTTTTTAGGGGTAAGAGGAAAATTCAAAAACGCTCTTAGAAATTGTAGAGAATCTTAGAAAATTCTTAAGTTTAAAATTCGATCTCGATCCGTTGAACGGTACGGCCTCTAGGTCAGTGTATATACGTCGGGAAGAATGAACACACAGACGTCCAAAAATGACAGACCATGAGATGCGTATATTCATTGATATTTCGAACTCGATTATTTTCACAAATTCCATATTTTCTTCTCTCCTATAAACGTTTGAAAGTAAACATACAGAGAAATAAATTAACTTTAAAAAGATCCCACGCGCAAAGGATATGTGGAAATTCCAGTGAAATTGTTTTTATGAAAAGTATGAAGAGCACAGTATTGCATAACCTTCCCGAAATTATACACTCTTAGTCATATCAACCTGCACAACATCAGCTGTGTAGCATTATTTTTGGCAAAGTAAATTTCTTTCAAAATTTTGCAAATTAAAAAGTGATGTTCTTCAGCAGCACCGACTAAATCTGAAACTCAATTATACCCATTTTCCTAACCTCTGATAATTTAAGAAAAACGAACGGTGTATTGAAAAACTACGAGCATATATTCCATGTTGCTTCTCATTGAGTTCCCTGTCATGCTAGTTTCTATATATCTACTCAGGCACGCAAAGAAACATCCCAACCAGTCAAAATTCGAGGATTTTGAAGCTTGTTTTGTGTCCTTTCTGACTTCGATCTTTTGTAAATTCATGTGTTTCGCGCCATTCCGTTTAATGCAGTTCTACTCACTATGTTTTATTTCCGATGTCATTAAGAAATTATCGAGAAACTTGTATAAAAACATTGCTGAAAAAATTGTATGTCTATCTCTCTATCATTCATTCCTAGCAAATCAATTTTTTTTACAAATATCTTAATATCATATTTTTGTATAGCACATAATGGTGCATTATAGTCTTGGGGAAACAACGAAAATTTAGAGAAGCTTGGCTCCCGTAGCCCCTCCTTGGTTGTGGACGTGTTCCAGAACTATGACATCCTTTGCAGCTTTGGTCCTCCGCCGGATTTCAAGTGTGGATTGTCTTTCTGTGTGTGACCTAATAAGGCACTCTGCCAAGAGAATCACTAATTATCTTATCTAGCCTTTTAGGTAATTCTTGATTTGGTGGACAAACACCGTGTGTGTGGGGGTTTCTCGGGGTTGTTCCGTTTCCTCACACTTTATTTATTCCACTATTTCATTCATTTCTCATCATCACCGTCTCCTTTAGCCTAACCGGCATAACCGTGGGACGTAAAACTCAATGATTTCATTTCATTTTCATTTTTTCCTTCTTTAGTTTCATTATTGTAGAACAAACTAATATCTGGTTTCTTTGCATTCATCACGACAATGTCCTTTGAGTACTTCGTGTCGTGAGAATTACTGCCTTCTCAGGGACAGGTACTCTCATGTCCAAAATGATTGTCGCATATCTATAACTGTCTTCTTGTAAGAATATAATTTGATAATGATTTTGCAGTATACTTTTAATATTGATACTATGTGCAAAATCGGGAAATGTATATTTGTGGTAAAGTTCATAGGAAAAGAATTATAAATACGAAAATTAGAATGAGTAAAACAAAATGTTGCTAAATGGCCAAGAAAATTTTATTTTCGTTTTATTGTTCTTATATACTGCTATTTTGACATGAAATTTGCCACATACATGTCTTTGCCGATTATACACAAACTAACATTATAAAAAATACCGGGCGAATTCGTTATCAAATTATATTCCTACAATGTACAATAATTTTGGACATGAGTGTACATAAGAAACTAAGGTGGAATGTTTGGAGCATCCGAAGAGAAAACTTTATCTTGCTCTGTTAGGTTGGAACTCCAAAGGAATGAAAGATTTGGTCTTTCTTATTCTGCTCCCTAAAATAAGGTTTTTGCGCAACAACTCTGCTCAGCTGTAAGTGAGTAAAAAGTTACCACAAGTCACATTCCTATTGCTCTTAGTGTAGGATTCTGTGAAGTGAAGAACTACCAATGAACATTAATTTGTGAATCTGTTGATACCCTTCCTTCCCAAACACAACAACCCGTTGAATGGGTAAAAATTCTTTGAATTTGTAACTTAGAATCAGTAGCGGATGTAGCCTGCGGCCGGGGGTCCTAGGCCTCCCAGTTTTTTTGAATGACAAAATTAATTGAAGCTATTATTTATATGTTTTCGAAAGTTTGTAGTAAACTCATGATATTTTCTGGTTGCCCTCCCCCCCTCCTTGTTTTCACAATCTAGATCCGTCACTACTCAGAATATTTTCCTTTCATATTTGTATGATTTGTAAACCAAATGGGCACCTAATACGCAATGGTACAAATCATTTGTCCACAGATACTACCTGGAACATAATGTTTAGTAAGGTCCGTTTAAACTTTTCCCATACATCACATATCGTACTCAGCATTAGAATACACATATTGTAAACTTTAATATGGATTTCATTAGTTAGTTCAGCATTTTACCAAAGAATGCCCTACTTTGGGTAACCAATTTACACCATCTTCCGGACAAATTATAGTTTTGTGCAGAAGGTACTTTTTATTAGGAAGTTTGATATTGCTCATAAAGTTCAAAACCAACTTCGAAGCGTTATGTAACGTAGTTGTAATTATTTTGCTTTGGATAAAATGAATGGTACCCCATCAGTTTACAATAATATACAGTTTTAAAATAATATTAAAAGGTAGTGTGTTCACCGCAGTAAAGGGCAATATAATCCGCGGTTCAATCGAATATATAGTTAATTACTGTGGAGATGAGAAAATTCATGAAATGGATTTGTGCGTCTACAGCGGAAAATAAAATCAAGGCTTATTAGTTCTTTCATAAATAATTAGTTTGGTACGCCGTGAAAACAAAAAATATTTAAAAGTGGTGTTCACTGATTCCTCTGCTTAATGTACATTAATTAATTGTAATTTGCGTATTGCGTGTGACTTGTTACTAAGCTCTCTCAGTTCAATTTGGCATTTCAAACGCTTTACAGCTTTTGCTGGATTTTTTTTAAACATCTGAAAGATATAGCTTACCTCAATATAAGCTACCTTACTGTGGCCATGGGAGAATAACAATGTTGACTCAGATTATTAGCTCTTTCGTGACTAATGTTTTTGTAACCTTTCTATCTTTCATGTGAGAAACTTAGTTTGATTTGCAGTTGGAGTTCATGTGATTTGTTTTTCAAGTTAAAATGTACATTTATGTTTTATACAGAGTTATTTATGTGATACTGGAAATATTGTATTATATATTCATCTGAGCTATTACTATCCGAGTTGAGTTGATTTGAAGTTTAACGTCCGTTTCAGCAGTGAGGCTATATGAGACGGGACCTACTGATTAACGTGGAATCCGAACCACATGAGCTCCCACCGGAAATCGAACCCGGATCTCTCACGCCAAAGGCGCATACGCTAACAGCTTAGCCATGAAGGCGCTCCTATTACTATCAGAGTGATCATAAATAAAAGCAGTGGCTTCTTCAACGTTCTCTACATAGTACTCAAAAGAGGGTTATCTATAGAATGTTTAGAAAGTTTGTGCAGCTTCCCGCATTTTAAACACCATCAGAAATTAGAATCTGAATGTGGTATGATACATTACCAAATTTCCAAATCGAAAGGGAGAATTCAATGAATACTTTGCTTAGAAAGTCTAATAAAATATGCGAATTTATTTATTTAACCTCTTTGGGTTTGCTGTTTACATGCCTTTGATGACCATTTTTTGAACATTTTTACATCAACCAATGTTATCTTGTCATCATTCGCAACAGCTCCTGTGAGAACAAATTTATCATAATTCAAAGGATGATTACAGGGCTTAGCATACTTTTGATATACTATCTTTGAAATTCATACGTCATAAATGTTGATTCATGTCATAAATCTGCATTAAAATACTGTTTTGACCAAGCAAGTGGTAATATTTCTGACTCATTATGTACAGTCTTTTTTTCCTTAAGTGTGTGTTACTCTCTAAGAAAGCAGAATTTGTTGTTATTAAAATTTGAAATCGAACCGAGTACTCCTTTCACAGAAAATTGCATGCTACAACTGTCTATATACAGTAAGAAATAGTAAGACAATGGGGTCGGAAAAATAATATGGATTTTCCATAACTGTTAAATATATTCCTACATGATAGTACACAATAGAGGTACGTACACAATAGAGCTTTTCAAACGTATATTTAAAAAAAAAAGAAGAAGAAGAAGAAGAAGAAGAAGAGTAAACCTTAGTGGTAAAAAACATTTATGTATGTAGCCGCACCTTTACTCTGTTAGCCACCGATTCAGATAATTACTAAAGAAACTGCGCATTTGAAAGCAATTAAGAGTTGTTCCTCCCTGAATCCATCGTGTGATGCACGTACAGTGTTAAAGTACCAACACTGATGTACAAATTTGATTACAACATGCAATGCTCACAGATTAAAGAAGAAGATTGCTTTCGTGCTCGTCTCTATCTTGATTTCAAGGCTTTCTCCTAATTGAGTGCCTGCAAAGATAGCTTTATTTCCAAATTAATTTTTCTTAATTGTTTCTTTACAGTATATATGTGAGAGAAACTTTATTCTCTTTCGACATGAATTCATTATGCATACTATTAAGAATCATGATTTGATGTTTTGGTTGTGACTTTACGTGCTAATAGATATTCTATAAATTGTTGCAATATTGATGCTCTATCTTTTATATATATATATATATATATATATATATATATATATATATATATATATATATATATATATATATATATATATATATATATATATATATATATATATATATATATTCATAGAACGAGAAATGTTTTACATTTGCGTCAAAAGATCTTTGGGTCGTTGCTTGCAATTAACATGGTAATAATTTCGGAATCAAATTTTATTCCAGTCGTTAATTGGCGTAATCGAATGTAATATTTCATATATTCTAATATATATATAAATAATGTGTGTCATCAGTTTTTCGCATAGAAAGGTGTCAAATGCAGCTAACAAATTTTTACACAAATAGATCTTAACAGATCTAATTGTGTGCGAAACAGTATACAGAGAAACCTTATATCCTGTGATATAAGCAACCCAACTGTTCTTCCAGTGTTCCAGATCGCTTTTTTTTTTTTTTAATCTTTGTGTTCTTTTGCATTTTCCTTATTTTTCCTGTGCGAAAAATGGTCATGTCAGCTGGCCTGAAAATTGATCGCAGTCGTTATGCATTTCAAGCATTTCTCTACCTTCAAAGATTTTGCATAAACATTATTCTTCCCGAGCGAAAAATGGTCACTTTTGCTAGTATATGATAATAATAGTCGATATACAATTATGATCAAAGCGTTTCTGGGGGAGGGTTCACGTTCAATTTTTAATATCTCAAGAAACTTTTAATAAAATTAATAAAGATCGAACACATTATTGAATCCAGTATGATACAAATTTGCATTAGATCAAGAAATTATATACAGAAAATAATCCGTAAGAAGGTTGACAGTGTGTTTATATTTCTGCAGTGATAAGGAATTTCTCAAACAGTACCTTCATTCATTTTCTTATGAAGTATAAAATTTAATTAGCTAAAGCTCTAATGTTGCTGCTTCGCCCATTTACGAAGTCAAGCAGCATTGGGTATGGTCAGTAGTTAATTCAACTTCTCCAAATCATGTTGACATTACAGCGTTCATCCTGCGTTGTGAGGACAATTGGAGTACTACTCAAAACACAGCATTAATACCCAGAAAGAGCTAATGGACGACTCATCACCCCAATCCACAAATGAGAAAACGGTTTCCCTTCACCCTTATGGCATTTGTGCTGTAAAGTATAGATACTTTACTTGATTAATAAATTTCACTTATAGTTAAATACATTTCCCTCTGTTACTTCTTGGTTTTGCAGATTGACCAAGAACAGAATAAATATAGTTGTACTTCAGTGTGTGTTTTATACCGCATGACTTTATGTTTGATGTAGAGGAAAAGTTTGAGTCTTCTACAAGGTACAAGCTAGACGGTTCTAAGATGAGATTACATACTCCCGTAGAAACTATTTTTTTAAAACATTTTTCTGCTGATTGGGTAATGTTGATAACCTTTTAACAAACGATGTAATTAGTTTTCTTTCTTCACGCAAAAAAGCCAAAACAATCGTGATTTACTATGTCTTCCTGTTTCATAATCAATCAGCTTCTTCGATACATAAGTATTTTATCATATACACATATATGATGTGTATGTGTGTTTAATTTTTTTCATCAGTGGATCATCATCATCAATACATCCTTCACTTGTAGAATGATCAAGAGTAAGAGATCGCTTAATTAATAAGAACCCCTGTGGTGGTTGGGAATTAACGTCTGACCTAGCGACCTGGTACGTTCGATGACTTGATGTGAGATAGTCTGTGGGGGCTGCTGAATACTAACATTCGTTGTAGGTGTATGGAGAGTTGGAGGTGAGGTCCAGAACTTTCACATTCATGAGGAAGCAACATGCATGATAATAGCAGCTGCTCATTTCACGACTTGTCAAAATTTATGGACATGAACTCCAAGGAAATGGAGCACAATTGAATTCTGCTCTGCTTTCTTTATTTCATTACTTTATTTCTTTTTTCCTAGAGATTGAACCCCTTTTACTTTATTGTTCCGTTGTTAGTGTGGAAGCAACTGTGTTTATATTCTTTCTCTTCTAGATTTTAAACAAAGAAAACGAATGCTCATATACAAAAGTTGTAAGACAGAGATATGTTTTATTTTCCCTTTGATTGATTTCTAGCAGACTCGGAAGTCAAAAGTTGTTTTGTCTTTTTTTGAAACTATATGTTCACCATGATGAGTGATACAATGAAAACATCAAAAAACACTTTTCTTTTAATATATTAAATCTGGCTCTTCCGGAATAAACACTTGCTGTGAACGTGACGAAAAGGAAATTGCAGTAATGAGAAAATATTTTCTACTTCATTCCAAGTAAAATAGAAGAATAACGATTCTTTAATAGGGTAATAACACTTCTGGATCCTGTTATTGTGTTTGAGTGGCAAAATGTTTCATTTCCTTATAATTGTATTACCAAATTTGGTTCTTCAGCTGTGAGGTAAAAATCATGTTTTAAAAGAAACTTTCATTCATGTTATGAAAACAAACAAGCGACATGCTAAATTTTCT
Organism: Thermobia domestica; assembly: GCF_964235325.1. Lineage (NCBI taxonomy): Eukaryota > Metazoa > Arthropoda > Insecta > Zygentoma > Lepismatidae > Thermobia > Thermobia domestica. The sequence goes on along the minus strand of NC_137462.1, from coordinate 57,297,659 downwards.
TTCTATCTGATTCAATCAATAACTTTACATGACTTGTAAGTTACTCTAAGGTATGCTAAATTTTCTAATATTAAAAAGGCTTATTGTAGTATTATCAATCTAAATGAAATAAGTAAAATTAGATGGGGGCATGGTGGCTCAGTGGTAAGGCGGTGTCGATAGCCGAGGGGTCGTGGGCGTTCGATTCGAATTACGAGGCGCAGTTTATCGTGGGTTCCAGTCCAACTGAAGAGCGTGGGTTCCAATTCAAGTGAAGAAGAATCGAGCTACTTGAGGACAGTTAATGTCAATTCGGGTAAACAATTCATCGTATCATTCAATATTAGATTCAAGTGGAAAGTACACTACACGAAAAAATATTTTCTATTGTTTTCTTCTGTGCTTATTTGTAATAGTTACTTTCTACTATCGAAAAATAATACTAATAATTGATTACAAGAAATAGGTCGCCAGCGGCAACGGAAAAAAAACTACCGCAAAAGGAAAATAATTGTGCAATCTGACTAAATAAAAAAAAATAAGACAAAATTGATTACAATGTTCGATTACCTATCTAGGCACTCTCACATCTTAGTGGGTACTCTATAGCTGTTTAAGAAAGTCAATTTGTTATATATAACTGAATCAATGCTGTTTAAGAAATAATATAATTCTTTTTTTTCAAATACCATTTTATTATGACAGTCAAAATTCATTAAAATCAGTAAATTCTGCTTTTGCTACTTCATAACAGAAGTTACAGAAATTATTAGTTTATAGATTTCCAAAAGGGAAAAATAAATGAGATTTTTAAGCATGCACAATTTTCAAGGGATTTAAAATTATTGCCAAATAATGTAGTCGAAACACAGAACAGTTATGTCTTTTGATATAATATTCAAAATTCATAGAATTTACGTATTATTCAATTGTACAGATAATCATGTGTACAAGAAGGAAAATTTATACTAATTATAGGTACAGATTTACTCTGCAGTGGCCATTAAATTATTAACAACATGTATCATACATACCTTACGCGAAAATTGTCTTACGTTAGGTTGTCATAATTCTTTTCTTTTATAAATTATTCATTTTTCATACATTAAAAATTAACTACATTTTTATTTCACGAAGAAATTCTTTAATTATTCTTATTGTTTTTATAAACACAATTATATCAATAAAATAATCGTAGGCCACATGTCTTGCAAAGTTCATATTTTTACCGGTAATCAGAAATAGAAAGAAATGTTATTATCGAAGAATTATTCTGCTATTTAGATTTGATCAGGAAAAAAAAACACTAAGCAAAAGAGAACTGCGATTCGAAACCGTAAGAAATGATTGACTGTATGTATTTGCTGAATCATTAACATTTCAGATAATTTGGAATACGATACTAATTTGAAATAAAACGACATGCAAAAATCAACTAGTAAATACTCATGCTCTTAAGATATATTTTACAGATTATTTTGAAATAGCCAAGATCTCTCTGTTTCACATTGCTTATTAGGTTAGTTTAACTAATCGAAAACACACTGTAAAATTCGTACTACAGAATTAATCGGATGTACTATTACGAAATATGCAGGTAATCGGTATTAGGTTTGAAAGCGGGAGGCTGTAAATTTCTTTACCCGAGCATTGCGTTTATTACGTAAATATCAGGAAAAAATACTGTAAATGTATTTTCCATCTTTGAAGACAAGTATACTGTCAACACCACCGATAATTATCAACCACTAAAATGCAACCAAGTAACTTCTTAATATCAATGCTTCTATTGTTCTAATCTTACCGTTAAAGATGGATCATACGTAGAACACTCAGTCACTTAGTTTATCTCGTCATACTGTGTGAATTGTCAAATATTAGGCAATAACTTATGCCTAAAACAAGAAACCCTTCTTCAACACGTATATATATATATATATATTTATATCCAAGTCGAAGCTAAAATGGAAAAAATTCAAATTTTCCACATACCGTTAAAACTTAAGTGTCTGATCCATTTAAAATATGCTGAATTCGTCGGTAATCCTAAACGCAATATTTACTAATTCTGGTGCTAAAGGGGCTACAACTGTATAAACAAGGGAACGCCCACTGCAACATATGGAATATGGTTAAATAAATAATTTCATATTTCATTTAGTTCGAGAGGTTGATTTAGCTGTTATAAATAAAAAAATTAGTTACGAAATTATATAAATAATTCTTTCAAAATATAGAAAATTGATTAGTCTGCAAAATAATTTGGTAAATTAAATCTAAATAAATTTGAATTGATTGTATTCCTACTTCTGGCATGGTATTAAATCACATGACGTCATCATAACAGGAAAAATAAAAAAATATTTTAAATGAAATAAAACTAATAGTAAAACCAATTGTGGGAAAGCGAATAACCATGAGGTTAACCACAAAGCCCCCGCTGGGGGAAAAATAATTTCTCATATAATCTAACATAATTAGTGAAATGATGAAATTATTTTAAATTCTTCTAACATTAACTGCATCTATTTGTCAAACGCTGAATACACGATAAATGTAATCTTAAACACAACTAATCTAATGTAATGTTTCTAATAATTATTTTTTTATTCAGAGCAGCATTCCTATAAAGCTAGAATTAACTTACTTTTTCTCAATAATACAATAGCTTATCTGTCTAAATCAGGGCTTATAATCTTTCAGTAATTCATTCTTCTTATCTTCTGAACAGTTAAAAAGCTTCAAGTTTTTAAAATTCTGTGTTCCTATTTCATTTCCTTTGAGATCTTTGAGAATAGCTCTATTCCTTAGTATTCTATATACGATAAATGGACCACAATAACAATAACAATATTTATGTGTTTTTTGTTTCAGTGCAGAAGATAATTCGTGCGTTTTTATTAGCACGAGATCATTTTCATTTAAGGTTACCTCTCTTTTATTTTTATTTTTCTTCCCTGTAAGTTTGGAACATGTATTTCTGCTTGAAAATGTCTATCTTGCAATGGTGTTTGTTCTAAAACTTTTGGCCATGGATATTTTTTCCTCAGATGCATATCCGTTGAGTAGGAATAAAATAACTCCGACGGGCATTTTCCTGTAGTTTCACACATAGAATAATTTAACATATCTTGAATCTCTTGTAAAAATTTAGACCAGGTTGTGTGATCACTGTGGCATCGAAGTCTTATCAATTGATTCAAATTCTTATGAGCTCTCTCTAGAATTCCATTAGAGAAAGGAGAATAAGGAGATGTCATTATATGTTTCATACCAGTGATTTTACAAAATTCTTTCCAATTCTTAGAAGAAAATTGTCCTCCTTTGTCTGAGATTATCATCATTGGATATGGCACTATGTGAAAATATCTATTTTTTAGTACTGTAATTATTTCTTTAGAATTTGCTTTCCTCAATGGCAAGAAAACTAAAAATCTGGAGTAGACATCTATTATGGATAAAATATAATTATAATTCCCACTTTTAGGCAATTTACCTACAATGTCAATGCAAAGCTTTTCGTGGCTATTGACGGCTGTAATATGACATTCCTCCTTTGAAATAACTATATTAGTATGTTTTATTCTTGAACATTCAATGCAATCATTTATATAACGACGTAAATCTGCTCTGATATTTTTCCACTTAAATAATCTCCTTATAAAATTTAAACATTTATTCAAACCGAAATGAGCTTTGTTGTGAACTGTTTCTATTATTTGTTTAGTCATAGTTTTCGGTACTACCAACAACCAGCTATTGTTACTATCATCTTTAAGGAATAATATTCCTTCATGTAAACATGTCTTATCTAACTGTAATCTACTTAACTTATTACAGTATTCATCCTTTTGTTGCTCTACTTTTAGTTCCTCCCAATTTAGCATATTGTAATCACTGACTGTTATAAAATTAATTAAATGTTCTTCTGTATCTAGTGGCGGTTCTGGAGGATTTCTGCTCAAAATGTCAGCTATTTTATTGTCTTGTGTCGAAATATGGTGATATTCTATATCAAAACGTTGTAATCTTAACAACATTTTTGTAGTTCGTGGATCTAAGTTTTGTACCTTTAGGGAATGAGTTACTGCCATGTTGTCCGTATGAACTATAACTCTTCTGCCTAAAATAAACTGTGAAAATTGTTCACATGCATATAATATTGCAAGCGTTTCCAGTTGGTATATATTTAAGGAATATTCATGCGCTTTTATTCTCCTGCTTGCGTAGGCTATTACTTCTGGTTCCTTCTCCTCTTTACCTTGTGGAAATTGTGCCAAATATGAGGATAAACTCTGAGCACAGGCATCTGCATATAAATGGAATGGTAAATCAAAATTCGGTTGAGCTAACGAGGGCGCTTCACTGGCTAATATTCGTAATTGTTCAAATCTTTCTAATAGTTCAGGTGTAAATCCTATTCTCTGCTGTTTCTTTAGGAGATCAAACAGAGGCGCAGTAAGCTCAGCAAACCCCTTTATATGTCTCCTTCTCCAAGAGATCAAACCTAAGAACTGTCTAATTTGTTTCTTTGTTTTTGGCAATGGAAAATATCTAAACGGTTCATTAAGTTTTGGATTAACTTGTATTTTTTCTGCAGTCACAATATGGCCCAAAAACTTCATCTCTGTCTTAATGAAATCGCATTTTTTAAAGTTTAAAGCAAAATTTGCTGAGTCAAAAATTTGCAATACGGTTTCCAAATGTAGAAAATGTTCTTCTATGGATTTACTGAATATAAGTTGATCGTCTAAGAAATTAATAACATATGATTTAAATCTTGGCCCAAAATATTTGTTCATAACCTCTTGATATACTGCAGCACTAGATTTTAGTCCCATAGGCAAACGACAAAGACAATACTGTCTATTTAAGTATACAAAGCTTGTACACTCATAAGAAGAAGGAGTTAAGGCTATTCCATAATAGGCTTGGGTTATATCGATACTGCTATAGTATTTCGATCCTGCTAATCTCATAAGTAACTCTTGCACTGGTTCTACTTGTACCTTTGGACTTATTACCTTAACATTTAGTAATCTTAAGTCAATCACTGGCCTTAGAGAACCATTAGATTTTTTCACGCAATGAATGGGGTTTCTGTACGGACTGCTCTTTTCAACAGCGATTCCCAATTTTAACCATTTTTCTAGCTCCTTTTCAAAATCTGGTTGTAATGCCTGAGGAATTGGGTATATTTTGCCTACAACTGGTTCATTATCAGTTAATTTAATTTCGTAAGGGTCTGTCTTTATCAATCTGGGATCACTCGAAAATAAATGCCTATAACGTAAAAGCAATTCCAGTAGTTTAGCTTTAATAGTTGGCGTCAAATCCTCTCTACTTCCCATACTCTCCCTGATTTCTTTTTCTGAAGTTATACTCTCATCGTCTTGCAATTTATCATATTTTATTTCAGTAGTGACCGACTTTATATACAAGGTATGATCTTCGTCTAGATTAATGATAATGCTTTTGTTGAAATTGTCTGTAATATCTAATGTTTTATTTTTGCAATTCAATATTGCATGATGACGTATAAAAATGGATATCCGAGCAAAAAATCTACTTTCAAACTTTTTACGATATAAACTGGTACCTCAAAAATGCTTCCCTTAATTTCAATGTTCAAAACTAAAAATCCCTTTACTTGTACCTCTTCTTGTCCTGCAAAACCTTTAAGTGATAAAGAAGTCATTGGTTTCAACTTAGCAGATGGAAATTTTTCGTTAATTTTCTTCCAAATATTGTAATTGAGAATATTTAAATCACTTCCGCTATCAAGGATGGCTTTTAATTTAATATCTGCTATATTGCAATGTATGATTGGTGAAGGGTAGGTTTCTATCACATTCGTTTGTTTTTCTTCATCATCAATTACAAAATGAATATTCAAAGCCATACTATTGTTCGACATCTTAGTTTTAATTAAAGTTTCATTCTCATCCACCATGTTAGCCTCATGTAGTTCCCTATCAGAAATTATGTTCGATGGGGAAATCATATTTAGGCAGACAGGATCCCCATCAGAGCTCACTGACTGCCGAAGGTATTTTCCAAATTTTGCGGTATTTCCGTATTTTCATTCCGCGTTGTTTCCTGATTATTCCATCTATTTCGTCTGAAGTCACTGAAATAATTAGGATTATTACCCCTAAATCTAGATTGAGGAAATTTCCACCAGTTTACTCCCATGGGGAACCAAGGAAATGGTGGAAAAGGATGTGCAAATGGGCCATTTCTGTTAAAAGAATTATTCCATTTATATCTACCATCTCTATCCTGTCCATTTTCTGTGTTTCTATTACAATTATTGAAATTCTCAGTACTATTTCTGTCACTTAAGATTCTATAATTATTGGCTAAATTCCCATTAAAATATTTATTTCTATCACTTACGAATCTGTCACTACTACTCTTGCCAATAAATCTATTGTTTGTGCTATTGTTAACAGATGCATTTACAAATTTAGTCTCTGTCTGACAACTACTATTCATACGATCAGGTTTTCTTTCCTTAGTGGACGTGGATTTTACCTGACGCACATTAAACTTATTTCTAGGCTTAATCGTTTCATTAAAACTAGAACTATTTTCTTTCTGCGGTTGCAACTTAGTCAGATGGCAAATTAAGTCATCTACTGATTTAGGTGTTACTATCTTTAAGAATCCAAATCTCTCGTCAGGAATTGCATCTAAGACAATGTCCACGATTTCTCTCTCTGTGGGATTGCTGACTGCATTTTGATATCTACCTATTAAATTCCAGACGTAATTGATCAACGATCCATGCCTAGATTTATCATATTTCTCGTTCTTTAGCTGTTTCAACTCCCAACGCTCCTTATAATCTGAGCAGAAATTTTGTGTGAAACACTGGGCAAAATCATAAAAATTATTTATTCGGTTTTCCGCCGAAAGAAACCAGATCTTAGCTGCTCCAGTTAAAGTTTGATTTAAAACGAACATTAAATCTCGTTTTTCTGTAATTTGAAAATAATCCAGGCTTTGCTCTAGATCTCTTAAATAATTTCTAGCGGATTCCTTACTAGAATTTCCTGAAAAATGTGGAAAAGCTCTTAAATCACTAGCTTTAAGTCTAGGAACTGTCTCTGAAATTCCACTGACTTTATCTGTTCTACAACTATTGGGAATCATGGCATGATACGGATTTTGGAAATAAGGATTATTATTACTATGATAATCTTCCATTGGCATTCTGAAACTATCGTTCTGACTTACGTTCCTTTCATCTACGAAACGTGGTAATTGCGGTTGAAATTTATCAGATAACCGATTAAAACAAGTATTAAAGGTAGGGAAAATTGTCTGTTTAATTGTCGAAGTTTTAACTGTATTACTTGTAGAAATTTCTTTAATCTCATCCTCATTCTCTGAGTGATTATCTCCCCCCATGAAAACAAATGGATCTTGGCTATACATATCAAAAGTTATTCGTTTGCGTTTTACCGATCGAGCATGATTCGTCTCGCCTGTATTCAAATTATCTGAATCTTTTGCCTTATTAGCATCTACCTCTTCCAGTCTATCCTCTAGCTTGGACATACGCTCTTCCAAACTAGCAGATTTCACCTCTCCGGATTGAATCGCTCGTTCTATCCTACTTAAGTCGGTCTTATGCTTAGTAACATCCCGAATTAGATTCGATACCGGTTCTTTCCATTTCTGATCGGCATTAAGTACATCTTTTACAATATCTGTTATCTGATTTACCTTAGTATCTAATACCGTCATGCTATCGCTAGTCTCTTTTACAGTGTTCTTTAATTTATCTATTACCGAACTATGAGAAATTAATTCGGCATTCACACTACCAAATTGTACATCAAATTGAGACAATGCTTCCGTGGTATTCTTTTGTACAATTTGAACCCGTTCAATCAAATCAGAATGTACTTTGTCTATTTTCATTTGTACTTCCCCTTTAAAATGGTTGAAATCGTTTTGTAACTTTTCCATTTGATTCTCTAACCTAGCTTGACTTTGTTCGATTTTATTGTTTACATTTTGTTCCAGTTTGTCTACCTGTTCTTTCATTCCTTTTTCTAATTCAGTTTGCGCTATTCCTATTTCCGCCAGTTTATTCATCAACACCTGAAAAGCATCACCATCAATAGTGAAATTACCAGTGTTTTGGCGTACTTTATCACTACCTCCTTCAGAAGTTACAATACTTCTTGTATTAACAGTTGCATTAATTGAAGTAGGATTTCCGTTCACTGTCGCCACTAAACCTAGCAGATTTTCTGAATCCGCAAAAGATTCATTCTCAGTATTGTCGTCGCTAATAGGTGCCGCTTTTTCTCTACAAAACTCACAAAACCAAATTAAATTTCCAGCCCTGTACTTGTCAAACTCTTCATCACTAATAACAATACAAGTACTGTGATAAGCACTTGAACAACTTTTGCACTCAAGCACCGAATCATCCTTTTTATTATCGGAACAGCACTTTAATGCTATTTCTTCGTTAACTTTAGCTTTCCTAGTACGTCACATTGTGTTATTCAATACACACACTAAGAAAATATCTAAAGCATTAAATGTCGTAGATAAACTTCTGTTTGCTAAATTCAAGTTCTTCACTTTACTAACACTAGCTTTGTTAAGCTTTATTTCATGGAAACACAGCCTATCCCGCTTCCAAGAACCCAACCTAAAACCTGCTACTTCGCAATATTTACCTGCATTTGATCTTGGCTGACTTCTTTCTTTATCTAATAATACCAACAATAGAGCACAGCATCATAAGATATGAGACGATCCTGGCTGGGTCGCCACTTATTGTAATAGTTACTTTCTACTATCGAAAAATAATACTAATAATTGATTACAAGAAATAGGTCGCCAGCGGCAACGGAAAAAAAACTACCGCAAAAGGAAAATAATTGTGCAATCTGACTAAATAAAAAAAAATAAGACAAAATTGATTACAATGTTCGATTACCTATCTAGGCACTCTCACATCTTAGTGGGTACTCTATAGCTGTTTAAGAAAGTCAATTTGTTATATATAACTGAATCAATGCTGTTTAAGAAATAATATAATTCTTTTTTTTCAAATACCATTTTATTATGACAGTCAAAATTCATTAAAATCAGTAAATTCTGCTTTTGCTACTTCATAACAGAAGTTACAGAAATTATTAGTTTATAGATTTCCAAAAGGGAAAAATAAATGAGATTTTTAAGCATGCACAATTTTCAAGGGATTTAAAATTATTGCCAAATAATGTAGTCGAAACACAGAACAGTTATGTCTTTTGATATAATATTCAAAATTCATAGAATTTACGTATTATTCAATTGTACAGATAATCATGTGTACAAGAAGGAAAATTTATACTAATTATAGGTACAGATTTACTCTGCAGTGGCCATTAAATTATTAACAACATGTATCATACATACCTTACGCGAAAATTGTCTTACGTTAGGTTGTCATAATTCTTTTCTTTTATAAATTATTCATTTTTCATACATTAAAAATTAACTACATTTTTATTTCACGAAGAAATTCTTTAATTATTCTTATTGTTTTTATAAACACAATTATATCAATAAAATAATCGTAGGCCACATGTCTTGCAAAGTTCATATTTTTACCGGTAATCAGAAATAGAAAGAAATGTTATTATCGAAGAATTATTCTGCTATTTAGATTTGATCAGGAAAAAAAACACTAAGCAAAAGAGAACTGCGATTCGAAACCGTAAGAAATGATTGACTGTATGTATTTGCTGAATCATTAACATTTCAGATAATTTGGAATACGATACTAATTTGAAATAAAACGACATGCAAAAATCAACTAGTAAATACTCATGCTCTTAAGATATATTTTACAGATTATTTTGAAATAGCCAAGATCTCTCTGTTTCACATTGCTTATTAGGTTAGTTTAACTAATCGAAAACACACTGTAAAATTCGTACTACAGAATTAATCGGATGTACTATTACGAAATATGCAGGTAATCGGTATTAGGTTTGAAAGCGGGAGGCTGTAAATTTCTTTACCCGAGCATTGCGTTTATTACGTAAATATCAGGAAAAAATACTGTAAATGTATTTTCCATCTTTGAAGACAAGTATACTGTCAACACCACCGATAATTATCAACCACTAAAATGCAACCAAGTAACTTCTTAATATCAATGCTTCTATTGTTCTAATCTTACCGTTAAAGATGGATCATACGTAGAACACTCAGTCACTTAGTTTATCTCGTCATACTGTGTGAATTGTCAAATATTAGGCAATAACTTATGCCTAAAACAAGAAACCCTTCTTCAACACGTATATATATATATATATTTATATCCAAGTCGAAGCTAAAATGGAAAAAATTCAAATTTTCCACATACCGTTAAAACTTAAGTGTCTGATCCATTTAAAATATGCTGAATTCGTCGGTAATCCTAAACGCAATATTTACTAATTCTGGTGCTAAAGGGGCTACAACTGTATAAACAAGGGAACGCCCACTGCAACATATGGAATATGGTTAAATAAATAATTTCATATTTCATTTAGTTCGAGAGGTTGATTTAGCTGTTATAAATAAAAAATTAGTTACGAAATTATATAAATAATTCTTTCAAAATATAGAAAATTGATTAGTCTGCAAAATAATTTGGTAAATTAAATCTAAATAAATTTGAATTGATTGTATTCCTACTTCTGGCATGGTATTAAATCACATGACGTCATCATAACAGGAAAAATAAAAAAATATTTTAAATGAAATAAAACTAATAGTAAAACCAATTGTGGGAAAGCGAATAACCATGAGGTTAACCACAAATTTTCACTAAAATCCCTCTACTTTTTTTTGATTTGCCAGTTATGACGGTCTTACGATGTTACCTTAAAACTATACACCTGCTATCAAATATTTCAGAGACATAAAATGATTCATTAGTCAAAGTATTAGTAACTGTAATCAAGTCATAACTATTTGATCTGTCCTCGAATTTTCTGTATTCGTGTTCCTGTCGTAGTGGAGTCAGTAGAATATTGAATAAGATCAATCGGAAAACCATGGAAACCCAAGTGTCTCAGTCGGAGCAATTTTAAAAAAGTGATAAAGCGCTCATCTCTGGTACTAGGATTCTTGATTCGATCCCAAGGTAAGTGAGATTGTAGTGAACAACATCGTGTATGTGGAGTTTTCTCCTATTTCCTCCCACATTCCCAATCCACCAATAATTGCAAAATAATTCCCTCTTATTGATTGAGGTTTAATGGGAACGTCAGTATCGTGGCTGTTTGTCCCTGTCATGATCAACACGGACTGAAATAAATTAAATGTAAAAACAAATATATCAAGATATAAGGAAAAAAGAACTGCTTCATGATAGAAATAAAAACCTAAAAGAAGAGATAAAATAAATAAGAAATATATAACGATAACAATAAATAGGAAATATGTATCAATAAGAATAAATAATAATGATAGGAACAATAGAAAATATAACAATAAAACACAATAAAAAGTCAGAAATTAACAACTGCAGCTGGCTTACGAACAGGTGTACATTTAGTTGTTTTCGGGGAAAGAACCGTATCATTTGACCGGTTTACTCTTATTAATCATCCATCTACGTTAACCAAAAGGCATGAGTGTGGGATGTTAAACTAAGGTTTTTAGGGGAAGAGAAAATAGCGTAGCGAATAAACTGACCACTATAGCAAGAATCAGTTACAGGCTACAGCTAAAAATACTAAAACTATACCAAGAAACAATTTTGTCAGCTTCCATGGCGTACGTTTCCAGTGTTTGGATTAATAGGCTATTAAGAAACAAGACCTACAAAAATCGAATCAACAAACCACAAAGAAACCTGTTAATCAAAATGTGTGGAGCTTTTAACACTACTTCGCATAGTGCACTCTGGATAATCTCAGGCATGAAACCAATGAACTATGTGATATTGCAAAGAGCAGTTAATTACTGGTTAAGAAAAGAAGACAAAAGAAAAATAAGGGAAACTTTTGATAGAGATCTAAAAGATGAAAAAGAAATAAATGACAACATAATGCAACTATAGAATAAAGAATGGCAGGAACATAGTTGATCGCAACGACTACATAAAATCTTTCCTAGCATCTTCGGCAGACTGAAAATAAATCACTTAAATCCAATGTATAAAATGGCTCATTACTTATCAGGCCATGAACCATATGAACAACACCTCCATAGAATTAAATCAAAACCCAGCCCAATGTGCGAAAGTGGAGAAGAAGGAAATCCTGAGCACTATGTTATGTGGTGCCCATAATTAGAAGAAACTCTAGAATTAAAACTCAAATAATAGAAAAACATTTGGAAGAAATACTAGAAGTAAAGAAAGAGTGCAAAATAGTTGGAAAAAATGACCAACGAATATTCCGAACTAAGACGGAAAGCTTATAGAAGAAGAACAGACGTAGGAGTGCAAGTGGAAGAATGTGAGAGGAAGTCCTCGGACCGGAGAAAATACTCCTGGAACCCAAGCACTGGATTACCGTGCTTTCAGCGAGGGCTAAAATGTGTGCTTCATCTCCAGCCTTTCAGTCTGGAGTAGGAATTCCGGTGCAAGAATGAATGTTGCGTGAGTGTGCGAGTAGAAGTGATGTGGGTACCTCATGCAAACAAAGTGTATCAGGAACAAAACAGCGTAATTCTCGGCAATAGGACACCACAGCTAGGGCGTGCTGGCCGGAGGATACAACAGACCAGAGCTTGCACTGAGTACTCTGAGTGGGCCCTGGACCTCAAGCCAGCAGAAATAGATGGAAATTGGCATGAATACGCAACTGAGAACACTAAAGCATCAAAGCGAAAGTTATAGGAAACGAATATATAAAAGCAGGAAAATTAAAACCTTGGAAAACGTGTAAAAATTGATTTAAAATAAATGTCGCGTCTGTTTTTCCACTGTTAGTATTAGTCGGTGAAGGTTAATTAATTCTTCAGAAGTAGTCAATGTTAGTGCCAATAGTATAGTGTAGTGTAGTGTTGGTATAGGATGGTGAAAAAAGGTAAACAACATACAGGTGAAAGGCTAGTGTTAACATTGCATTAATGAGAAAATACAACACACAGGCAGAATCCAGATAAACCAGACATACAGAGTGAAAACATGAAGAAAAGAGAAAGAAAATTACCGAAAGGTAAACACACAAACAAACACACAGAACACAAAATACAACAAAAAACACACACAATGAACACAAACATTGACAAGACTAAAAGTCCTACTATCTGTTGTTCCTATGTGCACTATGTTCCTCGTTGTCGCCTATTATATTTTATTCCTCCTAAACATTTAGAAATAAGTTATGCCCTCTTTATTATCCTTCATAAGAAACATGTCTGTTTAATAAGAAAGAAAATGCTTTTGTAAAAGTAGTTGTTTGGCAGCTATATGTAAACCAACACCAATTGTACATTACTAAAATGACTCGTCATCATGTCGTGGGATGAACTTAGGTCACATGTCTAACGTCACAAAGTCTGTACACTTCCAGCAAACTAGCTGAGGTATTCAAATAGCCAGGAAGTAGTGCATTGTTGAACAAGGTCCTATGAAAGTACCCCATGGAGAATACAATTTACTAATAATTTTCCTTTACGAATTTAAACTGGGATATTCTAAAAAGCAAGCCGCACCAAAGGTTAACAGTGGATTTGGGCCAGGAATAGCGAATGAAGGCAGCACTTGCCGCGTTGGTTTGTCAAATTTCGCTCCGGTAACACAGCATTGCAAAATGAGCCCCATGAGCACCAGCCAACTTCAAGTTCAGATGAGCTCCTTAAAAACACCTTGGAAGCACATTCTCGGAAAAGTACTTCTGTCGTTACAGAATAGCTAGGCATATACCATACTATCGTTCAGTGGCTCTGTGCAATAGATAAGTTGAAACAATTAGACTCATGGATGCCACATAAGTTGATACCGGTAACAAGAACAGCCATCTGGAGGTGTGCAGTTCTTTGAGTTTAAGAAGTACGCGGGTAGGTTTCCTGTGGATTGTCATTTCAGATGAAAAATGGATTTGCTACGATAATCGTAAAATTTCAAGACAATTTCTGGATCGTGATCAACTTTCAGGATGACTATCAAACTAAACTTGTGTTGTTGTTGGTGTTATCGCAGTCTATGGCGGGAATGTTCCATCATATCTTCCTCAGGTGAGGTGAGATCGTCAATGCAAATTGTTGTAGTGCTGAACTCCATGAAATGAACCGTACATCCAAAAATATTCAACAGATATGGGGTTTTCATGTTATTCTTCAGTGCTCGCTCACATGATACACATAGGACGATGCAGACTCTCTATGAGTTGTAGCATGAACCCCTTTCTTACATACCATATTTCCCCGATATCTCTCCTACTGGCTACCACCTTTTCGCATATCGGTCACTTTTTGGGAGGGAAGACTTCCCTGACGATCGGGCAGTGAGTGCATCGTACGGTTGAGGTCTTCTTCACATCGTACACTCCAGATTTCTTTCGCCACAAAATCCAATCGTTGGCAAAACTATTTGGTTGGAGACGTTGACTATTTTGATTAAAATTCGAGACAAAAATAAACTACCTAAATTGTTATCGGGGAGACCCGTGTTCGATTCTCGGCGGGAGCTCATGTGGTTCGGATTCTACGTTAAAACGTAGGTTCACGTCTCATATAGCCTCGCTACTGAAAGGGACGCTAGATTTAAGCAATCAACCTTTACTAGTTTTAATGGCGTTTTTGATCGATTATTTTTGTCCCGTGCTTTCTTGTTTTCATTTTATTGTACTTTGAAAATGATGCATCTAGGATGGACATTTCATTTGCACCAGCCTAATGTATAAACTACGTTACACGCACAACACGTATACATTATAAACATAAATTCTGTTCCTTTTATTATTTTTCTTAATTTGCACCATAACATTGTCATACATTCCTTGTCTTACAACTGAACATGGCGGTAGCTCAGGTTTATTTTTCTTCTATGTTTTAGTTCTAATTCTTGGATTTTGTAGCGTTGTGTGTCTTTCGTTTTCCATGTTCTTTCATGGCATGGCATTCGCAATTGAATCACGTTTTTTTTTTTTTATTTGATATATCCCTTGCTTTCCTCGATCACTTTTTTATTTTTACTGCACATAATGTTTTCTCACGTTTCGTGAATCTTGATGTTACTTTCATAATCATATTAATTTTTATAATTTAGCTCTGCGAAATATAAAATCTATTACAAACTCTAAATCGTTTCTAAACTATACTATGCACATAAAGTGTGGGGGGAAACTATTCTTTGTTTAAAAACTTTTCTTCAGCGTGCATTGAAATGGGTAAGCCACTGACAAGGAGACTTACGGAAGTGTCACTCACCGATTTGAATGAACCTTTGCACACATGTAGAACATCGAAAACTAATCGACACGTTTGTTTGTTTTTTTTTTGTTTGTTTGTTTGTTTGTTTGTTTCGGCAATGGTGAAGATTTATGGGTGGAAACCTCCCTTTGAACATTAGGTGTGGTCTCTAAGAATAAACCGAAAACAACAATTTAATTTAGAAGAACACATACTGCCAGGGGGGTTTTAGGACAGCTGATTCAGAATATGATACCAAAATTACAAAATTCAATATGACGAATCCAATATAGTAATTGCAATTACAAAATGTCTTCTGGTTTGAAATTCTTGGTAGTTAGTCAAGACCTATTGTAGTTGGCAGAGATTACTGGAGGAGGTTGCAGACCAATTTGAAACCTCTTTCCGTACACATTTTAATGACATACTTGATTAAAGTGAGTCTATGCACCTCTCACTATAGCGTTTACACAGACACAAATAGTAGAAAGTGTGGCACAGTCAATAAATCTATGACTCTCAGCTACACGACACAGCCTTTAATTTCTGAAAATGGTGTTCTGTTATCACCGCTGTTAATTATTTTGCAGGAAAATAATGGAACATTTGGCCCTATAGTCCAAAACAACCTCTTTTATTCTGAAAATGTCCTTGTGAAAGCATCAAATTTGGGAAAATTAACATCAGGTCTTGTGAGATCATGGTTTCAATAGGTTTTTCACCCAACGTCTAATGCAAAGTCCGTTTTGTTATTAGGTTCGTGGAGTGGTCACAATTAATCAACTTTTCAACCTATTTTACGAACAAAAGAGTACCTCAAAATACAAACCATTCGGTGCCAATAATTGGTAGAATTCAACCTCTTGATGTGTTTGTCTTTAGGCCGTGGAAAAACTTTTTGAGACATTTTACTGATATTATCCTCTACAACTATAACATAAATTTACATCTCTGTAATAATATAATTTAGATCCAAATCACTGATTCATAATCAGTTTTCTTCTCCCAGATTTGAAAATCTTACTAGATATGCGTGATACAAACACAGTTATTTGGAAGAATATAGTGCTGCATTTTGCGATTTGTCACAGTTATTGCTGTAATAAGGTGAGCTTGGTGTAAACAATGTTTATGCATCACACACTTTAATATCTATCTATCTATCTATCTACCTATCTATCTATCTATCTATCTATCTATCTATCTATATATATATATATATATATATATATATATATATATATATAAAGCGTTTTCACAATAAATCCATAATTATAACAATCGAGGATATGTAGTTCCGACATTAAGAGGCTAAGAGAAACACCCTGAATAGGGAGAGGTGCAGAGACTCGTTAAAATATAGGGGTTTCAAATCAATAGAAAGGGATTTCAAATCGGTTTGCAACCTTCTCGTAGTAACCCGTGCCAACTATAATAGTTCTTGGCTAGGTGCAGAGAATTTCATACCAGAAGACATTTTGTAATTGTAATCACTATATTGTATCTGCCATATTGAATTTTGTAATTTTGACGTAATATTCTGAATCAGCTATCCTAAAGCCCCCCCCCCCCTGGCAGTATGTTTTCTTCTATATTAAATGATTGTTTTCTGTCCATGCTTGGAGACCGTCCCTAACGTTCAAAGGGTGGTTTCCATCCTTAAATCTTCACCATTGCCGAAACAAAAACAAAACAAAAAAAAAAAAAGGTGTCGATTATTTTTCGATGTTTTACAAGTATGCAAAGTTTCATTCAAGTCGGTGAGTGACATTTCCGTAAGTTTCCTTCTGAGTGTTCCACTTCAAGACTGCAATGGACATATTATTATGTATGCATTTAACATTCGCCACGTAAATGTACTACATGCAAACTTCTAGACCTTTTGTCTTTTTTCAAGGCAGCGAGTGGAGAGATATATGTATGTATGTATGTAGCGCAAAAAAATAAACAACTTTAATGGATGTTCGCAGCTTCTGGCACAATTACACAACACTTCTTTTCATCGCAGGGTTGTTTATTAAGCTTTGTTGAGGCATTGATCTTACTGTTGAACCTACAATCCTACATATATATCGTGATCTCAATCTGACCTTTGAAACTAAGGTGAGGTTTCATTGCGCCTTGTTAGCTTGTTAAGATTTGACAGGTAAAACATCGGTGTATCTATTACAGTAACAGTTATTCCGTTCATTTTTTCTCTCTCTTCTTGTTAAAACGTATAATATATTGCAAATCCTACTGTTACCAGAATGAAGAGCAGAGGTAGCTAAGACTTAAACGCTATTCACCAATAGATGAAACCAAATTTGGTAGCCGACGATTACACTTATGAATATGATTGTGCATAATATGAGACCAAACAGAATTTTAGTGACAAGATTTGAGACTAAACAGAGCTCCCCCAACAAAAATAAATACATTCTTTGGGACGAGTCATCATTTTCACGACATATTTTCGAAACGGCTCAATTCTTGTCCGTGTGCGTCCCTACTTATGTACAAATTTGATTTCTTAAAGGAAAAGAAACTGCCACTGTTAAAATGTACCATTCTTAAATAAATTTCTAATTGCATTTTCTATACTAACTGGAAAACACTGAACGCAATGGAATTGTTTTAAAACATATTTGTCCATGGTGTAATGAAATCATATCACCTTTATGTTTTGAATGTTTTGTATCACACGCTAACCAAGAAGATAAAGAAAAACAAAAGATTCGTGATGTTAATAAGATAGTAACACAAATGATTATATAAATGAGGCCGATTGATTTGATTGTGGTATTCATCATTATAATATAGTTACAAGGATTAATAAATAATTCGAAAGATATATTCACAGATTGAATTATTACCTGTTAATAAACTTAAATTGACAAGCCAGGCAAATACAAGTGAGTATTCTTTGTGTTTTTATAGTGTTTCGCCTAGGAACTATAATCTCGAAGATAGGTAAGGATTAGCTACGCATAATCGCCTCATCAAATAAGAATTTGATATATCTGAAAACTGTTTGACGAATGAGAGAACAGAATTGTGTTTCACCAGGACAGAATTCAGAGTTTGCAAGATGCGTCGATTAAACTCATTGTAAATAAATTAATCTCATTATGCCAGAGTTTTCAGGACACGACCTACAATATAGATATCTATTTAATTTTCAGGGATGATTATAAATATTCACAGTCCCAGTTTATTGTAGAAGAAACCAAGGATATTTCGAATGCCAAACAAGTTATAAATCATATAAATTACTAAAATGTGATCACGCAGCAATCTAATAATGCCTCTTCTTGTGATATTGGCTACTAACACACAGAAAAACCAATACTTCAGTAGTGTGGCAATGGTGCATCAGTTCAAGAAGTAGCAACTCCAGGGAATGAAACAGAAAATAATTACATGGAGTATCATATGAAAGACTCTGGTAATATTATTTACCAAACAGATAATGAGAATGCATCCAAAGTAGCAGATAAATTAATCGAACTTACGTGTATGTCTGTGTGTTTAAATAAAACTGTAGAGGGCAAGAAAACATTTTCTGAAACTTTAGACATTACTCCTATCGATATTGGTAGTAGTATTGATTACATAAGTTCCAGTGAACTCTATTTTGGTTAAGAATTGAACCCAAGAAGAAAAGTATTGATCGTGAACAGCTTATTAGTACCGCTCGTTTGCGCAAAAAGAAAAAAATCAAAAGCCACAAACAGAGAATTGATTGACTACAACCTGAAAAAATCTAAATTCGAAATTCATAACCTTCTATTTACTCGTTTGAATCCTCGGACCTATGCATCTTTTAGCTAGCTTCCAGGTATTTTTCTTCCTTGTCCAGGGAACAGTATGACAAAAGGTTCCAGGGGACAGTATGTATTAGAGACGGAGATACAACACTATTTGAAAGCAACTAAACCAGAAGATGCAAAATCTGTGAAACTCCTGTTGTGGAAAATGGAAGAAGAAGACATTTTTAAGTCTGAGAATCAATCTGACGCAAATTTTACTTGTAAGCAAAATTAGAATAGCCAAAGTAGTCGTTCTAATATTAGAAATGATATATATACAATAGATATAATAGTTCTGAAAGTAACTTACGTATGTTAGAAACTGTATGAGACCAAACACGGAAAAATAGTCAAACACATCATTATAAAATATGTTTACAAGATGTATCGTAACACATTGATATATGCAAAATCGACACTGAACTTAACTTTACCTGAGAATTTGATAACAAATGTGTAACTCTATACATATCTGATAATACTACTCAAACGATCAAATTTACTTATCGGATCTAGAATGAATTAAATGCCGGTCAAGTCAATGAAAAATATCCATAGTTGTGTTTGTAGGTTCTTGTATTCATTACTTCTTATTCCTTGATAGTTATTAATTTTATAATACATGCAAATAAGGAAGTATGTAAAATGATTTATTATGTATAATTGAATACTCAGTTAATATTGTTTTTGTTGAATTTTTTCTGTTCTCGTTCTGATTCAGAATTCATTATGTTTCTTGTCAATGCATTCAAGTTCTTGTAAAGCTATTGATTACGGTACTGTGATCGTTCTTTCCTTGGCATTTGTGTTATCGGCGTCCGAAAGGTAATTTTAAAATTTAAATCTTCGATTTTATTAACTCTAACTTACTTTGGAGCTCCGTAGAGCTAATCTGATTTCCTACGACCTTAAATAAATCATGTATGTTATAAGCTATTAGTTGATATTTTAACTCTCGTGATAATATAAGATTGGGTCAATATGTCTTTACAACGATTTTACCTATTTTGAAGATAATGTATGTATATAAAATATTAGCTTTGCAGATATCGTACCTTGCGTTTGCATTTTATTAATGAATTGATAAATCGCGTTATTAAATATATAAAATGAGAAATGAAAATATATAAGAAATGAATTATATATGTAATTTAAATATCAAATATTTATTATAAAATATCCATTAATCATTAAAGCAAGGGCAATTATTGTGCACAAAGGTATTCATATGTCTTATATACGATGTGTGACTATTATGTGAGAGCATGTAAAGATTTTATTCTATTTATTATATTCAATTCACGGTCTAGGATCCTTCCCACAAATTGTATTTTCAACTTTTGTTACTCCTATAAATTTGGGAGCCATATATAAAGATAACATATGGCTCCCAAATTTATAATTTAGATGATGAATACTAAAAAAAAAAAAAAAAAAAAAAAAAAAAAAAGTGTTCCGTTCGACCCCAGGTCGTGTGATTTAGTGATGGACAGCATTATATACGAGAATTCTCTCTGGGAGTTCCCAATTCTTCCTCTCTACAATTTACCAATTTGTTCATAATAATTCATTTGCTGTCTTTTCTAACAATCTAAAAGCATAACCGAGGAATATCAATTTGACTATTTCATATAGGCCTATACAGTTGGACATCGATAGCTTGAATTCCTTGATAACTCGATATTTTCACATTCCCTTCAACTCTTCATAACACTCAATCTTAAAATAATCTCTGTAAGTCGAATGTTTAAAAATTACAACCTCGATAAATCGAACTTTAAGGATTTCATAATCATATTTAAAAACCTCGGTAATTCGAACTTTCGTATCTGTTAACCTCTACGAGCGAAGTTTACCTCTACAAGTCGAATTTCTCTTGATGTGACCTCTACAGCTCTGTGTTTTTAGTAATCGTCATTTTTGATAAAGTGTGCTGTACTTGTGTTTTACTTATGTCTAGTATTTTATTTTTATTAGGAATTTTATTTAATATAAGGAAGTTTCCCAACTTCGAGTTATAGAAGTTGAATGAATAAAACTTCCGAGTTATGGAGGTTATACAGTAGGGCCTATAGTTACTTTTCATGAGGAATGTGGAATCTCGGTACCTCGAATTTTTATTATCGTCATCTTGTCGAACCTTGATTACTCGAAAAACTCCGTAACTCAAACTTTTATCTATTCCTTTCAGTGTCGAATTATCGAGGTCCCACTACATTTCCTTAAAGCCAAGAGTTTAGTGCTTTAGCCTCGTGTACGTAGGAGACCCTAGATCGGTTCCCGTTAGACTGTACGTTCACAGCTCCTAAATGACTTGGTGCTACAATGTTAAACTGCAAGCAAGAACATAAAATGAAAATTTTAAGCACTGTTATGCGTGAATTAACACGATTTCATTGTATAGTTTTCTTTTCATGGAAATTATTGTGTAACTAGAGTCACAAGTATTCTATATGCAAACTTGTTCATGATGTGGGAGAGATATTCCCCCTTACTTAATTTCACGGTAAAACCTCCTTCATTTCTGGCAATACTGAGCTGATGTTTATAGTTTATGTAATGCAGCAATTTTCGTTTAATGGCATTAGCTTTCCACTTGCACGAATTTGAGTTTTCTGATCGATTTCGGGTGCTGATAAAAATGGGACCCAGACTTCCCGTTGTGAGAATGGTTTCACCAGTTGAAATCGTGAAATGCTACTTCTATACTGAACTCTTCTCAACAACCTGCTTAAATAAAAAGTTAAGCGAGATTTCTCATCTTGTACTACAGCCCCGCCTCCTTAGTTACTTTTTTTTAACGCTTCCGCAACAAGAATGTCCACTAGAAGACTTTTGTGGCATTGTTTAACTGAAACGAAAATTATTACAAGATTTATTGCTTGACCCTTGACGTTCTCACGAGTTGTTTTGTTGTCTTGAAACCTGTTTAATGTTTCAAAGTTATATAGAACATACGATAGCTCGTATAGTATGCAGCTCTTTTGACAAAGTTAATAAAAACGTGCGCTGACTGTCAGCAGTATATGTTCAACAGACTAAAATAAATCACCCGGATAATGTCCATTTACAATCGTGATTTTAAAGATTATTATTTACTTTTACTTATCTTATAATCTACCGTACGTGCTAAGTTTAGATCTGTATCATTTACGATTCGATATGATGATATTATTATTATTATTATTATTATTATTATTATTATTATTATTATTATTATTATTATTATTATTATTATTATTATTATTATTATTACTTAGGGTTGCCATATTTCAAAAATGAAAATCTGAGACGCTACTAAATTACGGGAATCTTTGAAATGCTTAAAATGAAAAGAAGTGTTATATACTAATTTTTCTTCCATTTGATAATATAATTGTTCAAGTATTACGTAATCACATTTGTACTCACTTTAGTATAAACAAACAAACGTAAGCAGATGACTTACCCCTTCTCCCCTGGTAAACAAAATTGATTCTTTTTAATTTCTCAGGATCTGTTATGTTTCGTGCCTTTCAAAGTCTGTTTTAGCTCATTCAAAGTATTGTTTTCTTTCACACATTTTGTCTGTTTGTTGTATCCGTTTTTTTTAACGATTAAGTCATTGGCAATATGTTCTGGTGGCGTTTGTTTTAAAGAACTTCTTTCGTTGAATTTTTACTTTATTTCTGTTATTTTTAACAAACTAATATCTTAACAACTCGCACATAAGCTTACGTCACCATGACCCCCTCCTCCACTGTCAGCAAAAATAAGAAAAAAACTTGAATAAAATTCCCTCTTAGGCTGCTTACGTAATACTTGAACTGCCCCTGAGTGTATTACACATAACATAAAACTTTAAAAATCAAAATACGGTATCGGTCAGGGATTATCGATTAAAATATTTCAGAAGCAAAATACAGATTGAAACACAGTACTAAAGATAACAAGATTGAGCAGTAAAACCTTTTTGTCCCTGGCCTAATGAAACGAATGCTTCGTTCAATGTCAAAATATTTAAATCGTGAAGTTAATTAAATCCATTTTTATGTATTCAAGTTTTATTTTTCAACTTTCAAATTGCCATACTCAGAAGTTGAAGAGAATAATTATATACCTAATCCTGTGGGGGGAAAAACTATAATATTCTCTTTATTTCTTCATCGTTGAAATCCGGGACATTTAAACGTCGCAAGAAATATTTTCGGGACGCCGCGCCGGGACGCAGATCTCGATTCCGTGACGGTCCCGGATTTCCCGGGACGAATGGCAACCCTACTTACTGTTAAAATAATAATAATAATAATAATAATAATAATAATAATAATAATAATAATAATAATAATAATAATAATAATAATAATAATAATAATAATAGTGGAATTGAGCTATTTAACGTATTTGTAGCATTGGCAGTGTTCGTAGCTTGAGGAAAATTTCCCTAATCTAGGGAAATTTCGTAGGTAAATTTACCAGAAAGGAAAAAGGGGAATTTTTCAACGTGACAATCCAGCGAATTTTTTGCGCTGACTGACTGACCTATATAAATGCTTAATTTTTCTTTATTCTTCAGAAAAAACAATCAATAGTGTGTGTGTGTGTGTGTGTCCAAAGTAGCATAATTTGCACAATTGTTGGCTGGTTGTATTTTTTTTTATTTTTTTTTTTTGTAAAAAAAACACAAAAGTGAACGAAAAAGTAAAAAGATTGGAGCAAAAAGCAAATTAGTAAAACAAATATTGTTGACACTTCCTTTATTATAGGTAAATTAATCTTATCACGCTAACTTCTGTCATAGGAATTGACCATTCAACAAACTAGGGAAAATTTGATAAGGAAAGAGAAAATTTTCAGTTAGTTGAGTAAAATTTTCTTAAGGAAACCTACGAACATTGAGTATCGGTTGAAATAGGGTTATCAGATCACTCACTTTTAGCGAGTACCACCTGTTTTTGGAACTCTAATCGCTTTCCCCGTTTAATCATCGCTAAGATTCTAAAGAATCATCAGTTTTACTGATCACAGCAAAAAATGTAAGTAATGGTTATACTCTCTTCGTAGGTTCATTTTAATCCTTTTCTATTTGTTCTCCCTTCTAGACATTGCCAAGTGTAATGATAAGACCGGTGCATTGTTAAACATATATATGACTCATGCAATTCTAGAGCTTAATGTTGCAGATAAATGGTACCGGTATATGAACAGTTGTACTGACAATTAAATTCAATTATTAAAGTAATTCAGTATTTCTTTGCCATAACTCAAACAGTGTAGCCGTTGAAATAATATTTTGTACATTAAATTCAGTGAGGAGATGAAGGAAGTTTGAATGTTTACTCAGTACATTTGATATCAATATGCTAGTATAACGTGAAACAAATAACATGTAGGTTTATAGATTACTTTCATAGAACAATATCATATGTAAGACAGATTTCGTGAAGTAAGTTAGAGGTAGGGGTAATTACGTGAAAACAATGTCATAGAAAGTTGTTCAAAATTACACTCTTTCTTAAAATTCGAAAATATGGTAACCTTATGTTGAAAAGAATTTGTCCTTACTAAAACTTGAGAGGAAAAACAAGTATGTGCCAACAATTTATGAAAGGAGAGCGACAACTATCACTACATCTTCAGGTAATTTGAAAAATAGCATTCATCCTACAATATTAACCGAACTCTTAATTTTACGGTGTATTAATTCATTATTATTATTATTATTATTATTATTATTAGTAGTAGTAGTAGTAGTAGTAGTAGTAGTAGTAATAGTAGTAGTAGTAGTAGTAGTAGTTGTTGTTGTAGTTGTAGTTGAAGTAGTAGTAATGAAATGAAATGAAATCTTTAAGTTTTACGTCCTACGGTTATGTCGACTAGGCTAAAGGAGATGGTGATGATGAGAAACGAATGAAATGGTGGATTGGAGAAAGTGGGAGGAAACGTAAGAACCCCGAGAAAACCCACGCACACGATGTTTGTCCATCACAAAGATCACTTGGCGCGAGCTGGGATCAAACCATGGACCCCGTGCACCAGAGGTGAACGCTCTACCACTGAGCCACCATGTAGTAGTAGTAATAGTAGTAGTAGTAATATACATATGTCCTGTAAAAATAAATTTTACTCTTATAACTTATTTATTTGATGGTATAATTTTGGTACAAAAACTAATTAATAGGCTTTATCGTTTCAAAATTGCTTGCATTTTCCAATACGTAAATAAATAAATAAAGTATTGTAACTACATCAAGCAGTCAAGGTTATATGGGATTCGTACTTAACAGCTTAACGTGATATCTGAATTTTGCACAATACAACCGGGCAGAGGCAAGAACGCTACCTGATGTTCAGCCACGGCCAATGGATCTGTTGTTATCTACCATCTGCTTTAATTATTTGATTTACGTTGGTCGTCCTGGTAGTCAATTGAGTAGTATTTCATATAGAGATCAGTGACTTGCGGAAAGTTGCGGGTTTCTAAACACTGATTTAGGTGATAAATTGTTTGCAATAATTTATTAATGATTAGGATTGCCACCAGGCCCGTATCCATGCGGGTCTAGAGAGACCGCACCCTCCTAAATTTTTACTGCCCCCTAAAATTTTCACGGTAGGCTTGCAAATGAACTATAATATGGTTGGATCGGGCCACTTCTAACTTCTACCGTACCTCCTACATTTTGGGGCTGACTATGGGCCTGGTTGCCATTCGTGCTGATTCTGGCTGGTCAGTTCCGATTTTGGAGAAAATGTTCTGCGTTCTCTGTCAGGACTTCTAACTGTCCCGACTTTCATATTTATTGATGCAAATTATATTATTATTATTATTATTATTATTATTATTATTATTATTATTATTATTATTATTATTATTATTGGAACTTAGTTTCCAAATTACTGTACAGAACCTTCAAAATAGGAGGAAACTTCACAACAGCGGCAGGAAAGTAGCAATGTGCCTGACAATAGAAGATCGCTCACTTCGTAATTGGAGAAGATCGAATTCTCAAGGCAACAAGAAGTAGCCAGAAATAGGCTATAGATTTAAATGTGAGCAGCAGCAACAGCAGAAGTAGATCTGATAGTGTGAGGAGCTAAAGCAATAGCAACAACAAACGGTGCTGTTGCTTCAACAAAAACCATGTTAAAAATATTACGATACTTATTTTTTTATTTTGCATATATTTAGGTACATAATATATAGGCCTATACCTAGGCTACATACTATAGAAATTGGCCATATTGTATTATTTTATTTTATAGGCCTTATGTAACTTAAATTATCTCACATTCCTTTTATCAATCAGATATGTGTGCTCCGCTCTTCACCATAGAAATACATACGTTACATTGTTACAAAAAATAAATGTTGGTACTTCACCCCTCCGCCGCACACACATACACACACACACACACACCCACACACACACACACACACTGAGAAAAATCCATTATCCGGACAGCGGTATATTGTACAAATACAAGGATTCGTTATGTTTACTAAGGAAATCTGTACGGAGCGTACTTTATCCATATACTACACAGGTACTGCCTTTTACCCGCTTAGATATTACATCATTTCGCTGCAGGATGTCTGACATCTAACAATCTTCTGTATTTTACATACATATACGTATGTTAAGTACTTCAGTTATACGTTATATACGTCCATCTGTACGTGAGATCCAGACCGCCTATAGACACTCTTTCTTTCGCCATGGCTGACGTCATTGAACTACCGTCTTTTGCTTGCGAAACGAGGTTGTTACAATCGGAAAAGAAGAGAGGAAGCAAACAAAAACCTGGGTAAGTGCACTAGTTAACTATTACTTTAGTTAAATATTCCATTAATTATATATTCTTTTAGTGTAACTTGCTTTAGTATAGTACTAAGTAAGTAATATAGTTTATGACTACAACTCGTTAATGATTGAGGAGAATGGAATGGGTGAATCTGAATTTTGAGAAATCTTTGAATATTAATGTTTTGAAACATTTTACGTTACAAGGTAGCAAAATGAATGTTATGTGTTTATTCATTCCGTTTTATATGTGACGATTTATTACGTGGTGCAGAGTTACTACAGGACTGCTTAACATAATTGCTAAGAAACCGTTTTCAGCGCGAAAATTCCCTTGTGTAGTGAAGATTTAGGCTTTAGGTCTCTGGGCTTTCGGCATCAATGGCCTTGTTAGCCCGTCACATATGAGGGATGACGTCCCTCGATGAGCACACTATCCGGGTAAAGGAAGGGAAGAAAGGATTGGGGAAGGAAGAAAACGGCCTGGGACCTATATGTTAGGTACCACTCCGGCATTTTCCTGCTGTGAATGAGGAAAACCCAAGGAAATCTCATTCAGGATGGCTGGACTTAAAATCTTTTGATACTTTTTCGACTGAGGAAATCGATCCCCAACGGGATCGAACCCGGGACCGTTCGCACCGAAGGCGAGAGCGTTAGCAACTACGCTACGCGGTGCCACTTGTGTAGTCTAGAAAACTCATTTTTATTAGGATATTTGCATTTTTTTTTTTTTTACTTTTAGTTTAACGCCCCATGATTGTACATAAACGTAAGTGAGAAGGTGACGATGAGATACATGATAATGGTGGAATCAAGAAAATGTAAGGAAACTGGAAAGTCTTAAGAATAACCACACCTACAGTGTTCACCAAAAGGCTATTTGTCGGGAGCAGGAATCGAACCAGGGACCTAACAGGTCAGAGGTAAGCGCTCTACTACAGAGCTTTCTTTTGTTTAAAGAACTTGTTTACATTGAAATATATATATTTGACGAAGATATTGATATATTTTACAGCCTCACTGAAATTTTAAAAAAAAGTAGTCAGGGAGAGCTTACTTGTCAGGTTTTTATTTTTTAAATTTAATTTGATTTGATTTCTATTTATTTATTTTTGCTTGTTATGTTCCCTAGTTAATTAATGTTTGGGTTACTGAGAATTAAAACCTTTTTAGTATTATTGTTATGGCATCACTTTGGAACCAAAAAGTTTGAATTTTTTTTTTCTTGTGTTTTCATATAGGAAGTTGGTAAGTTTGTGCCTTAGCATTGGTTTGGTTTCTACTGTAGAATGTAATTGAAGGTCATGTTGAGTTGAGTCTTGGCGGGTTTGAGTTCGTGAAGTGTCAGGCACTGATTGTGCCCCTGTCTTCTGTCTGTGATGTTTCCTGGTTTTGGGCAGTGACGTATTTATGTTGAGGAGTACCAACGCAGGCCGCGTAACTACAACACAGCTTCAACACCTACGAGTGCCAGGCGTTTGAATTTCACCCTTCGTTCCGGCGTGACCAATGCAGTATAGTACTAGGTTCAAATTCTATGGCTGGTAAAAACGGTATGGTAAGAAACACAACGTAATAGTTATTAGTTTAATTAGTGTTTCTTCATAGTATTGTTTCACTATTTCTAGAAGGAATTAACTATTAACGAAGTAATGAATAAGCAAAAACACACTTTGATTGACGTTTACGATTTCTCATACTCCATTGAGGATGTTTTGATCCTCAGTTGCGCAAACATCCAGTGTGCGTTTTTTTTTTTAATTTTTTGTTGCTTACACTGCCTTACAGATGAGGGTTATAGTTAAGGAGCCGTACTTCCCATTTAGGGAAGGACGAGAAACGCCATACTTTCAGGAATTATTCATTGACTATCTAGGACAGCGTTTCCCAACCGGTGCGCCGCGGCACACTGGTGTGCCGTGAATGGGCCGCTAGTGTGCCGCGAGGAAGTCGAAGCAAATTATTAATTCTATAGCAATCAAATTGCAAGACGAAGGAAAAATGTATATTTTTATTTCACATTACTATGAACCTCTACTATGAATCTACAACTTTAAGTTTCATACCGTGTTACTTTTCTGTACATTTTTAATGTTGAAAATATATATTGGTTATCATTGTTGTGACTATTATTGCTTCTTTATTGTTGCAGACTATTTTGTAACTTGAAAATTTAAAATAACATTCAATCCTTTCGACAAATTAAATACATTTGTATTTTAAAAGTAAAAAAGATTTGTTTGTTCGTTCGTTATTTAGTGATCTTACTTCTTAGTGAAAGGTTGGATACAGTTTTCGAACAAGAAAGCTTAGTTTTAAAAACCTGAGTCCAATATTTCATTGCAATTGTTTTATATTTTTAAATTAGAATGAAAAATAAGCATAATAATTTACCACGAGGAAAAAAACAGTGATTGAGCTTTCTTCTCTGTGAGAAGGAGATCAATAATCGCAGAAAAAATACTAGTTTTATATTTACAAATAATAATATCTATGAGTGCGCCGCGAGAATTCAAGTTACATCCGTAGTGTGCCGCAAGTTGAAAAAGGTTAGGAAACGCTGATCTAGGATGTTAAAAAGCAGGTAATAGACTGAGTTCTTGCCCTTGTACTTACGGTGTTTAGGTAGTGCAACAATAAGATGTATCCTCGTGCACGGGAGATGAGAAGTGCCTGTTCTTAACTATTACCCAGATGGGTTCCCTCGTGGCTAAGTGGTTAGTGTACACGCCTTTGGCGTGGGACACCCGGGTTCGATTCCCGGCCGGAGCTTATGTGGTTCGGATTTCACGTTAATCTGTAAGTCCATGTCTCATACAGCCTTGCTGCTGAAAGGAACGTTAAAATCAACTCAGCACTGCTTTACAGATGCAATTGTTCGATTCCGAGTTCGAATGGAGCTTTTTACGGGCAGGGGGTGACTTTTATATATACAATCCAAGCATTTTAGTTATCAGTCAGTGATGTAATATATATATACAGTAATATATACTGTAATATATATATACAGTATATATATATATATATTACAAAATTGAAAGTGACTAAGTTTATGACTCTCAATCTCTTAGGGCCGCGGTGGCTCAATGGTAGAGCGTTCACCTCTGGTGCTTGGGGTCCCGGGTTCGATCCCAGCTCCCGCCAAATGAACTTTGTGGTGAACAAACACCGCGTGCGTGGGTTTCCTCGGGATTTTCCCGTTTCCTCCCACTTTCTTCATTCCACCATTTCATTCATTGCTCATCATCACCGTCTCCTTTAGCCTAACCGGCATAACCGTGAGACATAAAACTCAAAGATTTCATTTCATTTTCATTTCCATTGTAGCTCTCCCCGCAACCAGTGTTGCCAAAATGTTGACAATAAGTTTGCGAAACGAGAGGTGGCGACTCGAATTTTGGGTGAAAAGTCGCTATAAAAAATAATCGAGAAATTCATTGTCTATAAGCATTGTTTTAAAGTTGTAGATGTAAACTAAACAATATGTTCTACTCACTGCCGCAAATCCCGGGGGGGGGGGATGACGGATACATGTCCCCTCCAATCTTGGAACTGAGGGGGAGTTTTCCCCAATAATCCGATTTGAAATGTGTTTTTTGGGAGAAATTTGATGATTTTTGTCCAATTGCTACAAAGGAACGTGAGATAAAATAGACGTCTCCCAGAATAAGGCTCAAATCTGCAGCTTCCCAATGCTGGAGACAACTCTGATACTCCACAACATTGTTTTTCAACTTCATAACTATTTTGGACATCGCAAAATAAAAAGTATGGTAACGGTCTTACCCTTCCCCCCCAATGTTGAAGACAGATTTGCGCCGCTGCTTCTACTCACATCTTTGTAAACAGGGCGCAACCAATCCTTGAATTCAGGGATCATTTCAGATTGTTTCGGGTACTTTTGTTCATATTGTGGAGTCAAAATAGTTCCGAAATAATTAACACTACAGTACTTACGTTAAGCAATTTTTTGTAAAAGAAAAACTGCAGAATAATTAAAAGACCCCAAAGAACAAATATAACAAACATCCACATCGCCTTTATTCACGCATCTATAGCTAATCTTTTTGCTATCGGTAAAGATGTATTACGTGTGTCTCTCAACGGAAACTGCGAACTAAAGGACATCAAGTTTGTAGTTCTTCTTCGTTAGAGGACAAGGGCAACATAACAATGCAGGATTGTGGGCCAGTGGGTACGCTGTATTTCCAAACTCTTCATCACTTGCGCTGATTAAAACAAACAAACAGAAAAAAGAACAAACAGAAGCATTATTAGTTCAAAAACTGTTTTGAACTAATATTGCTTCTCTACAGATGAAAATTTTGTTTGCAGCAAAAAGTCGCTAAATGTATAAGTAGCTGAATCGTCATTTAAAAATCACCCATAAAAGTCTCCAATCGGAAAAATTATTCGTAGGGCGACCATACGTCCCGTTTTGACCGGGACAGTCCCGTTTTAGGGGCGTTTCCCGGCCTTCCCGTCAGTAGATGGAAAAAAGTAGTATTCGTCCCATTTTATGTAAATGAAAGAAGTAAATAACAAACCCAGTACCTTTACTCCTTTTAAAAGTATTAATAACAACAAAGAGGCAAAAATTGAACTGAAATTCCCTATATTAAACATACTCTATAGTTCGTAGTACTGCTCGAAAGACAGCAGAGATTTAGCAGTTGGTTGTGTGTTGAACAAACTTCAACGTGTCTTTCCTTTTTCATAAGTACCCGCTCAGTAACAAAGAGAGAGAGAGGGGGAACTCTGATATCAAGGCACTGATAAATGAAATGAAATGAAATTTTTGAGTTTTACGTCCCACGGTTATGCCGATTAGGCTAAAGGAGACGGTGATGATGAGAGATGAATGAAATGGTGGAATGAAGAAAGTGGGAGGAAACGGGAGAACCCCGAGAAAACCCACGCACACGGTGTTTGTACACCACAAAGTTCACTTGGCGGGAGCAGGGTTTGAACCCGGAACCCCAAGCACCAGAGGTGAACGCTCTACCACTGAGCCACCGCGGCCCCAAGGCACTGGTAAGAACAAAGGTAGATCTAAAAGCCAGAACCTATCCCGTTATTAACTGAAAATTTTATGGTCACCCTACGCTATCGTTGAGGTCGAATTCCCCTGATTTAGTGACTTTTCCCAAAATTGGCAACATTGACCCCCACCGAACAACACCAAGTCATCTGTAGCCTAGCAAGCATAATAGTGGGACGTAAAACTTTTATTTCATTTCGAACAACACCCCCAGAAACCTACTGTTATACCATTCCCAAAACACCCTTTTGTACAATTCTCCCTATTCGAAAAAAAATGTAAATAGCAGGGTTCATACATAAATATGGAACTCAATTTCCCTGAATTTTCCAGGTTTTCCAGGTATTAATTTTGCAATTTCCAGGTCTAGTGGAAGAAACTAATAATACGAGAAGACATAAATTTTAAGAATACTATATTTATATATTTGAGAATGGCCACCCTTCTCCCCAATGAACGATTGCAATTAAATATTGAGTCACAAGAAAATAAATAATCAAAACAAATAAAATTTAAGTTGAAAAATATTAAGTTGAGAAGCCTACTAAGGGAATTAATTAAACACTTTTGTTCCATACTTGAATACATTCAAAATATATAAAAATATTGGGTTGGGAAAGAAAAAAGGGCCCGCGAGATTTTAACTGATTCTTGTAGTACTCGACGACAGAAATCGATTACTGAAAGAATTTTCAAAATCGGCGCAGGCAAATATGGAGAAAATCATATTTTCATGTACCTGTTCAAAATGGGGAAGGAAAAAGGGCCCGCGAGATTTTAACTGATTCTTGTAGTACTCAACGAGAGAAATCGACTAGTGAGGGAATTTTCAAAATCGGCGCAGGCAAGCATGAAGAAAAACCCATTTTCATGTACCGGATCAAAATGGGGAAGAAAAAGGGCCGCGAAATTTTAACTGATTCTTGTAGTACTCAACGAGAGAAATCGACTAGTGAAGAAATTTTCAAAATCGGCGCAGGCAAGCATGAAGAAAAACGCATTTTCATGTACCGGTTCAAAATGGGGAAGAAAAAAGGGCCCGTGCGATTTTAACTGATTCTTGTAGTACTCGTCGAGAGAAATCGATTAGTGAAGGAATTTTCAAAATCGGCGCAGGCAAACATAGAGAAAATGGCATTTTCATGTACCGGTTCAAAATGGGGAAGGAAAAAGGGCCCGCGAGTTTGAACCGTTACGATGTATGTTCACGAATGTGCTCGTCTTCTCAAATTTAGTTAATTACTGTAGCACTGAAACATGTGACACAGAGTCACATTGTGGATGACTCTGCAATCGGCAACCACTGCACATATACTCCTCCAGTCCCACAGTTTTATTATTTCGATCCATTCCTCACGTGCTAACGGCATGGTTTAACATCTGCAAGAAAGAGGTAAATGTAACGTTCAATTGGCAATAGCTTTTCACCAAATTAAGCTGCATGAAATCTGATTGCATTTTTGACATACTGAGAAAATTCTAGCCCGTGGCCATATGTATCACATATCCCACCAGTTCATAATAAAAATTTTGAACACAAAATTACGGTCGTCCGTGTGATGTACTCCCAAAAGGCCTAATGTGTATCACCCACCTCACATTCAATGAAACCACATCCGTGTAGAATTTAGAAAGGAACTTCTTATGATGTATACAGTATGTCTCAAAAGTTCCCTGACATAGGGTAACTCTGTTATTATCAGAGTTACAGCAAAATGTAAGAGGAAAAATCATATCGAAATATGACGTTTTCAATCTAAAGTGAACACTTTTTTTTTTTCAAAAAAAATCGGACGAGATATTTGTGCTGTATACTCTTTATGCACCCAAATTTAAATGAAAATGCAACGTTGTCATTTACCTGGACCCACAACATAAGTGAATGAAGTTCCTGTTTGAAACGGGGGCTGACCATCGAAATGTTAGCGCAGAAGAAAGTAACTTCATTCACTTATGTTGTAGGTCCAGGTAAATGGCAACGTTGCATTTTCATTTCACATTAGGCGCATAAAGAGTGTACAGCGCAAACGAGTCATCCGATTTTAAAAATTCCTTCACTTTAGATTGAAAACATCATATTTGGAGATGCTTTCCTCTCCTACATTTTGTTGTAACTCTGATAATAACAGAGTTACCCTATGTCAGGGGACTTTTGAGACACCCTGTATACCTTATTTAATGTATGTTTTATGTCACTATAACTGTAGTATAATTTAGTTTGTTTAAATTTACAATTTAATATAAGTAGATTCGGATTTACATGCGTAGGATTTTGTATGCATCTAACTAATGAATTCTTTTATATTCATGCTTCACTTAGTGACTTGGCTTTGGACTGCAACTGATTATTGTAACCCATTATTGCTTGAGAAGAAACAAGATATCCGAATCTTCATTTGAAGAAATCAAAGGTCTATTGGAAAGCTGGGGATTACAATCATTAATTTCTACATTTCAAGGTGCGTAAATTATATATTCTGTGTTTCTTGTTAAATTACTATTACTATTATTGGGTTTAGAATCAATCAAGCACTTCATGATATTTTATGGGGATCAAGATGGGTGCCGGATAGATAAGTATTTAAGCGTCAGGTTCTTAATTCTTTTCAATTTAATATTTAATCAATGATTATTTTCTCCCTCGTTATTCGGCCAAATCGTATTCCAAGACCGTCAACCTACATAGCATATTCGTAGGACGTAAAACAAAGATTTCCTGTTATTTTTTTTGTTTCTATCTCTTTCCTCCATAGCTGTGAAAAATAACGCCTTCAGCATCATAAATTTGTATGCTACTTGCGCCTTCAGTCGTCTACTCTTCGGTGGCTCAGTGGTAGAGCGTTCACCTCCGGTGCAGGGGGTTCCTGGTTCGATCCCAGCTGCGCCGTGTGGACTTTGTGGTGGACAAACACCGTGCTCGTGGGTTTTCTCGGGGTTCTCCCATTTCCTGCCACTTTCTTTATTCCACCATTTCAGTCATTTCTCATTATCACCGTCTCCTTTAGCCTAACCAGCATAACCGTGGGACGTTAAAGATTTCATTTTTTATTAATCTCAGTATTTTATAGTGTATTCTTAAGCTTAAGGTGATGTATAATTAAATTTTGAATTCAGTTAACTTATTTTATTTCTCAGATTGTTTTTAAAATGAATGTACAAACGTTTATTTTCATTCTTGAGTGTTTAAAGTGATGTATAGTTATTAAACATAGTATTTAATATTGTACTCTTAACGTGAAAGTGATATACAGTTAACTTTTGAATTCAGTTAACATTTTTCTTTCTGAAATTGCTTTAAAAAGTATGTAAAAACGTTTCTATTTTCTTTCTTGAGTGCTAAAAGTGATGCAAAGTTATTAAGCTTACTACTTTATATTGTATTCTTAACCCTAAACTGATACACAGTGCGTTTTTGAATAAATTATATCAAGTTATTTGAGTGACGAATACTGGTAGAAAATCCTGACTACTACTGGAACATTTTGATTTTAAGGTGACGACTACTGGTGCAAGGATTTTAAAATATTGTTTTTCCTTCAACGGCTACTCCTTTTTGAATTCTGACTATATGGTCATTATAGGAAGGATCAGTGAGTCCTTCCAACTATGGTACAGCTCCGACAGATTCACGATGCTCAGAGAAGAGACAAAATAGTATGTTTTCAACCTTAAAGTGAGAACCATTGGCGTTTTTACCCTGCTATGCAAAAGTAAGTGAGTACTCCAATGGGGTTCCAATGCGGTACCTAATTTCTGCATTTTAGATATTTGGAAATACATGTCTCTAAAATGTAAACAACTGATTTTTTTTTTTTAACTGAAAACTGCAACTCGGTAAGCCTTATGGATACCGAGATATGGGAAAATAAAGAGCGATACTATAGGTATGTGGGACTTGCATACTTGACGCTAGAATTCGGAAATTGAATTAAAATATGACTAACGGCTATCAAGATGTTGTCAAATAAAGGGAGGACCAACACAGTTAAGGGGTTTTAGTGTTAGATGCTAAAATTTCCGAAATCGGTCATAGAAAGTTAATAAACACCAGTAGCAATTTCATCTTAAAGTAATTAGATATCTTCAGGGGGTGTTAGAACATCATGGGGTCTACCAAAATTAAATTTTAAAAGCTTTTGAAAATATAATCTGACATTTGTAAACAATATTTGAAATATGTGTTTACCCAAAACTTCCAGCTAGTACATCTAACATCTGGAGAAACACTGAAATAAAAGCGTATGAGATCTTGAAATTTCGGAAACAATTATTGGTCGCAACAAAATTAAATCAGATGGGTACTTCTATGGGTTAAATGAGTACCTTAGTACAATTTCGATCGAAAATTTAGTTCAGTCCTAGGTTTTCTTCAGGCAATTCCAAGGGTTCATCGAGCTGTGCAAAAGAATGAAAAGTCGCTGTCAATATCTAAGATAGTCGAGAAGATATAAGGAATTATATATTTTATGACGTAAAAATAGATCTTTATGGATTTGTACTTTTGGGTCTTTCCCATAAGAAAAAAATTCAGGAAACAACTGTATATACCTTAATAGACAATTCAATGGACGGGGATACAGTAGCTTAGTGGTAGGGTTTTTAACTAGTCTTCTTTTGCAGAAACTATTGGAGTTTTCACTTATCCCATAGAGATACGATCATACTTAACTCCCTATTTCATTTTAAAATTAAATAAAAGGAAATATTTCAGTGTAGCGACCCACGATTATGCATTTTAGTCTCAGGGAGATTACGATTAAAGCAAGTGAATGTTGTTGACAGAATTGATGGAATGCAAAGGTGGGAGGAGAGGTAGTACCCCTAGAAAACCCACGAATACGATGTCCACTACAAACTGACGGCCGCGGATCGAACCACGAACCCAATACACCAGAGGTAAGCACTCTACCACTAAGCCACCGTGCTCCCGCCCATTTAATTTTCTATTAAGGTATATACCGTTGTTTTCTGAAATTTCTTCTTACAGCAAAGACTCAAAAGTACAAATCCATGTGGGTCTCTATTTTTACGACGTCATAAAATAATTTCTTATATCTCGCTTGCTATATTAGATATTGACAAAAAATGTTCACTTATTTCAGAGCCCGATGAACGCTTGGAATTGTCCAAAGAAAATTTAGAGCTGAATTAATCTTTCGATCGAAATTGTACTGACAAGTCTGAGGTAGTCACTTAACCCATAGAAGTACCATCTTATTTAACTTTTGTTAGGATCAATAATTGTTTTCTGAAATTTCAAGATCTAATACGCTTTTATTGTATGGTGTCTCTCTAGCTGCTAGATGTACTAGCTGGAAATTTTAGGTAAATACATATTTCTAATACTCTTTACAAATGTCAAAATATATTTTCCAAAGCTTTTAAAATTTAACCTTGGTAGACCCCATGATGTTCTTAAACTCCATGGAAGTACCTAATTACTTTAAGATGAAATTGCTACTGATGCTTATTAACTTTCCATGACCGGTTTCGGAAACTTTACCACCTAACACGAAAATCCCATAACTGTATGGATCCTCCCTTTATTTGACAATATCTTGATAGTCATATTTTAATTAATTTTCTAAATTGTACTGTCTAATATGCAAGCTCCACGTACCTATGGTGTCGCTTTTTATTTCACAATATTTCGGTAACTGTTAGGCGTACCGACTTGCAGTTTCGGCAAACACACACCTCTAACGTTCTTTAAAACGTTATTAAGACATATTTTAGAATATTTAGAAATGAGAGTTCTGCGAATATCATGGTACCCGAAAAGCCCCATCAGGGCGTGTGTGTAGTGTATTTAATTGAAATTACTTTTGAGGTTGTTGTAAGCCCTCGTAATTACATTTCCGAAACTGCACCATCTAGTACTCAAACCCCACACTTCTATGGTGTCGCTCTTTATTTTCCCATATCTCAATATCCATAAGGCTTACCGAGTTGAGGTTTTCGGTAAACAGATGTCAGTTCCTTACATTTTAGAGACATACATTTCCATATATCTAAAAAAATACAGACATTAGATACCCCATGGTACCCCGAACACCATTGGGGTACCCACTTACTTTTGAATAGTAATACATTTTGAGTTGTTATTCAGCATCAATAAACACTTCGTAATTTTTCTATGTGCAACCTAAAAGTCCATACCTGACCGAACAGATTTTGTCCATTTAATCTCAAAAATGTTAAGATACTTTGTATTGTTAAGTACAACCAAGTTGAGCACACCGAATGTAACATTTTAAATGTTTTCTGATTTTTGTTTCAGGTATTTCGTGCATCAAACCAGGATTCTGCTTGAAAGACAGTGAAAAGAAGCAGTGTAGGTTGTGGCTAAAAGTACGTCCTTTCTGAAGACAGACCCAATTGTACTTACATTCTTTTGTACGAACATATAACCCTAATAAAGATACTGTACTACAAATTATTTCTTTCTTCCATAAATTAGAATAAAATATTGTCTCTGTTTAAAGAAAATGTTTGTTACTGTTAAGTCATTTCAACTCTTTTTCTCTGTAATAAGAACATTATCTTTCGCAATATTTTTTTATCTTCGTGCTATTACGTTTGAATGA
Source organism: Thermobia domestica (assembly GCF_964235325.1). NCBI lineage: Eukaryota > Metazoa > Arthropoda > Insecta > Zygentoma > Lepismatidae > Thermobia > Thermobia domestica. Next base: position 57,259,099 of record NC_137462.1, on the reverse strand, counting down.
AGTAAAATTCTATACGAAGCACTATTATTTCAGACATGCATTAATAACTAATGTATTGTTCTGTATGTAAGACAATGTGTATACTGAACATGTCTAGCAAAGGTGTTGTTTTAATACAGAATCTGTAACTCAGCTTTTCAGTAGTCAACTTTATTGGGAATCCGAAGAAAGAAGTAAAAAAAAAAAAAAAGTTCGACTTACCAACGTATATGTGTTCGAATTCTGGACTAATCCAAATTATCCAGAGAAATCATATATTTTTTGTTGCAATTTCAGATGTATCCTTTATCCAAGTCGTATGAAACGGAGACTTCATACATCGCTATACTTTGTATGAACTATGTTCCGTATTTACTTAATCACTTTGTAACTTTCTCTAGTGTTGACAAGGCCGCAGGTGTCAATCGAATAGTTTAGTGTTTCACTCATGTCACCTTGTGACTAAGGTACGTCCTGTCGGTATATATATATGGTACTGGGTTCAAGTAGCGATAAAATACATTTTTAGCATTAAACAAATGCAAAAGTCTACACGAAATGAGATACCATGATCTCTGACTTACGGATAACACCATGACTTACGGGTTAATAATGACGACACACACTGACTATCAGGACGGAGCATAATTTCAAGAAGTATGCAATATACGTTCTTTACGTATGTTTCTTTCGTTCAACCCCAAGACAGCATCTATATTGTACTTGTGCTCCGTACGTACGACTAAATACAGTATACGTATTGTACGTATGTATTATACAGATTTTCCTTATGTCGCACACAGCTTGTCCAGATACAGCATACAGAATATCCATATGCACCATACAGAGTGCACATATGTAGCTTACAGACTGTATGCATGCAGCATATAGATTATACGTATGTCGCGTACAGGTTGGCCATATGTAATGTATGGATTGGATGTATATAGCTAATAGGTTGTCCATATGAAATATACGGATTTTACCTGTATCGCATACGTATTGCCTTCTTGTAATATATGGATTGGACATATGCAGGATCTAGATTGTACGTATAGTGCACCATTATTAAAGTGCTGCAACATACTGCAAAATGCATGATACATTCTTACTGTAATGTTGTCAAATATTGTTTTACTCTGTATGAAAACTAAATAGCTTAAAATATGTTTGATCTCCTTTGTGCCAATAATAATAAAATTAACAATCTTTGTTTGGAGCAGTGAAAGTGTCCAAAGAAATGTATTTACCTGCAGGGTGTCCTATAAGTTTGGATTTCCTGCTAATTCGTTGGGAAGCTACTGCAAAGCCAAGTGTTGAAAAGTGACACAAGCGTTAATTTTAAAATTATGGGCACAAAGGAGGTTAACCATATGTTAAACTATTTTCGTTTTCATACAGAGTAAATCAATATGTGATATATTACTGTAAGAATTTATCATATGCTTTGTTGTTAGTTAGTTCCAGCACTTTAATAATAATGCAAAATGCACAGCCATATACAATCCTATATTCAAACTCAAACAACTTCTCTGTACATTTTAATTAACAGGTATGTTTTTTTTTAATGTCGCAACAATTAAAAGTATGGTGTCAGCTGAAAACGTGTTCGCTCACAAGATGATTTCTACTCAGTACTCGCCATAAAAATGCAACACCAAGAAGGAGGCTGGGTAGCTGCGCCAAAGTTCCCAGGCCGATACCTAATAGTAAGTGCAGAATACTCTTAAACGTCCGCCGTATTCGCTGTGCGACAACGTGGTGACAGCGGAGGCGTTGTGCAGCCATCGACTAAACATATTTATCCTTCCCTGCTCTAGACATTCTACAAATTTGGATTTTCGTGGGTGCATCCTTCTTAGTGCAACATTTTAAGCAACGAGCGGATTAACAGTCTCATACATTGCTTAAAGAAAGAGCAATGATTCTCAGAATTACTCGGAAGATATTATATATATATATACAATAATTTAAAACTGTTATTTCAAACTTTGCAATTCAGAGCACGAAAAGAACTATAGCTAAAGGAACACTGATTTTAGCCAGATAGTAACTAGTAAACTCAATCACACTCAGTACCATTAGTTCATGTTGTTATCCGTAAGTCAGAGATCATGGTATCTCATTTCGTGTAGACTTTTGCATTTGTTTAATGCTAAAAATGTATTTTATCGCTACTTGAACCCAGTACCATATATATATACCGACAGGACGTACCTTAGTCACAAGGTGACATGAGTGAAACACTAAACTATTCGATTGACACCTGCGGCCTTGTCAACACTAGAGAAAGTTACAAAGTGATTAAGTAAATACGGAACATAGTTCATACAAAGTATAGCGATGTATGAAGTCTCCGTTTCATACGACTTGGATAAAGGATACATCTGAAATTGCAACAAAAAATATATGATTTCTCTGGATAATTTGGATTAGTCCAGAATTCGAACACATATACGTTGGTAAGTCGAACTTTTTTTTTTTTTTTACTTCTTTCTTCGGATTCCCAATAAAGTTGACTACTGAAAAGCTGAGTTACAGATTCTGTATTAAAACAACACCTTTGCTAGACATGTTCAGTATACACATTGTCTTACATACAGAACAATACATTAGTTATTAATGCATGTCTGAAATAATAGTGCTTCGTATAGAATTTTACTTCATTCAAACGTAATAGCACGAAGATAAAAAAATATTGCGAAAGATAATGTTCTTATTACAGAGAAAAAGAGTTGAAATGACTTAACAGTAACAAACATTTTCTTTAAACAGAGACAATATTTTATTCTAATTTATGGAAGAAAGAAATAATTTGTAGTACAGTATCTTTATTAGGGTTATATGTTCGTACAAAAGAATGTAAGTACAATTGGGTCTGTCTTCAGAAAGGACGTACTTTTAGCCACAACCTACACTGCTTCTTTTCACTGTCTTTCAAGCAGAATCCTGGTTTGATGCACGAAATACCTGAAACAAAAATCAGAAAACATTTAAAATGTTACATTCGGTGTGCTCAACTTGGTTGTACTTAACAATACAAAGTATCTTAACATTTTTGAGATTAAATGGACAAAATCTGTTCGGTCAGGTATGGACTTTTAGGTTGCACATAGAAAAATTACGAAGTGTTTATTGATGCTGAATAACAACTCAAAATGTATTACTATTCAAAAGTAAGTGGGTACCCCAATGGTGTTCGGGGTACCATGGGGTATCTAATGTCTGTATTTTTTTAGATATATGGAAATGTATGTCTCTAAAATGTAAGGAACTGACATCTGTTTACCGAAAACCTCAACTCGGTAAGCCTTATGGATATTGAGATATGGGAAAATAAAGAGCGACACCATAGAAGTGTGGGGTTTGAGTACTAGATGGTGCAGTTTCGGAAATGTAATTACGAGGGCTTACAACAACCTCAAAAGTAATTTCAATTAAATACACTACACACACGCCCTGATGGGGCTTTTCGGGTACCATGATATTCGCAGAACTCTCATTTCTAAATATTCTAAAATATGTCTTAATAACGTTTTAAAGAACGTTAGAGGTGTGTGTTTGCCGAAACTGCAAGTCGGTACGCCTAACAGTTACCGAAATATTGTGAAATAAAAAGCGACACCATAGGTACGTGGAGCTTGCATATTAGACAGTACAATTTAGAAAATTAATTAAAATATGACTATCAAGATATTGTCAAATAAAGGGAGGATCCATACAGTTATGGGATTTTCGTGTTAGGTGGTAAAGTTTCCGAAACCGGTCATGGAAAGTTAATAAGCATCAGTAGCAATTTCATCTTAAAGTAATTAGGTACTTCCATGGAGTTTAAGAACATCATGGGGTCTACCAAGGTTAAATTTTAAAAGCTTTGGAAAATATATTTTGACATTTGTAAAGAGTATTAGAAATATGTATTTACCTAAAATTTCCAGCTAGTACATCTAGCAGCTAGAGAGACACCATACAATAAAAGCGTATTAGATCTTGAAATTTCAGAAAACAATTATTGATCCTAACAAACGTTAAATAAGATGGTACTTCTATGGGTTAAGTGACTACCTCAGACTTGTCAGTACAATTTCGATCGAAAGATTAATTCAGCTCTAAATTTTCTTTGGACAATTCCAAGCGTTCATCGGGCTCTGAAATAAGTGAACATTTTTTGTCAATATCTAATATAGCAAGCGAGATATAAGAAATTATTTTACGACGTCGTAAAAATAGAGACCCACATGGATTTGTACTTTTGAGTCTTTGCTGTAAGAAGAAATTTCAGAAAACAACGGTATATACCTTAATAGAAAATTAAATGGGCGGGAGCACGGTGGCTTAGTGGTAGAGTGCTTACCTCTGGTGTATTGGGTTCGTGGTTCGATCCGCGGCCGTCAGTTTGTAGTGGACATCGTATTCGTGGGTTTTCTAGGGGTACTACCTCTCCTCCCACCTTTGCATTCCATCAATTCTGTCAACAACATTCACTTGCTTTAATCGTAATCTCCCTGAGACTAAAATGCATAATCGTGGGTCGCTACTCTGAAATATTTCCTTTTATTTAATTTTAAAATGAAATAGGGAGTTAAGTATGATCGTATCTCTATGGGATAAGTGAAAACTCCAATAGTTTCTGCAAAAGAAGACTAGTTAAAAACCCTACCACTAAGCTACTGTATCCCCGTCCATTGAATTGTCTATTAAGGTATATACAGTTGTTTCCTGAATTTTTTTCTTATGGGAAAGACCCAAAAGTACAAATCCATAAAGATCTATTTTTACGTCATAAAATATATAATTCCTTATATCTTCTCGACTATCTTAGATATTGACAGCGACTTTTCATTCTTTTGCACAGCTCGATGAACCCTTGGAATTGCCTGAAGAAAACCTAGGACTGAACTAAATTTTCGATCGAAATTGTACTAAGGTACTCATTTAACCCATAGAAGTACCCATCTGATTTAATTTTGTTGCGACCAATAATTGTTTCCGAAATTTCAAGATCTCATACGCTTTTATTTCAGTGTTTCTCCAGATGTTAGATGTACTAGCTGGAAGTTTTGGGTAAACACATATTTCAAATATTGTTTACAAATGTCAGATTATATTTTCAAAAGCTTTTAAAATTTAATTTTGGTAGACCCCATGATGTTCTAACACCCCCTGAAGATATCTAATTACTTTAAGATGAAATTGCTACTGGTGTTTATTAACTTTCTATGACCGATTTCGGAAATTTTAGCATCTAACACTAAAACCCCTTAACTGTGTTGGTCCTCCCTTTATTTGACAACATCTTGATAGCCGTTAGTCATATTTTAATTCAATTTCCGAATTCTAGCGTCAAGTATGCAAGTCCCACATACCTATAGTATCGCTCTTTATTTTCCCATATCTCGGTATCCATAAGGCTTACCGAGTTGCAGTTTTCAGTTAAAAAAAAAAAAAAAAAATCAGTTGTTTACATTTTAGAGACATGTATTTCCAAATATCTAAAATGCAGAAATTAGGTACCGCATTGGAACCCCATTGGAGTACTCACTTACTTTTGCATAGCAGGGTAAAAACGCCAATGGTTCTCACTTTAAGGTTGAAAACATACTATTTTGTCTCTTCTCTGAGCATCGTGAATCTGTCGGAGCTGTACCATAGTTGGAAGGACTCACTGATCCTTCCTATAATGACCATATAGTCAGAATTCAAAAAGGAGTAGCCGTTGAAGGAAAAACAATATTTTAAAATCCTTGCACCAGTAGTCGTCACCTTAAAATCAAAATGTTCCAGTAGTAGTCAGGATTTTCTACCAGTATTCGTCACTCAAATAACTTGATATAATTTATTCAAAAACGCACTGTGTATCAGTTTAGGGTTAAGAATACAATATAAAGTAGTAAGCTTAATAACTTTGCATCACTTTTAGCACTCAAGAAAGAAAATAGAAACGTTTTTACATACTTTTTAAAGCAATTTCAGAAAGAAAAATGTTAACTGAATTCAAAAGTTAACTGTATATCACTTTCACGTTAAGAGTACAATATTAAATACTATGTTTAATAACTATACATCACTTTAAACACTCAAGAATGAAAATAAACGTTTGTACATTCATTTTAAAAACAATCTGAGAAATAAAATAAGTTAACTGAATTCAAAATTTAATTATACATCACCTTAAGCTTAAGAATACACTATAAAATACTGAGATTAATAAAAAATGAAATCTTTAACGTCCCACGGTTATGCTGGTTAGGCTAAAGGAGACGGTGATAATGAGAAATGACTGAAATGGTGGAATAAAGAAAGTGGCAGGAAATGGGAGAACCCCGAGAAAACCCACGAGCACGGTGTTTGTCCACCACAAAGTCCACACGGCGCAGCTGGGATCGAACCAGGAACCCCCTGCACCGGAGGTGAACGCTCTACCACTGAGCCACCGAAGAGTAGACGACTGAAGGCGCAAGTAGCATACAAATTTATGATGCTGAAGGCGTTATTTTTCACAGCTATGGAGGAAAGAGATAGAAACAAAAAAAATAACAGGAAATCTTTGTTTTACGTCCTACGAATATGCTATGTAGGTTGACGGTCAGAATTGAGTAATGAAAATTGATGATCTTGGAATACGATTTGGCCGAATAACGAGGGAGAAAATAATCATTGATTAAATATTAAATTGAAAAGAATTAAGAACCTGACGCTTAAATACTTATCTATCCGGCACCCATCTTGATCCCCATAAAATATCATGAAGTGCTTGATTGATTCTAAACCCAATAATAGTAATAGTAATTTAACAAGAAACACAGAATATATAATTTACGCACCTTGAAATGTAGAAATTAATGATTGTAATCCCCAGCTTTCCAATAGACCTTTGATTTCTTCAAATGAAGATTCGGATATCTTGTTTCTTCTCAAGCAATAATGGGTTACAATAATCAGTTGCAGTCCAAAGCCAAGTCACTAAGTGAAGCATGAATATAAAAGAATTCATTAGTTAGATGCATACAAAATCCTACGCATGTAAATCCGAATCTACTTATATTAAATTGTAAATTTAAACAAACTAAATTATACTACAGTTATAGTGACATAAAACATACATTAAATAAGGTATACAGGGTGTCTCAAAAGTCCCCTGACATAGGGTAACTCTGTTATTATCAGAGTTACAACAAAATGTAGGAGAGGAAAGCATCTCCAAATATGATGTTTTCAATCTAAAGTGAAGGAATTTTTAAAATCGGATGACTCGTTTGCGCTGTACACTCTTTATGCGCCTAATGTGAAATGAAAATGCAACGTTGCCATTTACCTGGACCTACAACATAAGTGAATGAAGTTACTTTCTTCTGCGCTAACATTTCGATGGTCAGCCCCCGTTTCAAACAGGAACTTCATTCACTTATGTTGTGGGTCCAGGTAAATGACAACGTTGCATTTTCATTTAAATTTGGGTGCATAAAGAGTATACAGCACAAATATCTCGTCCGATTTTTTTTGAAAAAAAAAAAAGTGTTCACTTTAGATTGAAAACGTCATATTTCGATATGATTTTTCCTCTTACATTTTGCTGTAACTCTGATAATAACAGAGTTACCCTATGTCAGGGAACTTTTGAGACATACTGTATACATCATAAGAAGTTCCTTTCTAAATTCTACACGGATGTGGTTTCATTGAATGTGAGGTGGGTGATACACATTAGGCCTTTTGGGAGTACATCACACGGACGACCGTAATTTTGTGTTCAAAATTTTTATTATGAACTGGTGGGATATGTGATACATATGGCCACGGGCTAGAATTTTCTCAGTATGTCAAAAATGCAATCAGATTTCATGCAGCTTAATTTGGTGAAAAGCTATTGCCAATTGAACGTTACATTTACCTCTTTCTTGCAGATGTTAAACCATGCCGTTAGCACGTGAGGAATGGATCGAAATAATAAAACTGTGGGACTGGAGGAGTATATGTGCAGTGGTTGCCGATTGCAGAGTCATCCACAATGTGACTCTGTGTCACATGTTTCAGTGCTACAGTAATTAACTAAATTTGAGAAGACGAGCACATTCGTGAACATACATCGTAACGGTTCAAACTCGCGGGCCCTTTTTCCTTCCCCATTTTGAACCGGTACATGAAAATGCCATTTTCTCTATGTTTGCCTGCGCCGATTTTGAAAATTCCTTCACTAATCGATTTCTCTCGACGAGTACTACAAGAATCAGTTAAAATCGCACGGGCCCTTTTTTCTTCCCCATTTTGAACCGGTACATGAAAATGCGTTTTTCTTCATGCTTGCCTGCGCCGATTTTGAAAATTTCTTCACTAGTCGATTTCTCTCGTTGAGTACTACAAGAATCAGTTAAAATTTCGCGGCCCTTTTTCTTCCCCATTTTGATCCGGTACATGAAAATGGGTTTTTCTTCATGCTTGCCTGCGCCGATTTTGAAAATTCCCTCACTAGTCGATTTCTCTCGTTGAGTACTACAAGAATCAGTTAAAATCTCGCGGGCCCTTTTTCCTTCCCCATTTTGAACAGGTACATGAAAATATGATTTTCTCCATATTTGCCTGCGCCGATTTTGAAAATTCTTTCAGTAATCGATTTCTGTCGTCGAGTACTACAAGAATCAGTTAAAATCTCGCGGGCCCTTTTTTCTTTCCCAACCCAATATTTTTATATATTTTGAATGTATTCAAGTATGGAACAAAAGTGTTTAATTAATTCCCTTAGTAGGCTTCTCAACTTAATATTTTTCAACTTAAATTTTATTTGTTTTGATTATTTATTTTCTTGTGACTCAATATTTAATTGCAATCGTTCATTGGGGAGAAGGGTGGCCATTCTCAAATATATAAATATAGTATTCTTAAAATTTATGTCTTCTCGTATTATTAGTTTCTTCCACTAGACCTGGAAATTGCAAAATTAATACCTGGAAAACCTGGAAAATTCAGGGAAATTGAGTTCCATATTTATGTATGAACCCTGCTATTTACATTTTTTTTCGAATAGGGAGAATTGTACAAAAGAGTGTTTTGGGAATGGTATAACAGTAGGTTTCTGGGGGTGTTGTTCGAAATGAAATAAAAGTTTTACGTCCCACTATTATGCTTGCTAGGCTACAGATGACTTGGTGTTGTTCGGTGGGGGTCAATGTTGCCAATTTTGGGAAAAGTCACTAAATCAGGGGAATTCGACCTCAACGATAGCGTAGGGTGACCATAAAATTTTCAGTTAAAAACGGGATAGGTTCTGGCTTTTAGATCTACCTTTGTTCTTACCAGTGCCTTGGGGCCGCGGTGGCTCAGTGGTAGAGCGTTCACCTCTGGTGCTTGGGGTTCCGGGTTCAAACCCTGCTCCCGCCAAGTGAACTTTGTGGTGTACAAACACCGTGTGCGTGGGTTTTCTCGGGGTTCTCCCGTTTCCTCCCACTTTCTTCATTCCACCATTTCATTCATCTCTCATCATCACCGTCTCCTTTAGCCTAATCGGCATAACCGTGGGACGTAAAACTCAAAAATTTCATTTCATTTCATTTATCAGTGCCTTGATATCAGAGTTCCCCCTCTCTCTCTCTTAGTTACTGAGCGGGTACTTATGAAAAAGGAAAGACACGTTGAAGTTTGTTCAACACACAACCAACTGCTAAATCTCTGCTGTCTTTCGAGCAGTACTACGAACTATAGAGTATGTTTAATATAGGGAATTTCAGTTCAATTTTTGCCTCTTTGTTGTTATTAATACTTTTAAAAGGAGTAAAGGTACTGGGTTTGTTATTTACTTCTTTCATTTACATAAAATGGGACGAATACTACTTTTTTCCATCTACTGACGGGAAGGCCGGGAAACGCCCCTAAAACGGGACTGTCCCGGTCAAAACGGGACGTATGGTCGCCCTACGAATAATTTTTCCGATTGGAGACTTTTATGGGTGATTTTTAAATGACGATTCAGCTACTTATACATTTAGCGACTTTTTGCTGCAAACAAAATTTTCATCTGTAGAGAAGCAATATTAGTTCAAAACAGTTTTTGAACTAATAATGCTTCTGTTTGTTCTTTTTTCTGTTTGTTTGTTTTAATCAGCGCAAGTGATGAAGAGTTTGGAAATACAGCGTACCCACTGGCCCACAATCCTGCATTGTTATGTTGCCCTTGTCCTCTAACGAAGAAGAACTACAAACTTGATGTCCTTTAGTTCGCAGTTTCCGTTGAGAGACACACGTAATACATCTTTACCGATAGCAAAAAGATTAGCTATAGATGCGTGAATAAAGGCGATGTGGATGTTTGTTATATTTGTTCTTTGGGGTCTTTTAATTATTCTGCAGTTTTTCTTTTACAAAAAATTGCTTAACGTAAGTACTGTAGTGTTAATTATTTCGGAACTATTTTGACTCCACAATATGAACAAAAGTACCCGAAACAATCTGAAATGATCCCTGAATTCAAGGATTGGTTGCGCCCTGTTTACAAAGATGTGAGTAGAAGCAGCGGCGCAAATCTGTCTTCAACATTGGGGGGGAAGTGTAAGACCGTTACCATACTTTTTATTTTGCGATGTCCAAAATAGTTATGAAGTTGAAAAACAATGTTGTGGAGTATCAGAGTTGTCTTCAGCATTGGGAAGCTGCAGATTTGAGCCTTATTCTGGGAGACGTCTATTTTATCTCACGTTCCTTTGTAGCAATTGGACAAAAATCATCAAATTTCTCCCAAAAAACACATTTCAAATCGGATTATTGGGGAAAACTCCCCCTCAGTTCCAAGATTGGAGGGGACATGTATCCGTCTTCCCCCCCCCCCGGGATTTGCGGCAGTGAGTAGAACATATTGTTTAGTTTACATCTACAACTTTAAAACAATGCTTATAGACAATGAATTTCTCGATTATTTTTTATAGCGACTTTTCACCCAAAATTCGAGTCGCCACCTCTCGTTTCGCAAACTTATTGTCAACATTTAGGCAACACTGGTTGCGGGGAGAGCTACAATGGAAATGAAAATGAAATGAAATCTTTGAGTTTTATGTCTCACGGTTATGCCGGTTAGGCTAAAGGAGACGGTGATGATGAGCAATGAATGAAATGGTGGAATGAAGAAAGTGGGAGGAAACGGGAAAATCCCGAGGAAACCCACGCACGCGGTGTTTGTTCACCACAAAGTTCATTTGGCGGGAGCTGGGATCGAACCCGGGACCCCAAGCACCAGAGGTGAACGCTCTACCATTGAGCCACCGCGGCCCTAAGAGATTGAGAGTCATAAACTTAGTCACTTTCAATTTTGTAATATATTTATATATATATACTGTATATATATATTACAGTATATATTACTGTATATATATATTACATCACTGACTGATAAAACTAAAATGCTTGGATTGTATATATAAAAGTCACCCCCTGCCCGTAAAAAGCTTCATTCGAACTCGGAATCGAACAATTGCATCTGTAAAGCAGTGCTGAGTTCATTTTAACGTTCCTTTCAGCAGCAAGGCTGTATGAGACATGGACTTACAGATTAACGTGAAATCCGAACCACATAAGCTCCGGCCGGGAATCGAACCCGGGTGTCCCACGCCAAAGGCGTGTACACTAACCACTTAGCCACGAGGGAACCCATCTGGGTAATAGTTAAGAACAGCTACTTCTCATCTCCCGTGCACGAGGATACATCTTATTGTTGCACTACCTAAACACCCTAAGTACAAGGGCAAGAACTCAGTCTATTACCTGCTTTTTAACATCCTAGATCAGCGTTTCCTAACCTTTTTCAACTTGCGGCACACTACGGATGTAATTTTCAAGTTACAAAATAGTCTGCAACAATAAAGAAGCAATAATAGTCACAACAATGATAACCAATATATATTTTCAACATTAAAAATGTACAGAAAAGTAACACGGTATGAAACTTAAAGTTGTAGATTCATAGTAGAGGTTCATAGTAATGTGAAATAAAAATATACATTTTTCCTTCGTCTTGCAATTTGATTGCTATAGAATTAATAATTTGCTTCGACTTCCTCGCGGCACACTAGCGGCCCATTCACGGCACACCAGTGTGCCGCGGCGCACCGGTTGGGAAACGCTGTCCTAGATAGTCAATGAATAATTCCTGAAAGTATGGCGTTTCTCGTCCTTCCCTAAATGGGAAGTACGGCTCCTTAACTATAACCCTCATCTGTAAGGCAGTGTAAGCAACAAAAAATTAAAAAAAAAAACGCACACTGGATGTTTGCGCAACTGAGGATCAAAACATCCTCAATGGAGTATGAGAAATCGTAAACGTCAATCAAAGTGTGTTTTTGCTTATTCATTACTTCGTTAATAGTTAATTCCTTCTAGAAATAGTGAAACAATACTATGAAGAAACACTAATTAAACTAATAACTATTACGTTGTGTTTCTTACCATACCGTTTTTACCAGCCATAGAATTTGAACCTAGTACTATACTGCATTAGTCACGCCGGAACGAAGGGTGAAATTCAAACGCCTGGCACTCGTAGTTGTTGAAGCTGTGTTGTAGTTACGCGGCCTGCGTTGGTACTCCTCAACATAAATACGTCACTGCCCAAAACCAGGAAACATCACAGACAGAAGACAGGGGCACAATCAGTGCCTGACACTTCACGAACTCAAACCCGCCAAGACTCAACTCAACATGACCTTCAATTACGTTCTACAGTAGAAACCAAACCAATGCTAAGGCACAAACTTACCAACTTCCTATATGAAAACACAAGAAAAAAAAAATCAAACTTTTTGGTTCCAAAGTGATGCCATAACAATAATACTAAAAAGGTTTTAATTCTCAGTAACCCAAACATTAATTAACTAGGGAACATAACAAGCAAAAATAAATAAATAGAAATCAAATCAAATTAAATTTAAAAAATAAAAACCTGACAAGTAAGCTCTCCCTGACTACTTTTTTTTTTAAATTTCAGTGAGGCTGTAAAATATATCAATATCTTCGTCAAATATATATATTTCAATGTAAACAAGTTCTTTAAACAAAAGAAAGCTCTGTAGTAGAGCGCTTACCTCTGACCTGTTAGGTCCCTGGTTCGATTCCTGCTCCCGACAAATAGCCTTTTGGTGAACACTGTAGGTGTGGTTATTCTTAAGACTTTCCAGTTTCCTTACATTTTCTTGATTCCACCATTATCATGTATCTCATCGTCACCTTCTCACTTACGTTTATGTACAATCATGGGGCGTTAAACTAAAAGTAAAAAAAAAAAAAATGCAAATATCCTAATAAAAATGAGTTTTCTAGACTACACAAGTGGCCCCGCGTAGCGTAGTTGCTAACGCTCTCGCCTTCGGTGCGAACGGTCCCGGGTTCGATCCCGTTGGGGATCGATTTCCTCAGTCGAAAAAGTATCAAAAGATTTTAAGTCCAGCCATCCTGAATGAGATTTCCTTGGGTTTTCCTCATTCACAGCAGGAAAATGCCGGAGTGGTACCTAACATATAGGTCCCAGGCCGTTTTCTTCCTTCCCCAATCCTTTCTTCCCTTCCTTTACCCGGATAGTGTGCTCATCGAGGGACGTCATCCCTCATATGTGACGGGCTAACAAGGCCATTGTTGCCGAAAGCCCAGAGACCTAAAGCCTAAATCTTCACTACACAAGGGAATTTTCGCGCTGAAAACGGTTTCTTAGCAATTATGTTAAGCAGTCCTGTAGTAACTCTGCACCACGTAATAAATCGTCACATATAAAACGGAATGAATAAACACATAACATTCATTTTGCTCCCTTGTAACGTAAAATGTTTCAAAACATTAATATTCAAAGATTTCTCAAAATTCAGATTCACCCATTCCATTCTCCTCAATCATTAACGAGTTGTAGTCATAAACTATATTACTTACTTAGTACTATACTAAAGCAAGTTACACTAAAAGAATATATAATTAATGGAATATTTAACTAAAGTAATAGTTAACTAGTGCACTTACCCAGGTTTTGTTTCCTTCCTCTCTTCTTTTCCGATTGTAACAACCTCGTTTCGCAAGCAAAAGACGCTAGTTCAATGACGTCAGCCATGGCGAAAGAAAGAGTGTCTATAGGCGGTCTGGATCTCACGTACAGATGGACGTATATAACGTATAACTGAAGTACTTAACATACGTATATGTATGTAAAATACAGAAGATTGTTAGATGTCAGACATCCTGCAGCGAAATGATGTAATATCTAAGCGGGTAAAAGGCAGTACCTGTGTAGTATATGGATAAAGTACGCTCCGTACAGATTTCCTTAGTAAACATAACGAATCCTTGTATTTGTACAATATACCGCTGTCCGGATAATGGATTTTTCTCAGTGTACACGCACTATTTCTACTTCATAGATGGAATGAAGAAAAGTTTTGTCAGAATGGTCGAATGCTGAGTTGAATTCCGGACTTCTCGATAGAAGCGCACTTTGTGGTGGACAAACACCGTACTCGTGGGTTTTCTTGGGGTTCTCCCGTTTCCTCCCACTTTCTTCATTCCACCATTTCACTCATCTCTCATCATCACCGTCTCCTTTAGCCTCACCGGCATAACCGTGGGACGTAAAACTTAAAGATTTCATTTCATTTTTTCGATAGAAGCGCAAAAGCTCCAGTCAATCATGTTTGTTGTGCAGTTGTATTTATCTTAACTTAAATATATTCCGTAGTCCTTTTTTTTGTGTGTTTGTTGGTGGTGTGGGGAGAGTTCCATAATGATATGAAGGGTGTGAGCCAAGAACATGGTAACTAACAAATTTTCAATTGCTGAGTTACGCAGCTTCAGATAGGCAGCAACGCATACCGCTTCGTTTAATCCCTCATGTATAGACTTATGTGAAAAATCAGCTTTCCGACTTTCAAAATGGATTGTGCAGCAGAAAATTTCTAATTTCTTAAAATAGTAAAATTATGGGTTACCATGTTCTTATCTCACACCCTTCATGTTCAATCCCTCTTGTTAAAAATACAGAAAACTTGAGGACTGAATAAACCGTGATAGTGCTTATATAAAACTGTAGAATTTCAAGAATATACAAAACCAAAAGCTCTAGGTGTGCAGCCTTTAAGTGTATCATATAAATCTAAGTATTTTTCTTATGTTTTATTTTAATTTTATTTTGTTCCAAAAAGAGGGTATGGAATATTTTGAAGTAAAAATACTACATAGAATTTTGCTACTTATTTGAGTATTTTTTTAAAAGAAGTATTTACTTTTAGGGTTGGCTGGTTTACACCAGCTGTTTTTCTTCTTTTTTTAAAATAAACAACTGGTTTAAACCGAAAAAAAAATACAAGGTACGAAAAATGCGAATCGTGTGAACTTCATGGTGACGTTTCCATACATCAAACCATCTGCATTAGTTTTATTTCCTTTTCACCTTTTAATCAAGGTGTCCCATGTTCAATTCTCGATCGAACCACAACCCTTCTTTCATGCGTAAACAAAGTAGCGGTTCGGATGTCACTTTAAGCGAAAGTCTTCTCCTTGATAACCTCGGTATTACGTAAGGATGTCAAGCCTGAACATACGAAACGAAACTAAATTGTATATTTCTGCATGCCTGAATGCCTGTTGTTTTATAAAGAAGTCAAGGTTGCTTAAATATACTGATATAAATTAAAAAAATTTATCGATTGCCTACCTAGCTTCCAACATTAGCTTGGATTGTACTTTCAATGATATGTACGCACTAAATTTGTAATTTAATACCTCAGTTTTAGCGTACTGATTATGATACGTTGACCTTTAAATTTTACATGCAAAGCAATAACAGGATTTTTTCCGTTATTGTTTTACATTTAGAGTAATGACGGGATTTTCCCGATGGCTAGGCAGGAGTTTTTCAATTTAAGAAATTTACTGACCGGATTTCTTTAAGCTTATGTGACCTCTTCCAGCATAACCCCGTTGTTGCATAATAACACCAAGGCGAAACAAACTTATTTCTGTCAATATGTAATATAAATACACAAAGCAAAATATCTAAACCCAAAAAAACTGGTTTAAACCAAAAAAGCCTAGTTTAAACCCCCCCCCAAAAAAACGGGTTTTTGGCATTTTCGAAAACAACCATGGCTCTTGCCAACCCTGCTTACTTTTGTATGTAGGAGGTTAAAAAAAATCTTATTATATACATTGGTTAATCCTTTGAAATTCATAATGTAAATATGTTGAGAAGTAAAACTGTTTGAAATATCTTTTCGAAATTCATGGTTTATTTTCGAGGTTTTATATTATTATCGGCATCAACCACTAATTAAATGACTTTTTGTGTTGTAGAGAAGCGAAACAAAATCTGGTTTATCAATTTAAAGCAGAATTTTCAAAAAAAGCCCAATTCCCAAGCAAAAAAGCGAAGCAGAAAAAACCGAGTTTTTTTTTCAAAAAAGCCGGTTTTTTTCCGAGCTCTTGCATCTCTAATCCAGAGCTATCAGGACAATTCTGGAGTTAATTGAAAGAAATAAGTAGCAAACTCATTCTTAGAAAATTGGGAGCATTAAAGGCAAGGGGAGCTGATGTGCTGACCACACATCACCACAAAAGCCTGAATATCATAAACTAGCTAATAGGTCACGTTCTGGCCCTTAGGGCTGTTGCTCCAGGAGTTTATTATTAGTATTCCTTAGTCTCATGGCCAGAACAAGCAGTATTGATACTTTTGTTTACAGCTATGCCTGGAATATAAACACGAAACATGATTCGGATCCCATAAGTTGCAGAATTATTAGCATATGGCTGGGATCTTAAAAACAAAATATAGTACATATTTGTTTAGAAGTGTAATAGATACTAGTAGTGTGTACATTAATTTTATTGCTTATTTACTGTTTTGTATATTTTATCAGGTATCAGGCGATGTGAGTCTTCAGAAATTGTTAGGTGTCATCTCTAAGTGCCAAGAATTTTGTGAAGTTCAGCTGCGAGTGAGCGAGAAGAAAACATTAAATACTTTGAATAAGGACAAGCATCAGCAGACCATCCGATTTCCACTTCAGGGCAAGATCAGGACAAGAGACATGAAAATAAATTGGTATGAAATATATTTAATTAAGAACTAATGTTTTATTCTAACATTAAGATACAACAAGGACAGATAGTTACCAAAATAATAGAAACACCTAACACGATAGATGTATGGGTTGGCAATGGTGGAGTAGTGACCGCAGCGCTGGGTTTTGTTAGTGATGTGTTAAGAGTTAGGGATGGGAAAAACCGGTTTTTATAAAAACAGAAAACCGGTTTCTATAAAACCGAAACCCGAAAAACCGACATTTCGGTTTTCTCCAAAACCGGTTCGGTTTTTCACCGAAACTGGTTTTGGTGAAAACTTTTCGAAAACACATAAATCTATTTCTGTGGAAATGGATTCGTTTTCCGGAGAACAACGAAACACTATTCTGGTCAGAAATAGAACAAATTTTGAAAAAAAAACAGGAATCGGTTTTGAAGAAAATCGAAACCGGACCAGGTAAAAAACCGAACCGGTTTTGGAGAAAACCGATAACCGGTTTCGGTGAAAAACCGTTGGGCACAAGAACCGGAAAATTTTCAAAAACCGGTTTCGGTTTTTCTAGAAACCGAAAACCGAAAAACCGGTTTTTGTGACCACCACTAGTTAAGACAAACTTCGAACTAGGTGAGAAGTAGTAGAACGGCAGAGTGCAGTAAACTCATTAGAAAATGATAGTATAAAATGGGCTACCCCTTTAATCTTCAAAGAGGGCAAATAATTGGTGCTTAGCGATGTGGTTTGAGCATTTGTGTACCGCGAAACCACATCACTCAAATGGAACAGTGGTCGGAAGGAACCCCTCGGTAACATGTTCCACAGAGATTTTCACTCAGAACTGTCGTGCGACTGCGGTGCAAGTGACAAAGGTCCAGCACCTTCTATAGCCTACAATCCACCGGGAGTTGCATGGCATGGGCATACGAGTTCGGGTTGCTCGGGCGAAACCGCTGGTAAGGGACCATAACTCTTGACCACGACACCAGTGGTGCCGCGAACATGCAAGATGGAGACTCTGATAACTGGAAACGTGTGATATGGTTGAATGAGTCATCGTTCACCTTATTTCAAACCACGGATCGTGTTTATTGTGGCGGACGCTCAAAGGAACACATGATCCGCAGTGTCTCCGCCTAACTGTGTAACGTGGAGACCTCTGTGTTGCAGAGACTTCAAAATGCAAATTTTCAATGGGTCCTGCAATTACGCTTACTGGTCGCGTCAGTGTCCGCCATTAAATCACCATTGTATGGATCATGTGCGTCGTATGGTCCAAGTGTTGTTTCAAGGCAATGGCGTCATATTCTAGGATGAATGCACCCATTGATACAGCTGTAGCTATAGCGGCGTGCTATAAGGAATATTGGGATAAAGTTGAACATCTTCTCAGGCCAGCACAATCCTTTCACCTGAACATAATTCAATATCTGTGGTCCGTTTTGAAGACACGAATCCGACGCATATTTCCGTCTTCCATTCTCTCTCGCGGAATGGTGTAATCCATTTACAACCATTCAAAACCTCTATAATTCCATTTCACATCACATCAGAACTATTCTGAGGGGCGAAAGGTGGTCCAATATTATATAAATCTGGTAAGTTGCATTTTCTTTAGGTGCTTGTGTTATTTTGAAAACCATCGGTATTTTCGATGCTAACTCCGAGGCCAATTTACACTGGAATTAATAACTATCAAGAACAATGGGAAATTAAAACCCAATAAGGTTGGTCCGGGTTTATATTTAAAGGTACTAATACTCTTCTTTTATCTGTTGGCACTGACGAGAAACGTGAAGAAACCTCAGTCAGAGTGGCCTGACACCGAATTCAAAGCCCGGAACTTGCAAACATGAAGCAGGAGCTCTGACTACTTGCCTACGACTGATCAATAATTTCTTGTATACCATTCCATCTGGTTCATCAAAAATTTTGTAAAGCATATAAAGACTTTTCTATAGTTTGCAAAATTATAAATAGCATATAAGGACTTTATATTACCAGTTCATTATTATTATATTAATAATTTAAATGAATCATAAACCTCAGACAGCCATCTGTCAATATTAACAAATGCACAATGTTAAAAAAAAGATAGGAAAAGAAAAATTCGTAAAAAGTTTATAGATACTTTTTAAATCTTAAAAATGGAGAAAGAACAAACTGTTTTTCAAAGTATGTAATTAACAATAATTGAAATGCTAAATTATAATTTCATTTAGCAAGATAATACTACAATAAGATCCAGTATTGACAGTAAAGAGATTCATGCGATTCAATATCCACTGCCTGATCCTAATAAAAGTAACAAAAAATGCTTTATTACTTTAAGATCTAAGAATACATTGGATGATTTTGTTTATCTATACCAAGATTGATGTATGATGCATCAACAGAAGTCAAGCGCTAGTATTTAATTAACTAACATGAAATGGAAAAGTTGTATGATTGTATTTCTTTTAAAATTTTAGTAATCTTTATGGAAGTCGCTATACGTTGACAAAAACTCGTGAACCAGATGGAATATCATATAGAAAACAAATATTACACGTACTGAAGAAATATACGTTTAAACAATACAGCAAATGATAAATTGAGATCAACTAGTAGATTTTGTATTCTGTAGAGAAGCTACAATTCTAACTCTATCAATATTTGTTGTTCTCGTGATTTCCTCTGTATTTGATAATTAAATGTTTTCGTTACTGGTCAGAATTCTATATGTAACTCAATGGATTCCAAATAAGAGGATTTGCGATCATTCTTCATTCCATCATTCTTCAAGAGTAACATCCCTGACTTTTAGAGAAAAGCAATCTTTGTTATACTCTTTTTTTAAAGATCATCCACGGAGTTAAAAAAATGACCACCTGACAAGAACTGCACAATGGAACCAAATAGGTATAATAGGGTGGCGCTAGATATGAATTACAGATAGGATTAGTAAGCTGCTTAGGGCTCTCCATGTGTGTGTTTGTTGTCGGACAACTCATAATGTAGCAGGGGATATTATCTAATTATCTAATTGCATGATTAGCATTTGTAATTGATAGTAGCAAAAACATCGTATAATCACTGAAGATGGATTAAACGTAAAATGGGTGTGGTGTGCTTGTACATTTTTTATTTACTTCCTCATTGTACAAATTAGAATATTTTAACAATATCGGTGATTGATTCTACTTTTCGTATATAGTAATTTATTCTAATACTAAAAGTATTAGGTATGAAATTTGTACATATTTTCACATTTATATTCTACAGTAAAAATTATACTTGATGCACCTTATCATATTTTTAATCAAAGTTAGATGTTTTAAAGGTGCCTAAAAATGAAATGAAATAAAATAATTCAGTTTTACGTCCCACGGTTATGCTGGTTAAGCTAAAGGAGATATGATGATGACAAATGAATGAAATGGTGGAATGAAAAAGGTGGGAGGAAGCGGAAAACCCGAGAAAACCCACACACACGGTGTTTGTCCACCACAAAGTCCACTTTGCACGAACTGGGGTCTAACCAGGGACTCCAGCACCAGAGGTGAATGCTTTAGTACTAAGCTACCGCGGCTCCCAATACCTAAAAAGTGTCTGATACAGTAAATAAGTACATTGTAAGTAACATATTGCCTGTAACAAAATACATTACATCGCCTTAGCGATTGAATATGTCTATTAAGATAGGTTTGTAAGAAGTACGCTTTAGGATATACGTCATGCATGTTTTAAGGTTCGTATATTTCAGCACTGCAAAACACAACAAACTTATAGTAAGTTGCCGTGTTCTTTTCCTTTCTTTTCTAAATTATGTCTTTATTTCCTTAAAAAAAAAAAAATCTAAAAGGGCGAAAAACGGAAATAGACCTTAGAGATTACAAGTTAATGTCATACGTGGGAAAGTATTGCTCCGATTTTGATTGGGAATTGCCAAACAAATGTCACTTTAGCAGGAAATTATTTGTAACATAAGAACAAATAACGTTTAGCAACATTAAAAGGAATTACTTTAAAGAGAAAGGCGGAGAACACGCTTATATGTTTTGAAAAACTTTTATATCCGTCCTTAGACAAAACACAAAAATGACATAACATAAGCAGAGATGAAGAAACATGAAATTATATTGAAGCAGGTTTACAAGCATGTCTTAATATAAACGAACACGCAAGAAGTTCGTCTGGATGCAGCCAAACCCAAAGCATTACTTCATGACTTTACTCAATACACAAAGTGCATCAAAACGAAATTCCATGAAGAAATGCTCGAAGGTATTTTATGGATATTTAGTTCTAAGTTTAGTTTCAGAATATCCAAGTAATCAACTTGCTAAAAGGTGGAATGTACAAGCAAGGTGAAATACATGAACGCGTTAATATACTAGCGAAAATTCGAAATGAATCAGATAGTATGAAGAGTACCGTTTTGAAATAATGATAAAAGAAACAAGTATACTTTCTGTAATAGTTTTAGTACATGAAATCTTGTACCTTAATCTTCTTTTCTACATAGTCTCTACCAAATAATCAATATTGTTCTGACCGGTGTACATACCATACTTATTTACTAAAATTAAAATCAGGAGTAATAGATTCAATTAATGTTATCTTCATCAGACGTTACCTGGAGAGAGTTTCTGCCAATGTTAAGGAACTTATCGTATCGTACAACAAGCTTTTGAATACAATTTTCACACAAATCTGTCGCCTGATTTGACAACCATTCCAGCACGGCCGTTTTGATCTCATCATCGTCATCGTGATCACCCAGATGCTTCTTCAAAGGCAGGAACATGTGGTAGTCAGTGGGCTCTAGATTGGGAGTGTACGGAGGGTGATCAAGTTGTTTTCAGTCAAATACTGCGATGAGATTTTGAGTTTGAGTTGCCGCATGTAAATGGGCAGTCTCATGAAGCAAAACCATCTCCTTATTCAGCATACAACGCCTTTTGTTTTGAATTTCATGGCGCAATTTTTGTAAGGCCTCAGTATACTTCGTAGAACTTAATGTCATTACGAGACAAAAAGTTCACAAGCAACACTTCCGTCCTGTTCAAGTACATATGATTTTCCAGGCTAAAATTGTTTACTTGAACCTCATTTTCTTGGATAATGTTGAAAGCCGCTATTCCATGGATTGTTACTTCGATTCCGGTGTAAGTGTAAGCCACTCATATTTCGTCGCCTGTGACAATTTTGTTTATAAAATCATCACCTTCCTCGCTGTGCCGCTCAAGAATAAACTGGCTACACGCTTGGTTTTCTGTACCTCAGTCAACATTTTTCGTATCCAGCGTGAGCACAACTTTCGATAATATAAACATTGAATCACAATCTCATAAACAACTCTTCTTGAAATAAGGGAACTTATCAGTTAATGATGAATTCGTAACGCGTGTGCTCTCTTTCACATTTCCGTCATCTTCCTGCACCAAGTCTGCAATGATGACTGAAGATCGCCCATAAACTTTCGTGTGGCCATCTGTAAATGCTCTAACAGCACGTCCATTCCATCGTCGAATTTCCGTACCATTCCATCGTTCTAATGTTTTTTTCCATAGTACACTTCACTAATTTGAGATGAATTCCAGCCACTTTAACGGCTTTAGCACTAAGAAAACAAATCACAGCGCATATTTAATAGTCGGCGGAATTCTCAACCAGGGGATACATTTTAACTACTTACAAACAAACATAAGCACGGTCAGATGTTTCTATAAAGACATCTGTGACTTGCCAACAGATGCAGGTACACAGTGCCCATGCACGGAATGTCAACCGCAGCGATGCAGCAGCCGAATTTCAAGACGGTTCTTACTTTAAAAACATGCCTCATATATAGGTATGCAGCTAAATATTTTCGTTCACTGATCATTGAATTGAGCTGATTTTGAATTTAACGTGCCTTTCAGCAGCAAGGCTATATGAGACGGGACCTACTGACTAACGTAGAATCCGAACCACATGAGCTCCCGCCGGAAACCAAACCCAGATCTCCCACGCCAAAGGCGTGTACGGTAACCACTTAGTCACGAAGGAGCTCAGTGTCTGATCATCATAATGTTTGTAACATCATGTACCTCGAGATCGAAAAGAGCTGTCGACAGATGGTCTTCAGATTCGAAATCAGTCCTAGACTTACCTGCTATTTTCAATGTCATGACCCATCTGTTAATGCCAATAATATATTTTAGGAACTTTGCCTTTTTGAAAACAAAAAGAGCTTTGAACAAATACGTTTTAGATTCGGAGTCAACCCTCTTGATTTTTCATATTTTATTAAATATGAGATGTTTAAAGGACTACACAAGAGAAAGTTATTTGTATTCACACTTATTTAGTTTGTTCCTAGTTCAATTCCCGCATGGGTATTTGCGGTGGACAGCATCGAACCGATGGATTTTCTCTGGGTACTCTCGTTTCCGTTCACATATTCACTCTGCAAGTTATTTAATAATTATTCACTCTCATTAATCATCCGTGTCTTTTAGCGTAAACTGCATAATCTGGAACATAAGACTAGAAATTTCATTTCATTTCACGTATTTATTTATTTATTTATTTGTCTCAACTTATAGTTTCACATAAAAATAGTTTACTTATTATGCCAAATCGAACAATGTTATACCCAGTGGCGAATGGTGATAGTTTCAAGAGGGTAGGCCCAATGTTCTACTACTACTACTACTACTACTACTACTACTAATAATAATAATAATAATAATAATAATAATAATAATAATAATAATAATAAAATGAAACAGATTAGCCATAAATATTTTAGTACAGAAATACAAGAAGACGTATTCACATAAATTTAATGCAATTGTGGTTCATCGACAGCACTTATTCTATCCGGAACTCAATTTTCATAATGAAATTGACGCATGTGACTCATAGTTGATTTTAATTCGCCATAATGCAATTTAATTGTTTTAATTCGCGTGATCGGGTGGGGAAGATGGACTATCACATTATCTGCGCTTCACAAGAAACATATGTTGTTTAGCCTACATGTACTGAAACAAACTCTGCTTGTAAAATTTTGTCTTTAATTATATTGTTCAAAACACATGACAAGCATTCAATCAAGATATTTTGTGTGTCACTTAATTCCCCTTTAAAAACAGAATCAGACTTAAATATTTTTATACGCTGCTCATTATTTCAACAACTACAAATATATAACACATTGATTTTCAAAAGACCACTGACATAGAAGGTTCTTTAATACGAATTATATTACGTATATTCATATTCTCCACTTACTGACATTTTCTCTCATTCACTTTTGCAAGTGTAGGGGAAAAAAATCACTCACCATATCTCAAACACACACACTCTTTCTAATGAACTCAACAAATCTGATTTCGTAAAGGTTTGCGTCAACGCAACGGAATAAAGGGGCATTAGTTTACGATAATAAGCGTAGCGCCTTTAGAATTTCTTGTTCCAGTTTTTGCGTTGCGTTAGAGTCCGCAAAATTAAGCAAAGTTGGAACGGAATGGAGCCCACGTTATCTTGCTCTTTATTTGTTTGATATATCGAATCGAAAGTCTCGAGAGAAACTAGTAGGTAGAAACGAAAGTCGATAAGCGCTGAGGCCGGTCTCTTTGTCAGGTTATACGCTGGTGAAGAAAACGTCATTTCCAACACGTTCTCTCGCGGGATTTTCTGAGTAGCTTGGCGGTAATTCTACTGCCGCCTGAGACACTGCAAGGTGAGCCTCCCAGCAGTGGTGCCAACCACGATTTCATTATCGAACTTTTTTTTCAAATTAGAAAATATCATGCATTCTGTGCAAGGAAAATGAACTAATTATAAATTATAATTTCTGAAAGTAAGTGGGTAGTCCAGGCCTCAGGGCCTCTTAGCACTCTTCGCCACTGGTTATACCTCAAAAGTGACTAACGAATTTCGTGAATCAATATATCATTATTACGCTTTGAGGAAAATGTAGAATGTATGAGGTTATTCCATAATTAAGTTGAACGATTTTCTTTAAATCCTTACAGACCAAGATTATATTCCAACAAAACATACATAAAACAAATAAGGCATAGTTAATTAGAGAAAGATATTCTAGCATAAAGAATGATCACCTATGTAGTGAGTTTTAATTTAGTCAATATATTACTAGTCCGATCGATGAAGAAGTCAAAAGTAAACGAAGAGGGTTATATTAAATAGTTCTTGCGTGCGGACGAACAATGGGACAAAAGCAAACTTGAGGAAAATCCAGACTTTCAGTTAAACATCGAAATCTGGATATTCTCTATCGTATTTCAGTAATAACTGGAATCTTTCTGTTTGTGCGAAGTTGAGTGTAACACCAGGACACGTATACAGTCCACCCTAAGTGAGTGAAGCAGGAGTTGAAGTATTTTAAATTGTTCTTCTTCGTAATTTGACGGAGGCACTTGTCCAGTTGTTTGACCGCACGCCTCAATTATATTTATGTTTGTATTCTTGAGCCGTTCCAAGGGACTATGGTAACAGAAGTTATCAAATCTGTTTTTATAAAACTAGTCATTCTGGGAATTTAAAGTTAGGATAGGTCGTGAAGAGGGTGCTGTATTCGGATCTTTGCTTCACTTATTACATTCAGAAATAACTCTTGTTTCAAGATTGTTTTTAAATTGCTTTCTAAAAAGTGTTCCAAAAGTGTATTAATGCTCCTTAAAAAGAAATGTTAAAAAATAATTCTTAATTTCAGTTTAGTTCAAGCTGTTTTCGGTTGTTTACCAATCCAGGATGTTTCTTTACATCAAGAGACGTTAAAAATAATGCGAATTGGACAAAGAACTAGTAAATGTAAGTATTTGTGGAATAATTAATTGTATTTGGATACTATTTTTCATTAATTACTAATAGGAGAAGTAAAGCAATTCCATATGTGTCACGTTTTTAATTTTAATTTAATTTAGTCCAAACTTTCTTCATGAGTATCAAATGAGGAAGAAAAGTTGGAACATGCAAATTGCCCACCAACCAAAAGTAAAGGAGACGAAAAGAATTTGGTCCTGTTTCTAAATATAATGTATCTTAATATTTGAATTTAAAACAACAATATTGAAATAATTAACTTCGATTATCTCTATCAAATTTGGAAATACGCAGTTTAAGCAGTTAAAAGCATTGCGTCATTACTCTCCTTTTTTTTTTTTTTTTTATGGAAATGCATTTTCTTTTTACTTTGAATTGCTCTGTATTACGGATATTACACTTGGTTTTATACATTTTTGTTTTATTTCTTTCTTTGTAAAAGTGAATCTATTTGATATAAATTAACTTAATATTTAGGAATCTTACATAATTTATGTAATTTTCTTTATGTATAAACTGAACCCGATTTTTCGTAGAAGGGACGTAAAGTAGTTGATAAAAGAGGAATGAGATCATACGTAAAATTAATGCTTCTCTTTTTTCAATGAGTAAAAGAAAATATATAATCTTATTACTCAATGGACTTAGAAGGAATATGGCTTAAGTATTCTGTAGCTTTGATCAAGGGCACCGATCCTGGGGGGCCAGGGAGGCCCGAACGCCCCAAAGCTCATGTGGGCTCCCTCATTGTCAGGGTGCGAATTACCGGGGGGGATGAGGGGGATTTTCCCCCTCAATCACATTTTGTTCCCCCCCAAAGAAGTCAGCTGAAGTATCCCCACCGGGGATGCTCGCTTTCCCCCTCAAACTATGCTTAGTATAACTCCAAATTTCACTGATTTTTGTTATTTCTTGTAAATTTAATCTTCTAGCTGTATTTCGAAATGATCGAGGTAAACTGTTCAGTTTTGGTCATTTTTACTTACCACCTAATTACCCACTATTTTCAACGTTGTTTAGTAGAACTATATTATTATGACTACGGTTGTTACTTGCAACTGTACCTTCGTACCCTTCAGTTCGTCATCGTTTGTAAATTTGAATGTACTAATTGCGTATAACAAAGCCACATATAGATTTATAAATGTTCTTAGCGGTTGGCCAAGAAGAAGTAAACAAATAGCTTCTTCTACCATACTTGGCGAAGTTCGGATATGTCATATTCATCCTCTATATTTGTATCGATTATCATCTTATTTTAATTTTTGTTATAACATGTTATTTCGTTTTCCAGTGTACTCTTTGTTAGCACATGGTCTTCATTCCCTAGTAGGTTGTGTGTATGCAACTCAAAAGTTGCATTTAATTTGTGATAATTAGCATAGTAATCACTGCTTTTACAGTTTACGGAAATGAACTTTTGAAACTGTACTCAAAATCTGAGTTGAGTTGATTTTAACATCCCTTTCAGCAGCAAGGCGATATGAGACGTGGACCTACTGATTAACGTGGCATCCGAACCACATGAGCTCCCGCCGGGAATCGAACCCGGGTCTCCCACGCCAAAGACGCGAATGCTAACCGCTTAGCCACGGAGGAGCTCACTCAAAATCTGAGATATAGGTATTCTCTCGTAAGTATATGTTAACGTACACGCTGGGGGATACGCTCCTAGTGAGCAGACATGTTAATGAAGGTGATTTTTAGGTGAATAAGCGAATAATTCAAGATTTGTTTCAGCATTTGTTAATACGACTGGTTCTCCGTGTCATTGTCCGTGTCTGTATAAGCATTTCAACTGGAGCGGTTTTTTTTTTAAAGTTAACCCTTCATTTTCCATCTTTTCGCTGTACAGTTTGCTGTCCACGCAATTAATGTTGTCTGAAAAACTTCAATGTAATGTTTTACTTTATTTGAATAACGTAGCCCATAGTGAATCAACTCATCTTCAACCTAACAGTAAAGTAATTTTTAAGTGTTAACTTTCCGTGCCCATCACGGAATCGATATTTGGAGAAAAAAAGTCGTGATGAGCACAGCTTTAGCGGGAAGTAGAAGCACAAGCTCGAAATTTGAATTGAGAGATTTTAAATATTTGGCCTTCGATTTGACCTTGATGTGAGAAATCGGGACCAGCAACAATCCATTTCTTATTTGATAGGCTAATATCTAGATTTTCTTTTTAAAAAAATGTCCGGTTTAACTGATAATTTTAGTGGTTTTCACAAGACTGAAGTAGGTTTCTTTTCGCAACCTGTATGTATTAATACGAAGTGGAAGCTTTCAATATGAGTGGAAAAATTAACATATGCTTGTGATCATGGCTATCGCTCGAGCCAAATTATTAACTAAATAAACCTTAGAGAGCTACGGGGACAAGAGTGAGTACAACATTAAAACACGTTCAGAAAGGTTTAGTGGGGTGTGTGTATGTCAGACAATATATATGTGCATAGTTATTGTCGGTAGATTTATTAAATTAATAAATCTGTTATTTATTACAGATGTCACACACACACACACACACACATATATATATATATATATATATATATATATATGGGGGTAAGGCATTTATTGTCTCATTTTGAAATTTGAACCTTCAGACTATGTCCTTTGGCCTAATTTTATCCCCCCCAATATAGATTATCTAATTCGCACACTGCTCATTGTATTTGTGAATATACAATATTTGGCATAGTTTGAATGCAATTTGTTTTAAAATAGTCATATATATTCCGTTTGCATCTGAATGCCCCCCCCCCCCCAAATTTACAGAGAAATCGGCACCCTTGGCTTTGATCACGTTTACGGTGTGAGGGCATGTTCGCTCAACGGTTGAGCTCTTGCCTCTGATGCGTCTGAGGCAATGTGAGTTTGTGGGTGACAGCATGATATCTGTGTGTTTCCTGTTCTCTCATACTTATTCCACACTTGATTTTGTGTATTATCTGTCTTTAGTATAAAATATTACGTTAAAGGAAATATATATTTTCATTGCAAGTCTATTGTTTAATTCTGTGACCACAAAGTTTTGCTTAAGGTTATAAAATCCCGGCGTCTGCTTTCATTTTAAGTTCATTCAATAATTTTGGAATTTTCCTCTTCTCGTTACTTTCTGTTCTTATTTATCTCATTTGTTCTATGTGGCTACTTAAGTGCTTGTGCTATATAAAATTAACACCTACTTATGTGAGCGTTTAATGTCACGTAAACTGTTCACAATTTATTTAGTGAATACTACATTTAATTATATATTCAAAGAACTTTTATTTGATTTCAACTGGACAAAAAAGATATAAAGTACGAGGGTATTTCCACACGTTTCTGTCATGGCACTAAAATATCATACAATCGGTATTAAGCCGTTTGTGGCTTGCAATGTCATCTATGGAAGAAATAAAGTATCAGTTTCAACAGTCTATCTGGATCTATTCGTTGGAGGTAGAGATTGCATAATCGAATGATCACTGTTTCGATATGAAAATAACCGAGTGAATTGCGCTCGAGCATTTCTCTCGGTATTTAGATAATGTGCTAATCACGGAGAGAAATCGAACTGACAGCTATCCTAAGTAGAAATCACTCACTTACCCTGTGTGTTATGCGTGTGAGCTTGCTGAAACTTTCTTCGCGAATTGTTTTTGTTTATTAGTCGCCATGCTGTTATTGAGTAGGGCCCTCGGAAAAGCTTAAGAGAGTTCGTATTTATATTTGATTCTTGACGTACAAGCAAAATAATTCTCTTACACTGTATCCAATATTGATTTAGATAATACGAACTCTATTCATTCTTAAGACAAATGACTTAAGAAAGGCAATTAATTCCATATTGACATCCAGTAGGTGTAGTTGAGGTGTAATGCAATAACGGGAAATTTAAATTAATGAATCAAACAGATAAGTCAACACTGGAGATTTAACACCGAAAATCGAACTCTGGGCCACACGTTCCAACAATAGTATATTTAGGGATGGTATCGAGACAAGACAAGACAGTACATCATACACACTCTCTCGGTCTATTCTTTTTATTTTTTATCTTCATTCTTGACTAGAGAATTATTGTAGATTGCGAACTCCTTTATAGCTAAGTGGCTAACGCCCTATATAATATGTGTGTTCGGAGGTTCTGTCCTTAATGAGTGTATCAAGCATTCAATAAAATCCAATTTCTTGTCTCACATAGTCTGAGTATTGCCCTATACAATTAAACTGTAATCAATCATCTATCAATTCCAATACTCTTCCTGTCAAATTAGTGTTATTTAATCCCACGTATCAGATAACGCAGTTGATAGCAGAAAGAGTGTGTTTAATCGGACGGAAATTCAAATTTTGCTATTTTCCTATTTATTGTCCATTACATTCTTCTTTGACTGATGTATTCACTACAGAAAATCATACTCATTATCATAATGCTCTTCAACTCCCGTCAATACCGAAATCATGGAAGTATAAAGCTGTAAGCTGTACTGCGCCTTAGGCCTGACCGAAGTGGAGAGCGTACCTGTACCTTCTACTTTTGTGTATCTGTTCGGAAATACAACTATCGAATTAAAGATGGATATTTAAGATATTACAGAGTTAATATGAGAATACTTATTTTATCGTGTGGTTCCCAACTTTCTTGACCTACCACTCACTTTACTGGAAGCCGTGATATTGTGACACACTTGTATAATAGTGTAAGTCAATAAGTTACTATGAAGTAGTGACACAATGTAATACTGAGCATTTCCGCATCACAGAACCCGTAATTTCACATCTTATCGGGATTGTATATTAAACTATAGTCCAAGTAGAGATAGCAATTAAAGTGTTACCTTCTTCTTCTTCTTCTTTTTTTTTTTACCTCAAACCAAAATACTCAGAAAGCTTGTTCAATGTCACGAAGTTGAAATTTAATAAGAACTTTTTTGAGTGCCTAATACTTATAAAATACATTCACTTTTACAAATCAGTAACAATGTACAAAGAAATTAGCAAAATCCAAACATAATGTAAAATGTGTGCAGTATGTATGTGATTATCATTACTAAGTTTTCCGTATGCGTTATTCTCTGTGTGCGACTGTGTTTTTGTTGATGTTTTGTACAGGTCTTTTAGCTTACATTTCACGAAAACCTGAATACAAAGCTAACCTGAGTGCTGTTTTGTTGAACAAATGCTTCCACTGTAAACTGTGGGAAAATTCCATCTACGTTGCTCGTCAGCTTGAAAGGATCGGCCCTGCGTTTGCTGGGCTTCTGGCTGCCGCTGGGATGACTTCTTTTCTCAGCATCCAAGAAGCAAATCCAAGGCATTTGGAAAGCGTAAGTAATCATTCACTTGTTTAAAATATTTCAAATTGTAATAGAAACTATATTATTATTAGGAACGGATTAAGAGTCTTAGAGCACTTAAAATATTTTGGTGTCCTCCATATATATATAGGATGTTAATGATCTATAGTGACAAACTGTCCTCAGATCAAAATTAAAAAAAAGAAAGTGCAAACGTGCATATGGATCTTTCAGAGCTAGGGACGTCTAAAAGCGTGGAAAATATGAATAACACAACGTATTATTTCAAACGCAAGAAACCGTGGAGTGGCTTATATCGGTATAGTGTTTTTCACGGTATAGTTTTCATTTTTTCATCTAAAACCGTGAAAAAATACATCGAAGCACGCATTCTCTGAACACCAGGAGCCATGAAGTTGGCGGCTTGTAGCTCCCTACTTCCCAGAGACCCATTTCGTGTTTACTACTGTCAAGGCTTACTTTTTGCTTATATTGGACCTCTTTAAGTCTTAGCATATCTGAGAATTTTCTTGAGAACATGTCTGGAAATTCCTATGGGGAATTCCTTCATACCCATTGCATATTATTGATATATGCATTTCTGAATAGCGTATGTATGATTTCCTTTACGGCGATATGGGCTGCCATTCCACTTTTTTTTTTTTTTTTTGTATTTGAAATAACGCCTGTTGCAGTTTAGTTATAAGGGTTCCTGAGTTCGATCTCGTATATCCAGTTTGGGCATAGACATTTATATAACATTCTGAGTTCAATCGCATACGTCCCTGTTTGGAAACGAGAGTCATTTATATAACGGTAAGTTTGTCCTTAGTAAGGTCGCCACTCATATAACGTATTCGCCTACGATTCACATATGTCCCTGTGAAGAGATGCCATTTATGTGACGGTATGTTAATCTCTGTGTTGGTTCGGAGACACCCATGCGAGCGATGTGGCCACTGGAGTAAGCAGTTTAGTCGCTGCGTTGGTTCAGAGACACCCATACGAACGAACGATGTAGCCACTGGCCTAAACGGTTCAAAGAACTGAGTTCGGGTCAGAACATTTTAGCAGTATACGCTAAGGATAGGTTCTAATTGTGCCACTAGTACTGATACGGTTCAATAATATAAACCTTGTTGAGTTGTATGAACAATAATTTAAATATACTGAAATGAAACAAGTTAAATATCTTTTCATGCCTTAAAATATAAATTTATACTACCACGTCATATTGCGTAATTATATGATTTGGAAATAATACGTAAAACTTATATTTTTATGTTTTCATTCACATCACTTGAAGATCATTACACGATTCACTGACACTTTAAATTATAAATTGAAACGTATATTGGCGTATGAATTTGATTGACCTTTACGTAATAAAGTTTTTTTTTTTTTTTTTTTGTAATATTCCGAAAAATTACTTCTTGTACTTCTTACTTCTTGTATAGAAGACGCGATTGACCGATTTATAGTCACTGTCCCCTTAGTGATAATTATTTCACCGATTTATAGTCACTGTCCCCTTAGTGATAATTATTTCATTTCCACAAATAGCATTTAGAGTATATTTACAACAAAGGGGGGGGGGTTCACATGCACCAGTGCACCCCCTAAATCCAGCCCTATATATTATGTAACTTTACTGTTGTTATACGTTAAACCTTGCTTTAAAATGTGAACGTGCTCTTTAGCGCTATAAACTCGCTATAACTTTCAGTTTGGTTGATTATTCTGATGGCATATTTTAAATAAAATTCTCATTTTTGAAATTTAAGAAACAACTGAAGAAATAATTACAAGCGAAGGCTAAAATTTAAAAAATAAACAGCATCACAGAATTGCATAAAGTGGTAAGATTCCTATATATTGGGTTAAGGCTCTTTGTTAAGCTACTGCTCCTCCCCGTTTTTTTTTTTAATTTCCTGAATAACAGAAAAACAACTAGGAATATAAAAATAGTAGAAATTAATCCAGGTAGTATCTTCAAAGTGCTACTAAACAAATTACTGTTTTCAGACCTTTTCTCGTAGACCCGAAATTTGGGTAAAATAGATTATGACATCATAGTTGTTGGACATCCGAATGTATACAATATCGAAAGATAATGAATACAATTATTGGTTCGTGTAATAGCATTTTGCAGATACTACCTGACTTACTTTGTACAATTTTGATATTATTCATTGTTTTTAAGTTATTCACTAAAACAAGAAGCAGTAGGGATGAGCTTATCGAAGAGCCTTAACAAGAAATGAAATCAAACACTTCAGTTTGGCCCCTCATTATTATGTCCTTCAGCTATAGAAAGTGGATGATTAGTGACAGTGGTTGATTATGAAAAGAAACGGTGGAATAATAATGTGGGAGGAAACGAAGGAACCCTTATAAAACCCACGAACACGTTGTTCTCCATCGGAAACATACATCGCTTGAGGTTGAAACAAGATGTCCTCGCACCAGACGTGAGCACTCTACCACTGAACCACCGTACCCCCGTTATGGCTTTAAGAACTGAGAATTATGTTATAATGTCATAACAGGATAATTTCGTTCAGGCTTTCTTCCAGAAAATTTTGTTTTGGGAGCAAACTCGAAATCTGAGGAGGCTGCAGTGGAACATATTGCTAAAGAACATGCCCTACACACAAGTAATATGTAATTGTAATATAAATTATCTTAATTTTGCAGTCTGTTACTGTTATTTTGGACGAGAAAAAATAAAAATGTAGTTTACTTGAACTCACTCTTAATTCATCAGTCTGTACTTGATTGGATTTGGCGAGGGGAACGGTGGCTCAGTGGTAGAGCGCTTACCTCTGGTATGTGGGGTTCCTGGTTCGATCTCCTGCCAAGTAACTTTGTGGTGGACAACATTGTGTCCGTGGGTTTTCTTGAGGTACTCCTGTTTCCCCACTTTTCATTTCACCAATTATTCCATCATCATTCACTTGCTTTAATCATCGACTCCCTCAGCCTAAAGGGCATTAACGTGAGTCGTTAAACTGAAAGATTTCATTTCATTTCATTTACGATTGGATCTGGCATATGCCTACTTATCCGTTGAATTTACTATTGCGTTGTTTGCGTTTGGCTAGTAAGAAGAAAACATATTCTACAGTTGCGTTTCTTGTTAAAAAAAGCAAATTGATTTCTTGTACGCTCTTGCTTAAAATAATACTAGAAGCGTTCACCCCGCTTCGCTGCGGTCACCCCGGAACGCAATAAACTTTGTTACTTAGATAATTTTTACTTTTTCGCTTTCAAATTGCAGTAAATGTTAACATTATAGCGCCTGTCATTTATGTTAACCCGCCGAGTGACACGGTCATGCGGGTTGCATATAAATACGTTTATTTTTACCTATGATGAACTAACAAAGGATTTGTACGTTATGGACACTTGAATGGTCAATTATCTGAAGACACTGGTAATTAAAAATTAAAGTGATATGATAAAAACCATCTAGGGTCCAAATCCTAATAACCCCCCAAAAATAAAAGAAATTGGTTCAGCCGTATTAGCGTGATGAGGGAACAAAGGATTTGTACGTTCTCTTTTATAATATAGATAATGGTAATTTGATTCGATTAATTCTAACCTAAAAAAATTGTTATTCATACACTTGTTTTTCTGCCTTTGTTTTCGTAATCATGTTCGATGTAATCATTTCTTAGGGGGGGGGGGTGTATTTCAACATTCATAGAGCCCCATGATATGATCCAATTTTTAAACAAAAATTCTAGCAAATTAAAAAAAGTTGATTTTTTGTAAATAACAAATCGAAATTATAACACATTACTTTAGTTTTAATGAATAAGTATATCACTTTGGTCACAATTTTTTAAAAATTTATTTAATGAGTTCCATAGTCGTAATGGATAGAGTTACATTTGATTTTTATGTTTCACAACTAGTTGATATATACTTCTGAAAACAACCGTGAATCCAATCGTCGGAAGTTCAATATGATGGTTGCATAATGTATGAAAGTGCAATTTCTCCGTTACAATCAGTAGTGGTAGTCCCAAATTAAAACAATTAAGAGTCTAAAGAAATTTAGGTGTAAGCCTATATTACGTTAATTGTTAATGTATTTTTACACTACTCAGTGACGGCGATTTCCGTATAACTTGGGAAGAAGCGTCGAGGTATGTGTTTCATTCTTAGATACCCAAGCAAATACTGTATATACAGATAATAGGGTGCCCATGGGGGGTCAATCAGCGCTCCCCAAGAAACTTTAGGGTCGATCAACGCCCATGAAATTACCTTATGGAGACCAAAAATATGTGCAACTTACATATTTTTTCGTGGGAATGTTGTAGAGATTGTTTATTTTATTTTATTCCGTAATCGTTTACCGTTAATTGAGCACAGTTCAAGGATTGGATTATGAAAATACTTAGAATATAGTGACGTTATTCGTATATTCGTAATGATGGATAGAAAAAATTCAAGTATTGGTGAAACAAAGGACGATATGTGGAAAACTTCTAACCTTTTTATTACACAGATAATCATAAAATGTGTCAGAAAGAATTACTACAAGAAAATCAGCAATTACAACTGTAAAGAGAAAGCATAATGACTATAAAAGAACCAGAAACATTACACATTAAGTAATTCATACATTGCTTGATTTATGGTTCGTTAACGGATAGTGCAAGTGGAAGATCAGCGAAGAAAAGAAAATATGAAAAAATCACTGAAGCCTAATCCTTCATGAAAATTATGGAAAAGTATAACAAGATAAAGAATCCTTGGGAATCTGAAGTTCTGACAAAAATCAGTGAATACGAATCTCCTTCCCTCCCTCCATTCTTTCAACGGATAAAAAGTATTATCAATACCAACAGTTTTTTTTTTTTTTTTTTTTTTTTTTTTTTTTTTTTTTTTGTTAATAAATGCTAGCACACAGGGCTAGTTCCCCAAAGGATTACACTCTTTATTTGGGTATTTACTTTATGGTCTGTGTGCAATATTTTTTCACCGGCAAGGAAAGGGAAACCACTATTATAATTTCAAAATTTCGTGGTGCTAATGTTTAAAAATCAAATATAGGAATTCCCTCGTCACCATTTTAGGCGAGATGGAATTATACAAAATGGGAATTTTGATATCGCCTAAAATGGCGAAAATCTTCTCTTGGTGAAATCAGTGGGTAATAAGCCATTAGGCGATATGAGAGGATATCTTGAGGACAATATTTTGATCAATGATGTGCTTGTATAAGATAAATAGTTTAAGTTATAGTTTTGTGCAGATAGTTGAAAAAAAACTAACCACTCACCTCTCTTTAAGAGGCTGGATTCTCATAGCTGTCATAATTTAGCATTCTAGTCTGAAACAAAGATTTTAGACAGCTAAAGATGATCCACATTTGGCTTACACTTATTGATAAAAATTCAGAGCTTTCCAAAGAGAGATGAATGTCCAGGATTTTTTGAACATTTTGTACAAAACATTCACTTGAACTATTTATTTTCTCATTTCTCATAATAATCCATTGTATTTCGACAGATTTATGTAGTATATGTACAAGATTCAGTATTTGATTTTTGAGGATTTTTAACAGTGTATTGTGGACATATTTGAATATTCTGACGATTAATAATTTGTGCAGCTCTGAAGTACAATACCACAATTTCTTCTTCCCACCTTCGGAAATGTGTTTGTCTATGATTATAATTCGTTAAAAGTTGGGGATTTGAAAATTGACTATAAATACAATTATAATTAATATCTAATAGACATGGTGAACTGGGAACATGTTTTTAATTTTATTTATGTTGCCGTTTTAGAATCTTAGATGAATTTTGTGTATACTCACGCTAATTGCAGCGAAGTGTGATAATTTAATACAATAGTCTCCCGCTGATTGTAAACAAAAAAGAAAGAAATCATGACAAGGCCAGCAAGCAATCATTGATGTTCTGCTTCGTGTGTGATGCGTGACTTTGAAGGGATAAAAGATGCCTCTTTCTTCCTCTTCTTCAGAAGATAACACAGGTAGATGTCTAAGATTGTGTGCGCATAGTTATTGCTCATTGTGTTCAATTAAGCAGCATATTGCAGGAAATAGTTTATGACACCTAATGTATATATAAGGCTATTTATACTTCAACGTGATTACATTAAAGTCAAGTTCATGTTAAAACAAGTCCTGTGTAATTACAAGTAACTAGCATGGTAATGACCAACAATAAAATGTTAATTTACTTGCGTGTGAGTCTAGTACAGAATGTTCATGCGTAATAATGTTTCGCATTTTTGTTGATTATAGGAGTATAAGATAAAGTGGTTGTGGAAATATATGTACAGTTAGCGTTCTTGCTTACAAATTGGGAGGTCTCGTCTTCGAATCTGCAGTTGATCATATAACCTGTTTCTTCAGAAATGGCAGAATGGTACCTTTAATGTCTAGTCTTTTGCCGATTTACTTCCACAGATTCCTAGATAGTAATTTCTTCTCTACACAAATAAAAGAAGTTAATAATAATAATAATAATAATAATAATAATAATAATAATAATAATAATAATAATAATGATAATAATAATAATAATAATAATAATAATAATAATAATAATAATAATAATAATAGCTTTAATTTGAGTTAATTTAATAATAATAGCGAACAACTCATAGAGAAAAATAAAGCACTTGTAAAATATCAAAATATGCTGATGCAATAAGCAACAACGGAAAACTCTATATTACCGATATTAAGGGGGTAGACTACTAAATATTTTTCAAAAGCTAACAATTTTTCTTTTGCCACTTTTTCGTAAGTGAAAAGAGATAATGAAATGTAACTTACCTCAGTAATAGATAATGTTATTCTACACCCGAAAATACGAATCGGAAGAATTTTCATTGTTGCCATCCATAGAAATTACAGTGTGACCAGAATTTGAATTACCAAAAAATCTAGGTTATGGCAGTGACTAGAAAAATGAATTCAATGGCAATTGATGACTTATCATGCTGTCTGTGTTCCTTGTTAATTACTTTTTTAATAATATTTGTATTTTAATTCTACTGATAATTAAAAATGATTTATTTTGTACTCTTTATTACAAAATAAATATAAATATTATTTAAAAAGTAGTTAACAAGAAACATAGACAGCATGATAAGTCATCAATTCCCGTTGAGTTCATTTTTCTAGTCACTGCCATAACCTAGATTTTTGGGTAATTCAAATTCTGGTCACACTGTAATTTCTATGGGTGGCAACACTGAAAATTCTTCCGATTCGTATTTTCGGGTGTAGAATAACATTATCTATTATTAAGAAAAGTTACATTTCATTATCTCTTTTCACTTACGAGAAACTGGCAAAAGAAAAATTGTTAGCTTTTGAAAAATATTTACTAGTCTTTCCCCTTAACTCTTAACGGAAAAACACACCTAGGAAAGTCCATAGGTGAGATACAGACCAATCAATAGATCTAATTAACTCAACAAAATGATATGGGTAAATGAAAATTCTCATGCTAGTTTTGGAGAAAAAGACAAAGCAAATTTTTCTGTTATTTTATAAATTGATACTTAACGCTAATCATCCCAGCTATTAAGACGAAAAAAGCATTGAAATATACTCTCATCAAGCTTTTCAGTATGACACTAGTGAGACGATAGTACCGCATGATTAATGAAATACTATGTGTCCGGGTAATAGGAAAAACAGGGAATATTGTCCTCAAAATTGTATTGAGCTCACGGAAATCGTAGAGTAGAAGGAGAACAAGAGGAAGCAAAATCACTAAAAAACACCCTTTGCGGCGACAACTGCCTCAAGGCGGCTCCTGAATTTGGAGCATGCAGCCTTCAGGATGCCCATAGGAAGAGCTGCAAATACCGCCCGAATCCCGTCGATGAACTGGGTCTTTATGTTGCAGGCAGTGCGGTTGATGTGTTACTCCACACGCCCCACACATAATAATCCATAGGTTTGCAATCAGGAGAATTAGGGGGCCAGATGTCGGGACTGGTAAAGTCATACAAATTGTCACGCAACCACTTCAAGGTCTTCCCGGCAGTATGGCAAGGAGCAGAGTCACCGTTGCACTTCTGCATTTCACTTCGTATCGCTTTTGCAGTGCTCAAGAACCACTAAGCAGCTGTCTTGATTGTAGAAATTGTGTGGCCGGCACGAATCATCATGATGCAGATAACTCTTCCAGTATTCTGATGTCTTCCACTCGTCCGTTGCAGCTCTGTTTGACTTTGCAGTTGTAACTGAAACCAAAGTGAAGTAATATGTGAGAACGTTGGCAATACTTTCCGACAACTCATATCTACACGCAATAAGAATAACTGTCAAATTTACCCTGAACACCCTGTATAGCCTAAAATTATGATTAAAATTTTAAGTTTTTTGTGCAACGATAACATATATTAATCGATAGAATACATCGAGTTGAACAAAATTAGATGACTAAGGATAACCTTTAGTGCGTAGTTTTCCAGAAAATTAAAAAAAGAATTATGGCGTTATATTGTCCATTGCCAGTCTGATGCAGTTCATAATTTATGATGATGATATCCACAGCGACGGATATTCATATACTACTTGTAATAATATTAATGAATTATAAGACAATTGTCAACTTACAAGGTTAGAATCCTTGTCAAAATGTTAAGATACAATTTCTTTAATTTAAAATTGATTTAAAATTGATTCAGATATAAATAGCCAATCTTCTAAAACGTATCAGGACATTTGCGGTACACACCGTGGAACGTGAACCAAAAGCATCAATTTCACCCTATAATAACAAAGGGGTGGGTATTGAGATGGAACACCCTAATATTATGTGATTCATTCTGATTAGCTAATTTTGGTAAGTTATGGATATGTATAAGAGGAGTTCACGCAGCACACCTAATGGAACACCTAATGGAAACTATCACAGTAATCGAAACCTCTATTCATTTTTAACTATATGTCGTACTGTATCTAAATTTTACACATTGCACTTGTTTCAAAACTTATACTGTTAAGTGTTTATCTCTAATGTACTAATTGAACTCTATTATTATAAATCATGGAAACTGAACGTTAATTTTGACTTTATCTCTTATACTTATTCCTAGCTAGATCTGACCAAAAATCCCTAAATATAATCATAACAATGGACAACTGTGTACAAAATGAGTGACTTGTGATAAATTAATCCGCAAACAAGTTGTTCTTTGGATAGTTCCGTAATACTTTCTCGTAATTACAATTATCTCAATATGTCAAAAACTAAGAAGGAATATTATATTTCAACTTTGAGTAAACACTGGCAAATAGTTATTGGAAAATTGTTAATGAAAACTGTAAAAGAAAACAAAAAATATAATATTTCTAGAAGCCCCCTTTAAATATCATGGAGAGGCGTTTGACCAATCAGATATAAGGATTTGTTTACATTTTTCGGATGTCTACCATGTATCCCAGTAATTTTTTTAATTACTTTTCAGTATAATTGATCCTTATATTTGGGTTTCATGTTCGTAGTATTCTGAGAAAAGTTTCTATGTACGTATGGTGAACTAATAATGGTCTCATATTCTGAAAAAAAGATCTTGAGTCTGCTTTTAGTATGCAGAAAAAAAAAGTCCCCTGAAAAGTCATGTTATTCTCACCTAGAACAACTTGCTGGCTACACCAATGTTATAAAATTTAGTCTTTGTGTAGAAGTTGATACTGTGTGCTTATCTTCTAACTGAACACCAAAAATATCCTCTTTTAGCTTGGAGAATAAGAAGTATTTCGAAGAATATAGCAATTGTCCCAGTGCTACACATGTCGATACTCGAAGTACCGCAAGAGTTACGCTTTCCTTCTAAAATACCAGTTTCGAATGATAATAATAATAGTTTAGAGCTGTATTTGAAATCTCTTCTTGTTCTTATTTTAAATATCAAGCTTGATCTCAAATGCGCTAATGTGAACTAATTATTTCAGTTAAGAGTGAACGAACTTCTCTCTGAAAAGTCACTAAATTACCAGAAACAAAATACTATGCGTTGAGTAGGCATCATGTAAATCTAAATAATTTAAATCCATTACATTGTACTGCGCCAAATATTCGATAGACAGTATATGATAGATCAATGTACAAACTGATACA
Organism: Thermobia domestica; assembly: GCF_964235325.1. Lineage (NCBI taxonomy): Eukaryota > Metazoa > Arthropoda > Insecta > Zygentoma > Lepismatidae > Thermobia > Thermobia domestica. The sequence goes on along the minus strand of NC_137462.1, from coordinate 57,217,847 downwards.
TCCATTTATAAAATACCGTACTTGACGGTAAAAGGAAGAAGCTATAGTGGTTTTGCATTTCTCAAGATATATATATATATGTATATATTAAATTGGATTCGGTTTGATACTGGCTATCCTGGGGTTGTGCATGGCTTCAACAATAAAAAATTATACCAAACTATTCATTGTAACCCCAGCTTCTAAGTGCATGCAGGGCAAATGGTCCCTGCATATAGTGGCTATGACCGTGTAGAGGCTTAAAATGAGTGTTAAAAATAGCCCCCCCCCCTGCGATTAGTTTGAACACTACATTTACATATATATTAATGCCACTATTAAATAGAACTAACTGCACTACATAACTCTATTTTCTTTAATTACCTTAGGATGATAAATAAACAAACCAGAGGAAAAAATAACAAAATTTGTTATAAACTAGCCTCGGATGATGGTACTCATCTCATATTTGTTATTGTGTTAATAGCATCGAAATGACTGGGTTTATCTGAACGTAGTTCTCTCTGACATGTAGAAAACTAATTATTGGAAGATATAGCCAAATTGGTTCATTATTTTCAAACTCAATAACAAAGGATGTATTCAGTGTTGATTTCAAGGAGTGTTCGTGGTGAAATTTTCCCTTGACGCTACGAAATTCCCCCAGGATCAAATCTCGTGATCGTGCTCAATAAACTACTTTAATCCCCATTTGAAATCCCCCCTCTTCGGGAGAAATCGTCTGAAAATCATCATTGGGTGTGTTATTTTGAAGGCAACAATAGAGCTGTCCAAAACTGTACTCTTTTCCGAATATTTTGTAAGTAGAATACATAATTAGGCTTTAAGTAGAAATATCTACGCAATATATGTACCCATTTCAAAAGTATTGCATTTGGATTTAACTGATAAGCTGTGTACACGTATTATGCAAACATCGCCAAAATACGTAGTAATACAAAACGCTTTTACCTTCTATTATACGTTACAGTTATAGTGGGGATTACTTATCTGAATATTTATCATTCGTATTTCTCAGAAACAGTCATTTTTTAATATATAAACGTTCTTTGTAGCAATGAAAGGTAAAATATAAAATGTAAAAACCATTTTGAAGGCTGTTAATTTTATGAACTCCAGTCTCAATGGAACTGTTAAGTGGAATTACTTTACTGCCTGATGTTGCATTGGCATACTTTCCACTTTTAATGATGCGCATAGGTTTTCTTTTCTTTTTGTTACAGTGATCTCTGATTACGAAATATTTAAGATGGGCTATTTACACTGTTTTTCTAAAGTATTCATGAGCCTTAATAATATAGTATTTAAGGTCTTTTGAAAAGAAAAGTCATTTCTGCTATAGCAACAATATTGCTTCTTGTAACTATAACATTGAAATGAGGTGAAAATATTGCGATGTGATTATTTGATTGCATTTTAGTTCATTGCTATTCAAGTTTCAATTTTGCTTTAAAGAAAAAAATGTCTTTGGATCAATCATATCCGTTTATTTAAGAAAAAAGAAAGAAAGAAAGAAGCTTTTCTATACTCCTTATGCAACTTGCCGGTTTTTTGCACTCTTAAACTAGAAATTTACTTAATATTTTCAGTCCATCTAAAGCGAGTTAATAGTTGAAATTAGGCACTGAAAACAATCTTTGGATATAGTATACAACAGCTCCTCATAATTTCCCGAGGACTCACGAAGTTCAGTCTTTTACGGATTATTCATTGAGGATCTAGGAACTTGAAAATGGGGTAACAATGCGACTTTCATTTACTTATCGACTGAAACTTGTACATGACACACCACCATTTCTGTACGTGGTACAAGAGTTAGAACTATCCTCGAGTACGGTGCACTTTATGTGCGCCTCTGTAGTGCCCTTGTACTTTATATTTCACTATGTGTGTGTGGAGGGGAGGGAAACTTGAACGCATATTGCATGTCTTGTGTCGTGGATAGTTCTTACTGTTGCATTACATACAAACGTGATGGTATTTCATGTAGAAGTTGTAATAGCACACATAAGAAACGCAGATCACGGTGTACTCATACTGCATATTCCAGTGTGAGTACAGCATGATCTGGGTTTCTTATGTTCTATTACTACTTGTACATGACATACCACCATTTCTGTACGTGGTGCAAGAGTAAGAACTATCCTCGAGTACGGAACACGATGAGGAACTGTTGTATACTATTACCCAATCTTTCTTTAAGTTTTGCGTCCCACGTTTATGTCCTTTAGGCTAAGGGATAATGGAAGAATTGATAGAATAAAAATGTGGAAGGAAACGGGAGTACCTCGAGAAAATTAACGGACACGATGTTCTCCACCACAAGATTGCTTGGCTGGGGATCGAACCACAGATCCAACGCATCAGAGCTAAGCGCTCTACTATTGAGCCACCGTGCCCCCATAGAAACAATCACCGTGGTTATTATTTTTAAGCAGTATAGCCCTAGTAGTACTGAATGTATCAATTCACTGATTAATAAATTCATTATTGCTATCAGTATTTTTGTTCTACAGGGTGGTTGTAAAGTCAGTACCTATTTGTAACAATGAATCTTGTCAAAAAGTAAACAACCTATCACAGTTTTATTTCCATTGAATACATTATTAAGGTGCATCATTTGCTTATTAAGTTACATTTCAATGTATGCATCTGCATTTTCCACACACTTCTAGAATCTTTTAGAAACAGAATCCACGGCTCTTCTTTACATCTCGTATGAAACACTTGCAAACATTTCACTTATATTTTGTTCAAAATTGTTAATATCTCTTGGTTTTAACTTGTATACTTATTCCTTAGCCCAACCTCATAGCAAGAAGTCGCATGAGATTAGATCGGGGCTGCATGCAGGCCATTCTGTAGATCCCCAGTGGCTACTCCATCTGCCAGGGAAATTATCATCACGCCGTTCTCCCACTGGAATTGCGTAATAGGGCGGAGCTCCGTCTTGGATGAATAGCAATTCCCTTACATTTTCCCATTCTTGAATCACAGGCCATTTGTACGTTCGAAGCAGCTTGTCTTGTGAACTTTGAAGGGTTACGTTCAAACAAGTCCTGAACAACATGCACATTGTCTTCCGATTTGGATGTTGATGGTCGTCCAGATCGACTTGCAACTAACCAGTTGTCATTAATTTCTTTTGATTTTTTTTTCTTAGGGTTAAGCGTTGCAGTCATACCTCGCTCTTAACTCCACATACCATCTCTGCACTTACACCACCGACTTCCAAACTTCATACCTGGCAGCAATCTTAGCTCTGTCTTCTAAGCTGTATATACTAGCTATTTTGCGATTTTCACTGGAACAACTTCTGAAATCATAAATGATAAACCTCACATTAATAAACAGTATTCCACACCAGCTACAGCTGATGCTATTTTCTAGGCTATTTTCTATAACTTAAATTAAAAATAGGTACTTACTTTATAACCACCCTGTAGTTCAAAAATCCAAATATATACAGGGTGTTTCATAAGTTTAAAGGCCATAGGCCAACTCCGTTGTGAGTAAAGATACTACAAAATGGAAAGAGAGGGAAGTTGTTGGAAACAGGTGGTTTTGAGTCTAAAATGCTGGATTTTTTTCCTGCACCAGCTGTTTCTACTTTACAATGTAATATAGAGCACCTTACCATTGTGGAACCCAAACGGCTTGTGCAATTGGGAAAGGTCTACCATTTTTAATTTAAAGTCACTTCAAATAACTTTCTTCTCTTTTCGTTTTCTCATAGTTTTACTCATAACGGAGTTGTCCTATAGCCTCGAACTTTTGATACATTCGATATAGTGAATTACATTATTATTATTATTATTATTATTATTATTATTATTATTATATAAGATTTACTATGCTTTACCAGGCGGATGCTAAGATCGCTCCTTTAAAATAAAAGATCTATTGACCTATCTTTATTCTCGTCTTCACTGTTGATGCTTGAGTATAAAATAGCTCTAATTGATGTACAGTATTAGGTTCATATTAACTAAAAGCAAGACTCTTTCTTATTATGGCACTTGACTCCCGAGTATTTGTCGCCTTCGGCGACTGGAGCCAGCAATTAGAAACTATATTAAAAGCGTACAACGGAGTTGGTTTCCACCAATAAGCGTTCATACGTATAGGCATGAGCACGAAAGTTTTGAAACACAGGCCATGGAAATGTATGAAGAATTATGCTGTAAACGGAGTGTTTCCTAGTGGTATTGATAGGCATTTCATAGCAAGGGCTTCAACCTTGATAAACACGTTTTAAGCTGACTTATCAATAGTAAGATAATACTATAGTTATTAAATTTCTTTTGTACTGAGAGAATAGAAGAATTAATTTCCACTTGAATATGTCAGTGTGCAGTGGCGTATTTAGGGGGTGGCTTCCGGGTTTAAGCCCCCCCCCCGAAATCTTACTTAGTATAGTAAAGTAAATTAAATATCTTGCAGAATTTTCACATTTCCAGGCAAAGGCCCCCCCGAAAGTTAGCAAAGTCCCTCCCGAAACAAAATCGTAAATACGCCACTGTCAGTGTGTATTGTGTGAGTAAGAATGATTCAGATACAACAAAGCAAAACATAATGACACTTCAATGGGAACCGTAAGATTAATTTGTATGTATTATCCAGGCACTTTTTCTTACTTCAGAACAAACATAACAATAATAATAATAATAATAATAATAATAATAATAATAATAATAATAATAATAATAATAATAATAATAATAATAATAATAATAATGGCCTTATAGTTGAATTCCTCATTTCACTATTTTCACTATGGCGCCATTTGCCTCTGACTATGGGTAAGGGTACATTCTACCAGAACTTAGTCAACACCTTTTACCATTATAAAAATCCCGCGTGAAGAGCCTGGCCTCTCTCTGGTATCTTATTTTCCTCTCCGAAAGATTTTGAGCTGGTCGTATAGGTAATTTCTAATTAGAACTACATTCGTATTATCACTAGGGGTCAAACACGATTGGGCTTCCACACGAAAGCAAAAAAAAAAAAAAAAAAAATGCGAAGGAACACTTTTCGTCATGTCTGATGTAGGCTATTCGTTAAAATTACAGCTTATTACTGGATAAAATTACATTTTCATTGAAATCAGCTCGAGGACAATTATGTATGTACCTAAGTGAGAGGAGAAATTGTATTCATAGGCTAATATGGGACTTTCAGAGCGCAAAGAAATCAGATTCAATTAGCAAAGTTAGAGCTCGTTCGTGGCTAAGCACTTCGCGTACGCGCCTTTAGCTGTGAAGAGCCGGGTTTCATTCCCGGTGGGAGCTTATGTGGTTCGGATTCCACGTTAATCAGTAGGTCCCACCTCGTATAGCCTCGCTGCTAAAACGGACGTTAAACTCAAAATCAACTCAATTCAACTAATTAGCAAAGTTGTAAGAAAAGGAGACTAAAACGTTTGTACACTACCCTTAAGTACATGGAAAGTTATTATTGCCTTTTATTACTATAAAAGTTATGTACAATATCTGGATATGAATCTATTAAGCTCTGAAAGGAGCTTCGGTGATAGATTTTAAATGTAAAATATATCCAAAATGACTCCGCTGATGAAAGGTAAAATAGAACTTATCAAAGATTGGGCGCAGCTAGTTGCACTGATCAGGTACTAAATCGAAGTAGCAAAATTACTACATGTAATTAGCGCGAACCCTTATTAATTATTTATTTATTCAATTAATATCATGCACATAATCATAATACACTGACGAATAATGCTATACTCTTATGTTAAAATCACAATTTATCATAACATGAATCTAACTGCTCACTACAATTATCAAATTCAGCATAACCACAGGTAAGAACCTACATTTCATCCTTTTCTACAACTCAACGTACCTGGGGTTAAAACACTAGCCATTCGTTGCCAACTCTGATATTCCCTACTATTCAATACCGAATCCCCTTCCCCCCCCCAAAAAAAAAATGGACTTGATTCTTTTGTGCACTGAACGCGCCATATATTGCGAATGATCTGCAATTAAAAAAAAATCCATTCTTCTTGTACCCGAACATTAACTTGGACTACTTTAAAAAACAGAACTATTTTAATGGAATAAAGTAATTATATAATCAAAACGAAACGATTATTTCCTTAACATAACCTTGTTAGTGTCTAACCTGTTTATATTTAGATTTGCTTTTAGTTGTTAATTCGAGCAACAGGCGTATCATAATGTTCACATGTTCACAAGTTTTTTTTTTTTCTTTTCCTGCTTATCAGACTTGCCAGCCAAGTTATAATTTTCTGGTTGTTGATTCTATTTTTTTCAATGATAATTTCAGAACTTCTAGTCTTCATTTCCTTCTAGGCTACAGATAGAAAAAATTATCAACAAAAAATTGATTTTAATAACCTAGTCTGGCATTTTTAAATTTGAATTGAACATTATAGCAGCATCGGTTTGTAAGGAGAATCTGAAGAAAGACTTGCAACACTGGTATTTGAATTTTCACACTGGCAGGTGAGAAAGAAGTAGAGCGTAAAAGTTAGAGAACCCAAGGTTACTCCCCTTTAAGGTCAAGGTCATTAGTTTGGTTTCCAGTCGTTGCGCCTTCTGCTCTCATCGTAAATCATAGGGTTCCTGTAAGAGATACACTCCTAACAAATTGCGTTTCTTCTTTTTCATGTGCAAAACTTATTTGTTCACGCACATGGTGCTCTACAAGAATTGTCTGTAATTATTCCCGAGTAAAGGGAAATGAACTGGTATATAAACGCCTCATTAAAAATGAGTGAACACATGTTTCAGCGGTTTAGAAAATTCAGCTCCTATAGTAAGGAAGTTCTATAATATTCTAATTTCCGATTTTGTACCAAAAAAATTTTGCCTAAATGTTGCCATGAATTTGAAACGTCCACCGTTTCCGGCCTGAGAGAATGATTTGACTCAGTTTTGATGTCGTGAAAAGTTATTTAGAGATGTTTGTGTATATAAGGATTTACGCAACTCCAGTGAAATCAAATTTGCATCAATAAGTATTTTTAAAACCAGAAAAAGATCGGATATACCTTCCAATATTTTTCATAAAACTTATTCTTCGAGGAATGAGGATTCTAGTAATTCAGGATAAACTTGAATAATGTATTTTTCACGGTATTAACTAACTATTAACCTGATGTAGCAAAGGAATGAACTGACCCTATGATTCATCGCCACATAAACAAAAGCCTGCTTGGGCACCTTATATCCCCAAACAGTTACGAATAACAAAGTGATTTCAACATACAATTGCGACAGTAGCACATTAAAAAGTGTAGAAATCAACTTATGCAAAGATACTGTGTCATATGATGCATATAAACACATAAATTCTTCATTTAACACTTAGAATACCGCCATAAAAAAAATTTGACCCTCCTGGGCCATGCAGTATGCATCATGATAAGTTGTATCATGCATATGTATTATTCTTTTGACCAAAAATATATATATGTATGTTTTCCTTCTAAATCAAGTTTTCCACAAGCTGCAGGTGTTTGTTGTACCAGCAGGCCGATTAAATGAAGCTACCGTAAGAAACTGGTGATTGGTGTGCACATACAGTGGATAGCTCGGCTTGAGGAGCAACATCTCTATGAGCCCACATAGTGGGCAGGTCGGTGCCCTGGTATAAAAAAGCGGTAGCCCATGGTGTGGGCAACATGGCAGTCTAAGTATTAATGCATTTTTAATCAACTTATAAGCTGCTCTCCCCTCCCCGAATGTAACTAACACAGCAGGAAAATCGTTGTTATCTTAGTTTGAATCTATCTTGTATTGTCTTGATTTGTATTTTCGTGATTCTTAGAATGAATCTTGAATTGACATATACACATAAGTAGGTGTATAATAAAGCCATCTGTCTTGTAAAATGTGGCATCGCTAATCGTAAAATTTAATATATCGCTTGATTTCTTCTCTAATTTCCAGTTTTCCATATAATTTTATGTAATACAAGGAAAGAAACTGGCCATTCTACCCTTGTTCTATTGACTAACTGGTCTCATTTCAGACTTCGTTTGAGGGGGGCAAGAGCACTACCGATATAAGACTTTCACGTTTTGTACTAGTATATTAGTAGACAATTTATTAAAGTATATGTATTCCTCAAACTCTTGGGGGGGGCAATTACCCCTCCTGTCCCCCCTAAATGACGCCCCTGAACTGGTCCCGCATAGTTATTATACTAACTACTGAAACTTCCTTCCTGTCAGAATACTCATTTAACACAAGACTGAATAAAACATAAAATTGGTCTTCCCCTAGGTTTAACGATAGGAAATAGGCAAGCCAGAGAATACACCTCATTCAGCGTCCACTATATACACAACCATCGTTGAAAACGGAGAAAGATGGTTCCTTGAGCTACTTTACTCTTTCCAATTTATCGGTTTCATTTTATGTTCTTGTTGTGTTTCACGCGCTACTGGGTTAGTGGTGATTATATTGAAATGAAATGAAATGGAATCTTTCAGTTTAACGTCCCACAATTATGTTCTTTAGGCTAAGGGAGACGGATGATTAAAGCAAGTGAATGATGATGGAAGAATTGATGGAATGAGAACGTGGGGGAAACCGGAATGCCCCGAAAAAAACATGGACAAAATGCCCACCACTTACTTGGCCGGGGATCGAACTGTGAACTACACATACCAGAGGTAAGCGCTCTACCACTTAGCCATCGTGCTCCCACGATTAGAATTGACCACGAGACGAGATGTACCTTTTTAAACTCGAAACAATACAATTCTCGTCTCAATGAAGAACACTTATCAACGAGTAAAAATTTGTACGTAATTACACAATATACTCCAATAATAAATATGGCTTAAATATTGTTGAAGCACATCCCTCGTGAACCTCTCATTATGCGAAAGAATTCTGTTAACTTCTAGATGAATTTAAGAAAAAATAACGGCATAAATTTTGTACATAAATTTACAAAAGGAGAGACAACGAAGAAAGATTTTCAAGAATCAAGACGAGATTTCTACAAAATTCACTCGACTAGACAAGAAAACCTTATTTAGAGTGTCGTCTCGTTTTTCCGTGAGCAACACTAGTGATGGTGATCAGAGATTTCGAAGTTGCAATCTGAGGTTATGCACTTTCGTTGGACTGTGATTATTGAAACAGGCAAGGGCGCCGATTTCTCTGTAAATTTGGGGGGCCCATTCAAATACAGAAGGCATATATGAGGATTTTAAAACAAATGCATTCAAATTATGTCAAATATTGTAAATTTACAAATACAGTAAGTGGGCTCACACGAGAGATGGGGGGCCCGGGCCCCCTCGGCCCTCCCGGGATCGGCGCCCTTGGAAACAGGTCGTTCCAATTGCTGATTTATTTCTGTAATCAGTTGTGTCGCATTAGTTCTGCAGTTCTTTATGACAGTCCTCTTGAAAATACGGCGAGGTCTCTGACCTAGCCTTGGTTTCCGTCCACTATTAGACGCCTCTGATTATGTCTTTCTACAAGTTTTGCGTCATGTTTTTGAATACTGTTGCTCTTTAGGGTTACATGCACAAGACCGACACGGCGTACGGCCGACACGGCATAGGATCGACACGGCACAGAACCGAAACGGCATAGGATCGACACGGCACAGAACCGAAACGGCACAGGATCGACACGGCATAGGATCGACAGCAGAACTTTCATCCGATCGAAATAATAAAAAATACATTATTTTATAATTACGCAATATTAAGTAACAATTATTTTCTTAAGGGTATATAGGAGAGAACCGTCATACGATCGAAACGGCATAGGAACGAAACGGCGTAGAATCGACACGGCATAGGACCGAAACGGCACAGGGCCGACACGGCATAGGACCGAAACGGCACAGGACCGAAACGGCACAGGATCGACACGGCACAGGACCGAAACGGCATAGGATCGACACGGCACAGGACCGAAACGGCATAGGATCGACATTCTGTAGGGTGGTCAACACTTTCTGAATATATCAATATCGCATATCCCTCACCTTGAATTTGTGGATATAAAAAATTGTAAGGATAAATAATTCTAAATGGTCTATTTTTAAAAAATTATGTATATATATATATATACAAATTGTATAAAAATACTGTTCGTAATATATCCATGTCCCACACCTTTAATTTTGTGATATTAAAAAAAATGACGCTAAATAACTCCAATAGTTGATTCGAGGTTTTCAATACCGAATAACTAATATTATTTGTCTGATATTTTTATAATGCTGTAATTTTTTATGTATACTAAGTTGAAGTATGTACATGTAACTGCAATTTTAAAACTGTAGGCTTAGAATTTGCGTTTGGAAATTTGGAATTTTTTTAAGGGAATCAATGCACCTATGTGAAGTTGCCTCCTTTCAAATTTCGAATTGAAATCGGAAGCCAATCGTTTGTTTTTCGTTTGTTATTGACTTTTCTGAAGAAAAAATAGTAAAAATCGTATCTTGCTTAAAACATAAAGAGATGTTTACAAAATAAAGTTGGTATATGGCCAAATTTACCCTTGTTCCTCCACTTAAAATTTTGATTGAAAATCAAAATCAATTGTTTGATATGCGTATGCTATTAATTATTTTGAAAAAGAATAGTCTGTTTCGAAAAACATAAAGAGTCTTTTCAAGAGAAATGGGTGATGGAATTTCATATTGGCTCCACTTTAAAGTCTCGAATCAAAACCGAAGCCAAGCGTTTCTTATTGGTTGTTTTTAAGAGCAAATCGCTTGTTTCGAAAAAAATAGAGAAAGAGATTTACAAAATAAATTTAGAATGTGATCAAATTCAATCTGATTCCTTTACTGACAAATTTCGATTCAAGACCAAAATCAATCGTTTGATGTGGATTTGTTGTTGCTTGTTTGGAAGAAAAGTAATTTGATTCGAAAAACATAAGAATATAATTAAGAAATAATGTTGATGAAGGTGATTTGTTTCGGGGCGGGTTGCTTATTTTGAAGAAAAAATCACTTGTTTCAAAACAACCAGTAAAATATATCTATTTGCAGGATACATTTGGTGGTCAACTTCATACTGTCTTTTGTGCTCTTAAATATCGATTCAATACTCAAGCTAATAACGTGTTTTCCTTTCTTATTGATTGGTTTGAAGAGAAAATAGTTTGTTTTGAAAATTATTAAGAGGCATTTACAAAATAAGGTTGGGTGGGCCAACTTTTTGGTGGTATTTCAAATTTCGATTCAAAATCAAACTCAATAATTAATTTTCGTTCGTTATTGATTGTTTTGAAGAAAAACTGAGAACCATTAAAGAAAATTTGATAGTAAAGGTGGTCACCTTCACAGGGTCCCTGCACTTCAAATTTCGTTCAAAGCATAAAACGGTTAAAATAATAAGAGAAACACAATCAGTACTCTACGCAAATGTATAGGGGGTTCAGGGGCTTTAGGAACACAAGTTTATATAATATCAAGTGTTTACATATATAAACGTGCTAATATGATAAACGTGCTTAATTTTGCATAATACCTTGCTCAAGGGGGGTTTCAAAGTCCTTAATCCCTTTCCTTCAGTACGCGTACGCCACTAAACATCAATTATAAATCATTCGTTATCCAAATTGTACTTCTTGTACTGATTCAATTCTTAATTTCAAAGTTTAAAATTATATGAGCACTTATTATGCTATTGGAAAAGAGCACATATTTTATGACAGTGCAAGGAAGTTTCTTGTTTTAACAATTGAAAGAAAGGAAAACACCAATAAAAGTAATAATAATACCTGACACGAATTCCGTAAGTAAATCATATTTCATTATCTTATTTGAAACTTTGAGAAAATTGAAGCTCTACACCGAATACAAATTGGATAATAAGCAATGCTTTATATTTGCTTGATACATTTCAAATTGAGAACAAAGAGAGTGATACTGTTTAAAAGAAAGATTGGATAAAAACAAGAATTTTAGGAATGATCTAAAATATGGATCAAAATATTATGATCTTGGCTAATATTAATTTTTGGATCAGTTACCATAAAATATTCGAACGGTCTCTAAATCGAGTTTCTCCAGATATGTAGTTCTCCAGGTATAAGGAGTACAAGAAAAATTTCGATTAATGAAATATTTTGGATTTTTTTTATAACGGGCCACAAAATTTTTGGACGGTCCCTAAATCGACTTTTCATAATTCTTACGCAATAAGCATATCACACTGAGTTAAGTGATATCTTGGGTTGGGTTACAGTATATGTAGTTATCCATATATAAGACATACAATAAAATTACTGATTGAATGAAATATATTGGACTTTTTGGATCAGGGGCTACAAACGTTTGGATGGTCCCTAAATCAAGGTTCCGTATTTCTTTCGGAATAAGCACATCATGCTGAGTTAAGTGATAGTTTTGGTTTGGCTGCACTATATGTAGTTCTTCAGATATAAGACGTACAAGATTTATTTTTTATTGAATGAAATATATTAGATTTTTTGGATCAAGGGCAACAGAATTTTTGAATGGCCCCTAAATCGAGTTTTCGTATTTTTCAGGCACTAAGCACATCATACTGACAAGGAAGGATCACGCAGTGACTCCGCTGAGATCCGAACGAGACAATTGTGTTTGCATTTGAAATGTTATAACTAGATGAATCCCAAAGTTATACGTGCCACCGGGAGGAATATCGTGAGTTACAACATATTTTGTAATGTAAGAACTACAAAAAAATTACATGGCAGAATAGTTTGAACCGAGTCATTTGTTCGGAAACGGTTGGGTAAGTGGAAAACTCGACCAACACGTATCCCATCATTTTCAACGACAACCTTTTTGGGGTAAAAAAAACTTTGTCCCAGGGTCCCCCGCAGGGTCCCAGATGGGGTCCAACTCAAAATTTTCAAATGGCAAGGGGGATTAAGTGGCACATCATTTGAAAGCTGTTGTAAAATGAAAGAAAATGCAGCAAGTCTCGACTCTCTACAACAACCCTGTGCAAAATGACGGAGGGTCAAAATGTAAACAAAAACTTAATTGAAAAGTTCATGGTCACCCCTATAAATCGGAAATGGTGAGACTTGAAAATAGGAAGGGAGTCTGGCATTATGTTCAAAGTACAACAATTTAAGTGAAAACGTCTAGTCCCAGGGTTCCCACATGGTCCCAGGTGGGGGTCCAACTAAAAAGTTTCAAATGGCAAAGAGAGGTTAAGAAGCTCATCGTTTGCAAGATCTTGTTAAATGAAAGTAGATGGAGCAAGTCTTGACTTTCTACGACAACCGTCCAAAATTCTGGCGGGTCAAAATGTAAATAAAAGCTTAATTGAAAAATATGGCCACCTTGAATCCAAGGTGCTTAAAACCTGTCATTCATAACAGTACAAATCTAAATCTCTATTTTTCTCTATTATGTATTTAGAAATACTAGGAAGACTAAACAACAATTGAATTTCGATTCACTTCAACTATTATTTCATTCGGTAACAACACATATATGGTTTCTTCTTAATGCACGTTCGTCACGGTAATCTCGGCATTATTTACTTGAATATAACGAATATGCGATGAACACACAACTATGACTTCCTACTCATAGTAAAAAAAAAAAAGTTGAATACCTTCGGGTATTTTTCTAATTTTGTCATACGTAGTTCATACAGAAAGAACTTGCTGCACCAGTAAGTTGGGGGCTCTATTGTAACGTATTCGTGATGGTTACATTTGTATGTCATTCGTTGGTTTGATCTCAATACTTCAAACAATACCAAATAATGAAAAAAATCATTTGCAAGATTGGCAAGTAGTACCAAACATATGTAAGTCATTTCAGTACATCGAACTGCGTCAAACTTTGTTGGCTTGGTCACAGTATTCCAAGAAATAACATGTTTATATACAAACTCATTTTTCACGCTGGCAGCCATATTGGATTACAGATTATACTCTTTGATATTTTGTGGACTATTAACCATAAACGTTCACTTCTCCAACACCAGTGGTGTGAGCTGGATATGCGTTCGATACATAGTGCGGCATTTTGAACTCAAGATGTCGCATTTTTGAACATTTTGCATATTTTAGTCACTTACTAATCAACATTAATGCCAAATTTGTTTTCCTAGCTTCAGCAGTTTGGTATGGTTATCCTTTCGATATAGGTTTTAAGCAGCCATCTTGGATTGTTTTCCAATTTATTTACATTTTGACCCACCGCAATTTTGGACAGGGTTGTCGTAGAAAGTCGAGACGTGCTCCATCTTCTTTCACTTAACAAGAGCTTTCAAACGATGTCCTACCTCTCTTGCCATTTGAAATGTTTTAGTTGGACCCCACCTGGGACCATGTGGGGACCCTGGGACAAGACGTTTTCACTTAAATCGTTATACTTTGAAAATAATACCACACATCCTTTTCTGTTTCCACATTTGTCTCACCATTTTCGATTTATAGGGGTGACCATGGACTTTTCAATTAAGTTTTTGTTTACACTTTGACCCGTCGCCATTTTGCACAGGGTTGTTGTAGAGAGTCGAGACCTGCTGCATTTTCTTTCATTTTACAACAGCTTTCAAATGATGTGCCACTTAATCCCCCTTGCCATTTGAAAATTTTGAGTTGGACCCCGTCTGGGACCCTGCGGGGGACCCTGGGACAAAGTTTTTTACCCCAAAAAGGTTGTCGTTGAAAATGATGGGATACGTGTTGGTCGAGTTTTCCACTTACCCAACCGTTTCCGAACAAATGACTCGGTTCAAACTATTCTGCCATGTAATTTTTTTGTAGTTCTTACATTACAAAATATGTTGTAACTCACGATATTCCTCCCGGTGGCACGTATAACTTTGGGATTCATCTAGTTATAACATTTCAAATGCAAACACAATTGTCTCGTTCGGATCTCAGCGGAGCCATTGCGTGACCTTTCCTTGTGAGTTCAGTCATAGTTTAGGTTTGGGTACACTATATGTTGTTCTCCAGATATAAAGCCTACAAGAAATTTTTTGTCTGAAATATATTGGATCTTTTGATCCAATAATAGTCCTTCATCCTCCATTTATACATTAAGCAAGTAACAGTATAACGTGTACATTACGTGATACACTTTGTATTTTATGGTGTGATGTTTAATAATAAATTATTAACAGAATACCTGTTCTTCGCACGGGGAGAATAGTTTCATTTTGAGCATAAAGGGAAATCTTATCTGAGTATGGATTTAAATTGCATCGGAAGTGTTACTGTTCGTCTGAGTGACTCCAAATACTATTTCATCGACACTAATATCGGTATTATTTTTTGTCAATATATATATAGGGTGTAACTTAATTAATGTAATGAACGTCTGGAGGTGATTCCTGGACTCGGAAGAAGAATTTAAATGAAACGAAGTCTTTAGCTTATCACAATTATAACTTCTATGCTAATGGTAACGGATGATCAATGAACGGTTTCCTGTTCAACTTAAGAGTGTGTAAAAATGGAAAAAATAACTTTGATCCAGAGTAGGTTATAACGACTGTGCATAAGACAGTCAGGGGCAAAAGATCATGTATGATGAACTAGAGTATAAGGGATTCTTCACATAACAACAGTGATTCCCACAAATTATGTGAATATAATTTGAGCCAAAGTAAGCTGCATTAAAATATTTCCTCCCCGTAATGCGTAAATCCGTGGAAGATAATAACTACGAGTACAGAAGGAATGAAATTCGACGATACTCAAGGTGTTTTGCGTGTTGCACAAGGAAAGAAAGAAATACAATTTCAAATTATCGATTTATTCTGTTTCGTACAAGGTAGGATAACTGTGAAATACTCAGAGGTACCTTGTACAGTATTTGTGCAATGCAGTATGTGTACACGAGACAGCTATGAAGAATAACAGTTCACAGTCTGATATTGTCGACCGTTGACCGCATTGGAAAGATGACATCGGCGAAGCAAATTTTTCCGCGTGTGGTCAAGCACATCTGAAATTTCGTAGATGATTGCCGCAGCTATATTAAATCAAGCTACAAGTTCTTCGACTGTCGTGGCCGGAGTTTCATACGTATCTCCGAAATAAAAAATCAAGCAGCGTGAGGTAGAATGAACGAGGTTGTCATAACACAGGTTTTTCTCTCCCAATCAAACGATCTGGGAATGTTTCATTTAGATAAGTCAGCATATTCCTGTCAAAATGTGCAGGTGCACTGTCATACTGAAATCACATCTGCTGTCTTATGTACAAGGGCACATGTTCTATCAATTTTGGGAGAAAATTACCTATAAATAAAAGATACGTACTCCCACACAGGCAGGCCGGTAATAAATAAGATCCTACCACAAAATTATCCACCATACCACACCAAATTTCTGCTGCTGATCGTTTACTAGAGTTGCATGTGGATTTTTACACCATACACATGATAGTTTCAAGACGGTCTCTGATCATTCGACGTACGCTGTATTCAAGTTCAGCTGTCCATATGGGGCTATTTCCTCCGATTTCACGTACGAGAAACTGAAGGGACAAGGAAAGTTACTCTCTTTTAAGGGCGACGGTCACGATATAAACGCCTCGCCTCTGGGCTATTGCCCCTTGCTACTCCATAAATGAGTTGCATATCTGCCAGCTCGTGGACAGGTTAATCTTCCATTGAGCAGGCATGTACAGGTTAACACAATCAATTTTACTTAAACACCAACGTCTACACTTTTACACGACCTTAAATACCTGGACAAAACCCTCTACCGTTGAACGCAAAACTTCCCATTCTGTTATACAGCAATTACACGTGTAACAGTAGAGCATCTGACTATGTATATCACTCACAAGTTGCGTAGATGCTTATTACAACTCAGCCATGCTATTTGATGCCATTCCACAATAAAACTGCAAGACAGCTTTCTGCAAGCCACTCGCAATTGACACACAAGGGACGATAGTTCCGTAGGTATTCCTCCGTGTAGGTATTCCATACAGCTCTAAGGTACAAATGGTGATCAGAAAAATGGAAACACCTGAACGAAATTGCAACTTACCAGATTAATATGGTGTCGGGCCACCTTTCGCCTTCAGAACAGCCTTGATGCGACGCGGGATGGAGGCATAGAGGTCGTGAATGGTAGCAAGTGGAATTTTACACCATTCCTCGTGCAGGGCATCAGTCAGTTCTGTGAGAGAGGATGGAGGGGAAATCATTGCTGGAGTCGTGTTTCCAAGACGGACCACAGATGTTCAATTATGTTGAGATCTGGGGATTGGGTGGGCCAGAGGAGGTGTTGAACTTCATCCGGATGTTCCTCAAACCACGCTGCAACAACGTCAGCTGAGTGAATGGGTGCATTATCATCCTGGAAGATGGCGTCATTGTCCGGGAACAACATCCAGACCATAGGATGCAAGTGGTCTCCTAAAATTGCGACATAATTGTTGGCAGTGATTTGTCCGCTAAGTGTGACCACAGGACTCAATGAAAACCATGATATGGCAGCCCACAGCATCACCGAGCCTCCGCCATGTTTCACAGTTGGGCGGAGACACTGCAGATCATAAGTTTCTTTGGGCGTTCTCCACACATAAACACGGCCCGTAGTTGGGAATAGGGTGAAGGATGACTCATCCGATCATATCACACGTTTCCAGTCCTCAACGGTCCAAGTTGCATGGTCGCGGCACCATTTGCGGCGTGCGAAAGCGTTATGGTCCCTGATGAGCGGTTTGGCCCGTGCAACGCGACCCCGTAAGTTCATGTCATGTAATTCGCGGCGGACTGTGATTGTCGAAACAGGGTGGGGGAGATGATGATTGAGTTCCTCCGTCACTTGCTCCGCAGTGGCACGACGGTTCTGCGTGACAATGCGCTTTAATACCCGGCGTGACCTGTCACTCATGATTTTCTTCCGCCCACTGTACCACTTCCCCGATGTTAGGGATGGTACCGAGACCGAGACGGACTTTTATATACCGAGACGAGACCGAGACCGAGACGGACTTTACATACCGAGACGAGACCGAGATCGAGACAGACCTCTATAAATCGAGACGAGACCTTGGTCAGTCTCGAAAGTCTCGGTCTCGTCTCGAATATTGATAGTTATTTTGCCTTTACTCAAAATTTGGTTCGTTGCTGTGTGAGCTAATATGGGAACGGTTGACTGATGTACAGTGGCGTATTTTGGGGGTAGGTATGGGGCTCAAGCCCCTCCTGAAATATATTTATGATAATTTTTTCGCATTACACGTACAACACAAAGGTTTCTTACTCGTTCCTCAAGCCTCTCCCGAAACAAAATCCACTGCTGTTGTACATAATCTCCTCCCTCCCTCTCTCTCTCTCTCTATATATATATATATATATATATATATATATATATATAGGCGCAGATCTAGGATATGATAAAGGGAGGGGCTTGAGGGCCAGGAGGGGAGAGGAGGGACCATACTTTGCCTCTTTATCTAGTGTAAAGCAGGAATGAAGGTCATTCTATTCAGTGTATACCTGAGCGTTAAGGGGGAATAGGCCTATAGCCCCTTGGATCCAGGTATATATATATATATATATATATATATATATATATATATATATATATTCAAAATGCTGAAATTTTGTACCATGTTGTGTGAAATATTGAAGGAAAAATTCTTCTAGATACCCTACAATACCACTAGATAAAGAAGCAGTGTTGCTAACGCAAAATAAAGTTTTATTTTCTCAAATTGCATTATGTAAAGTATTACCTATTTCTAATTTAGATATTAAATGAAACCACAATACCACATACATTATTCCGTGTAACAAAGGACAATACAGTATCACTAACATCAACATTTTGGAGATGACTAATAACTCAAATGGAATGGTGCAATGCTCATTATTTGTATCTTAGCGTCAAATACTATGATCATGGCATAATGCATTTCGAATGAATGAAGGAACAAAGTTATAAGAAATGAAAAAAATAACTTTTTCTGAAGACTTTACTTCGAAAACGTGCTGACATATCACGTCTCATCATGTAGATTCTTCCAAAAGACTTAAGTGATCATAATGTCATTTACAACAATTGTTATTTCAAACCGTTTCAGAGATACCAAACACTTGGATAGTGATTGTTATACTGCTTAAAATATCGTATTTATGTTAAATTTTTATAATGATTGGTGCTTTAGTTTGCTTCTATAACATTACAACAATAGTTTCTGGTGGTTTTAATTACAAATCGCAGTTCCATTTTTTAAGCAGTGTTGCCATCTTAAATAAATGCTAGATATTATTCTAAGTACAGTGAAAATAACGTAGCTAAACTGCAAAATATTTTTAAATTACACGTAATTTGTTTTATGGTACAAGAATGTTTTCAAAAGACGATGTTTTTCACAGTCTTTATAATGTTAATATTAATGTCAAAGTTTTGGTTCCAGCAATACATGTAAATGCAAATTGTAACTGAAATTAAATGTAACTGATAACTTTTTAGTAACACTAGTTGTTCCCCTTAGCCTTAGGCCTGATATACACAAAACCATACCTAATTAAAAGTTCTAATTACACCCTACTTACATTTCACTTGTTTTTTTTTTTTTTTTTTTTTTTTTTTTTTTGTTTGACTACCGACCACCTCAAACTCGATCCATACCATATAGCTATATGCAAATTATTTAAGGACTTACAGTTAGTAATACACACTGTGTTGATTTTTGGTTTGGTTTGTTTTAGTTTAACGTCCCACGATTATGCTAGAGCGTCTAAAGCAGACGTGGAGCTAATGATTATAATGGAATCCAAACCACTCCGGTCGTTCAACTGTACCCCCACCGGAAATCGAATTCGGGACCACGCGAAACGAAGTCAAGCGTGCTAGCCGCTAGACCAAATGGAGGTCCTCATATTGTGTTGATTTAAATCATTGAGTCAGTGTTGTCAGATTCAACACAAAGATCAAAAACTAGCGTTTCTGTGCTCCAAGAGTAGTGGATTTGAACTATTTGTAGGCCAAATGTATAAAATAGAAAGAATTATTTGGCAATTAATGACTGGTACTAATAAAATTATTTTTAGCATGGGCTGGAAAATGTGCTGGACATATAGCAAGAAATTATGATCGATGGACAAAAACAATTCTAGACAGGATACTACGAGATAGAAACAGCCTAGGAAACGTCCTTCTACAAGAAGGTTTGACGAAATCAAGAACAACTGGGGAGTGACCTGAAAAAGAATTGGTCAAGATAGATAGTTGTGGAGAAGACTTGGAAAGACCTTCATCCAGCAGTGGATTGATAATGGTTGATTATGATTATGGCTATGACTTTATTATATCTGGACCTCAGAGGTAAACTAAACCAAGCCACAATTTCGCAATTTTACAGGAGAAGCGAAAATACGGTTCCTTAACTAAGACCTATAGTACTGTTTTCAAACTATACTAAGCAGTTACAAAGTAATAGGTTGCTTTTAGGCTTACATTATTACACCACTGGAAAGAACATATTAAAAAAAAGTATAGTTAACTCAATTTCGACCAAAAAGTGACTTAGCATAGTCTACCTCTAAAATTTAAAATTCATATATATACATATATCTTTTACTAGGTAAGGTAGGGTAAAACGGATCCAAAATTTAACCAAATTCGTACAGCAAAAAAAAAAAAAAAAAATTGTTGATCCTTCATATTGCAGCATGAAAAAAAAAGGGGGAGGGGCCGTTGCCATAGAAACAAACGTTTCCATAACAACGAATCCTGTCACTGCTTGTCAGTCTAAAACTGTTTGAAGAAAAGAATAAGTCGTAAGTGGGAATCCTTCACCCCTGGTGGGGATGTTCATGAAGCTATCAGCTTATGTCTAATTACGTTGGAATATATTAGCCGTTTCTTAATTTTGAACATACTAGATTCGATCGAAACGAAAAAACTTTTATCGGACTTCTAAAGAGAATGAAATAAAATAACTAAATACATGACCGTGTTTATTATCTCTAGGATTCCCAGTCACGACCCCCCTTTTCAGTTTTATTAAAAAATAAAAATATAGAAGAAGAAGATGAGAAAAAAAAAGGAAAAGGAAAATAGAAGAGGAAAGAGGTAAAGTAAGAAGGTAATAAAAAGGAAACTGTTACTGCATATTTTGAAAAATATGGTAAAGAAAGTGAATAATTATCGAATTCCAATAGCTATTGGGTTAATATTTGGTATTCAGGTGATTAAGGGTAGACACATGTTAACCCATACATCCCCGATCTAGATCCATTTAACCCCAACTACCAAATTATCCCGATCTAGATCTGAGATAGACGAGAAAGTTTAAGTTTACAGTTTATTCAATATTTCCAGAAGTTCTAGACTAATATCCAATACTTGAAAAATAGAGGACGAAGTTGATGGCATGTTAGAATCGACCACAAAGAAAAAAAAAAATCAGAGTATTACATATTCGTAGAAGATTTTGACTTTCACAGTTCTCCCATGCTGATCATTCGTTCAGGCTACTTCAGTCCTTTTTACTTCCTTCATAGAGCCAACTTAAGTTAGTATTAACTTTCAATGAGTTTAATTGATAACTACCATTAATTATAATAAATCACACATATATGTCAAAATAATGGATGCACTTAATACTAAACCTACATTTCACTCACACACACATTCATACAGGACAATGTATACTTCGGGTTGTATTTAGTTAAATTAAACTAACCTAACTACATTACTATATACATTTATTACATTTCAATAGAAGAAAAATTAGTTGGACATAACAGGGAAAAATTTAATACATGGAAAGAATGTTTCATTAACATGCATAGAAATTCGCTACTTGCAACAAGATCAAATAACACATTTCTCTTCCTATATATATATTAAAAGTTGAATTACATGAAAGAGAATTTGACAAAAAAAAAATGAAAAAAAACAAAAATAAGGAGATTCACAGATTAATACATTTAGGATTCATTGTAATGAATATATATATATCATTGCGGAAAACGAAAGAAAAAAATAAATTAAAAAAAAATATATATATATAATTGGTTAATCATTCTAAAAAAAATACTTTAATAGCATTTTATTAGGTCTCTGTCCCAAGAGGAGACATTTCGACGATTTTATGAGTCTTTGTTCTCACATCGATAATAGCTCCTTTTTCCAACTCTCTTTTGCACTGTGGTTTGTGTCCATGAGAGTGTTTAATTGTTTTTGTTTTAGCTATAGACAAATAGTCGCTTCATATCACATATATATTTATATTTCTCATTTTGTCACTCGACGCACTCAATATAAAATTTCAAAGTTTATCAAGGTTAAAAAATTTTGAACCCAGTCACAGACATTGAGAACATATTTCCATATTCCGGTATTCACATTAAGTTATCAACTAAATTTCTCTTCATTAAATTTAAGACCAGTAATTTTCTTTATAGTATAGATCTTGTAGTCAAAAGATTCTAGACACTGAATAGTTAAATTTCTGATCGTAGGAGAAGGATTTGTTTCAGAGTCTACTGATAGAAGATTCGTTGGTGGGGCACACTGTTTCGTAGGTTATTAATTTCACTTTGATCTTGCGAATAAATTTGGATGAGGATTAGGGTTATTTTACTTATCTTACGACCTGCTACTCGTTTTACTTACATGCGGTATTTAACATTATATTCAACTTTAATAGTTACAGACATCAGTAATCACTCAACAAAATGTAATTTATTACAATATACGCGGTAACGCTATATGTCACAAATAGTTGGTAAAGGTCGGGTGTCAAAAACCTATGGCAACCTAAACAAAACCAGGGTAAATACCGAGCCCATTACATACATACTCGTATATATATATATTCATATTATTCAATACAATAAATTTCACTTTAATATCCATCGTAGTATTTTGTCGACGTTTAAATTCTACATAACCGTTCATATTCGACAAATATTCATATTTTATAAATATTTATATTTTATTGGCTCAAAGACAAAACAAAAACCCTGACTATCAAAAATTCACCTTTTTTCCCTCATAAGGTTGCAACATTGTAATTTATATGTATAAACCCGATAATCAATAATCATTTTCAACTTACTAAAGATCCGCGTAGATATATAAAAAATAGTTGGTGTTATTTAATGACATAAGAGGTGGAAATGCAACAAAATGAGCAGGCACGTAACCTTTAAAACTATGTAAGCACATATATAGATGTATATAAAAAAAATCAATGTTATTGGAAACTAGTGGGCCCAGACTACTAATACATACACACTATATGACCAATCAATAGAAATAAAAACCAGAAATCAGTAATCAATTGATATAAGTTGTATGATCAATGAATAACGAAGGTTTCTAGGAATCTGAAAGCATAGTGTACCTTCCCGTCAATTTCTCCTGTGGTGGATTGAATATCGCGAAAATGGTCCCGAGATGTGCTGCAATACCTCCACGAATTGCATCCCTCGATGTCTCAGTTAGTACATACGATCGAAATAAGTGAAATGAATATTGTATGTTTTATGAGTTTCAGAAACCGGGGGGGGGGGAGGTTGAAATTTTAAAAAAAAAAATCTCGAAGTAATGAAGACAGAGAGAGATAGAGAAGAAGGAAGACGAAGAAATAGTGGCGCCAAAGACTTAAGTGGGAAATAACTAACGCTACAAAGACAGAAATCGAATTTCGCTCTCAACAAAATCCATAGCCAAAATATTCTTAACATGCCAAAAGGGTGGTCTACTCAAATACGTAGACTCAAGGAACGCCCTGCTGCCAAGGATGCAAGTTCTGTGTCCATCAGATCCCAATCCCACAAGAATTTGGTTGTAAGATTGAAATCCGATCCCCGTATCCGGCCCAAACCAGCAGGTTCCCGGAAATCGTCCGGAAGGTTAGAGAAGGCGCTAATTTAGAATTTCAAGAAAAAAAAAATCATCCGACCTCTTGGAAACTAGAAGATTCCAGAATAGGGATGAAATTAGAGTAATAGCTAAGGTATCCCTAATTAGTAATTCGCCAAAAATAAAAAAAAATTAAATAAATAAACTGAATTTTGGATCGGTGATTTCAATTACCGAAACATCACCGATGGCTACCCAGCGCAGACATGCCACCGTCTGGGACGTCGTTAATTTCCCTCATCTAATTAAACTAAGAAAAGACATGAAAAATACTTAAGGGGACTAGGGGTCGACGTCCGGGTACGCTATCCATGACTATTAATTTAGTAGCAGTTAATTTAATCGGATAGTCCGAACTGAGTTATATGAACACTGCACAATAAATAAATAAGGTAAGCAACAAAAAAAAATCTCGGAGAGGCAATGAATGCTAAAGGTACAAATGACCGAAACCTGTACTTTTCGATGATCACAGGATATAGCAGTTGGTTTTCTTAATTATCATTTCTGTCAACCTTTAGAAGTAATTCCCACATGATGCTACTCTATCTATTGAAAGGCTTAAGATCTGGGGCTGTTGTTAGGAGGTACATAAATGCAAAGTAACACACAATTCCCAACTATAATTTACTATCCAAGTAGCAAACTCGGTTGGATGAATGCACTGGTGTGGAAGTCAAAACGCGAGAGATTTTTTTTTCTCTTTCTTTCTTCGTAAACATATTCATATTTTCACTATATAAAATTCACTAGGCCTATCCATTTAAATATAGGGGTCATCATTTCATTCATATTATATATCATATTATTAACATATCATTACATTCATTCATTATCTACTAATTTTCGCACGAAGTAATATTTTATAAACACCCTATTTCGTACATTTTACACGCAGGCCATACACATATTTACATTACGCAGTAATAAATATATATATATATAACTATCACAATCTATCACGCTCAAACCACCACACGATCACATTCATCGAACCACGTACTCTTTATTTCGAAGCACCCAAATTGTATTTACCTTGCAGGTTTAAAAATAAAAAAAAAAATCATACATGTATTTACGGAAAGTTAAATTGTCAACGATTAATCTATTTCTGATTTGTTGATAAAACTGAAGCAAAAATGGAATTTTCTACAGCCACGGGAAAAGAGAATTTAATCCTACATTTTTTAAACGAACAGTAACAGCATATGGACTTTACTTCTATTAAGAAAATAGGTGTTCTTTATTTCAGCGGATTATTCATTAACTACTGGACCTAGCAAGCTGAAATTTTCAGTACAGTAAGATCTCATGCTATTTTATACGAAGGTATACTCATCCGAACCGAAAACCATGTCCACGGGAAGTAATTTGAGAATAACTGTCCAAAATCAAACAATCTAAATCACTAAGTCATGCGATGTCGTACTGTCAACAAACAATTGACTACCGAAAACTGACGCTATAGCGCTGTAGTGGAGGCATAATTTACCGTGTACTGAAATGTATACTTGTACTCATTAATCAGAAATTTAATATTTACTCTGGTTTATTTATGTTAGCAAAATGGTACTAAATTAAAGCATATTTATACACTGTCCAAATCGAAAATTCACACACTCACACAAAACTACTAACTACATACACCACTGTTAGTACTATACATAAAGACAACTAACTAAACTAAACATGCACCATTTAGTTACATGCATGTTGACGAAAATAACCTAACACATTAAATTTAAAATACATTACTCCCTCGTCGATATATACAGTCGGCTCTATTTAATTTAAAGGGGGTCAAAAATGAGAAAAGTAACACTAGGTCTAATTGACCTGACCAATTGTTTACATAATGATTGCCAAAAATTGATGCCCTGGGGGCACCTTAACGAGGTTTATGGAGGGACCCTTCCCCTGAAAGGGGAAAAGGCCCTAAAACGAACAATAACTAACCCATTCCCCCGCTAAAACTGGTTCAATTCAGAAAAGGGGATAGGAGCCCTTTTGAACTAACTTAAGCTGCCATTATGATTATTTACAGTACTATCAAACCTACTACATACATGCAATTACGAAATAAATAATGATAAATCACATTTACTGTATACACGACCAACATGCACTAATCAGGTCGTAATGTCCCTAATCCCTAATTGAATTTGGAATAACAAAAAAAAATAAAGTCACTCTTTCACTTCTGCTATTATAGCTGGGCAGCAAACATGGCTTCCTAGAAAAACAGAACTGGATGCTTCACTAACTTATTGTTTCTTTACGGAAAATGTAGCTTTTTTTCACTGTTTTGGGGGCTCCTACACAGCCTTCAGTGTTCAATTATGAAATTAAATCATATTTTTACCTGAATTCTATTAAAATCCTAGTCCTTTTAACGCAGATAGGTAGGCGAAAATATAAGCTGCGTCTCGTAAGGTGTCTTCTATTATTCTAATAACATTGCGCCGAAAAAGCCAGAGGTAGGAGAATTCCTCCAATCAGAACGAAAACTTTAGCCGCGGAAATTACAAAGCGAATGGAAATTTGGTAAATCCAGATATAACCGGATCTGAAAGTGACTATGGACTACTGAGAGGGGGTGAGGGAAAAATTAGGTACCTGACTAAATTCTACATTGGTCTGAAATTAAGAAAATTTATATCCAATGACAGAACTATGTTTCGGTATGACGTCAGAATGGTAAACCTTGAAACTTTTCAACTTATATATCAGAAAATGGGATTTACACTTAATCAAAATGTAAATACATATATTATACAGTGGGAATATGGTTATTAATGAAACCTTTCGATTCATTGTATTCAATTCGAAGTAAAGGGAGTAAATAAATTGTGTAGCTAAACCGAAATTGAATGAAAAAAAAAATTTCTAGGTACAGGGTGCGTGAAAAAAAAATTGCCATTACTTTCAACTGTAATGGTACATTACAGTTTTCCCCGGCCCATTAACAAAAATTTTGTTAGAATAACAAAATTTTGCTAATTGGGAATACTAACTACTGATGCTTGTTAAATTAACACACTCATTCATCTCATTCAAACATTACCAGTCACACTAGGACAGTATATTATATCTACTTGGGGTATTGCGCGAGTAATTCATTACGTTTATCTTCTGTACAATTGAAAATCTTTAAATTTCGAAAATTGTGAGTTCCGATACTTTCGCCTTTAAGGTTATGCAAAACAGCGCAGTTTTTTAACAATTTTTTCGCGACAAACGGGCCAGTGAAAATTTTCATCCATTTGGCGGATTCCTGCTTCATTTTTGACGATAAGTTGTGTAATTTCAGCATTACTAGTTGACCTTCTTCCAGAGTAACAGAATGTGTTGATCGTTTACTAGAGTTTCGCGAATTTATATCTATCTCCGTAAATTTAAACCTATTTTCAACGGAATCTAATTGTTTTGGCCATGGGAACACCTTCCGGTAGTTGTCAACAGCAGAGTAACTCAGAAAGCGTTCCGCCGGCGTGCAACCAATACTTGAGCAATAAGAATTATTAAGAAGGTCCTGTATTTTTACGAGATATCTATACCAGGTGGTTTGATCTTCATTACACCATAACCGAACTAACCTATTGAGCTCTTTATGGCTGCGCTCTGTTATGCTGTTACCCTGAGGAGAATAGCTAGCTGTTTTCTTGTGTTTAATTTTATACTTAGCACAGAAATCCTGCCACAGTTTGGACTGGAACTGTGGTCCCCTGTCACTTAAGAATTCTTGAGGATATGGTAAAAGGTGAAAGTATCTTCTCTCTAGTACCGTTATTATTTCTTTGGTATGAGCTTTTCTGAGCGGAAGAAAAGTAACAAAACGAGAGTAAATATCTATTAATGATAAAATATAATAGTATCCCTGGCTAGGTGGTAATTTCCCGATAAGGTCCACCCCCAGAGTCTCATGGGGTACATTTGCTCTTATGTGATATTCTTGCTGAGCTATGGTTCGGTTTGTGAACTTTGTTTCCGCACATTGGATACAGTTTCGGATGAAATTTTTTATGGTAGATTTTTGATTTTTCCAATAAAAGATTGCGCGACAAAAGCGATAACATTTTTGAACTCCAAAATGACCTGTGGAGTGAACAATACTGATAATTTGGTGAATACAAGCCTGAGGTATTACTAAAAGCCATTTTTGAACTCGCAACGGTTTTATGTACATTAACCCACAATGCATTGCGATTCTACTCTGATTACCACTATTTTCATATCGCTTTAAGAACGTTTGACATAATTCATCAGTTTCCTGATTTTTCTTGATATGATGTAAATCAATGTCAGCATATTGTGTTTTCGTTAGGAAATGCACATAATGGGTTTCGGGTTCAAGCAATACCTCGGGCGGATACCTACTAAGTGTATCGGCGATAAAGTTCTCGCGGCCTGGACAGTGCTGAAATGTTAAGTCAAATTTTTGTAATTTAAGTAAGATCCTGGTGGTTCTTGGTTCAAGGTTCTTCTGAGTGAAAGCATGAGTAACTGCTGCATTGTCGGTATGAACATACGTGATACGACCCATAATATATTGTTCAAAGTGCTCACATAGGAACAGAACGGACAGTAGTTCCAACTGAGAGATCGACAGAGACAACTCGTAAGGCTTTACCCGTCGACTAGCATATCCGATGACATTAGGATCTTCTTGACCTGCTGGATATTGTGCAAGATAGCCAGCCAGATTTTCCATACACGCATCACTGTGTATGTGAAATGGCAGGGAGAAATCTGGCTGACTTAGAGCAGGCGGATTGCTAATAAGCTCTTTTAACTTATGGAAAGTTTCCAATGTTTCATCGTTCCATGTGAATTTTTGATCCTTTTTTAGTAGTTGATATAATTTAGCGGTAAGTCCAGAAAAGTTTGGTACGAACTTTCTCCTCCACCCTATGAGGCCTAGGAACTTTTGTAATGCCTTCTTTGATTTCGGAACCGGAAAACAACGAATGGGTTCATTTAATTTAGGGTCGACCCTTATCGTTTTGCCACTAATGATATGACCTAAAAATTTTATCTCCCGTGCAAAGAACTTACATTTTTGAAAATTTAAGGAAAAATTTGCCCTCTTGAAAATTTCAAAGGTTCTTTCTAAATGAGATAAGTGTTCTTCTTCCGTGACCGATTTTACCATAACATCATCAAGGTATAGAACTACAAAAGAACGAGTTGAGTCGTTGAAAAAATTAGTCATAACGGATTGAAAAACAGCAGGACTGCTCTTCAATCCCTGTGGCAGAACGGTAAGGCAATATTGCCTTCCTTTATACACAAAGCTAGTACACTGATATGATTCTTTGTGTAAACTGATCCCATAATAGGCACTAGATGCATCAAAAGATGAGAACCAAGTGGCTTGTGAAACACGATGTAATAAATCGTCTATTGGTTCAACCTGTGCTTGTGGAGAAATAATTTTTGAGTTGGTAGCCCTGAGGTCCAAAACGGGACGTACGCCCCCAGAGGCCTTTCTGACAACATGAATAGGATTTCTGTACGGGGACATCTGTTCTATAGCAATTCCTAACCGTAACCACTTATTTAATTCGGCCTCAAACTCGGGTTGCATTGCTTGTGGGACAGAATAGCAAGGTCCCACAACTGGTTCGTTATCTTTTAGTTGAATTTTGTATGGAGGCGCATTAACACGACGTGGGTACTCGGAGAAGAGAGATCTGTACTGTAATAATAGTTTACGGAGACCTGATCTAATTGGTGGTGGTAAATCATCCCGAGTAGTAATGTAAGTGTCGATGTCTTGTGGAGAGACATTGCATTCGGCATTCAGGAATGGATCCAGCTGATCGTCCCTGTTAACCTCTCCTCCATTGAGAGGTGTCACTGCACAGGCAGCTTGACAGATAAACCTGGGGTCAAGCATGGGCTGATCCATCACTGGCCGCCCTGACTCACCGATTGCAATCTCTCTTTCCGGTATTCCCACTAACATTACATTTGGTTTATTAGTTGAAACAGTAACTGCATTCCCGAGACTGTCTTTCATACGAATTTCTTTCTTTTCACGGTCGATGATACAATGAAACTTATCTAAGAATGGGCAACCCAAGATTAAATCCGTTCGCAAGTATTTAATAACAAAAATAGCTATTTCAAAAATATGGTTTTGAATATTAAGATTAAAATTTTGAACCCCTTGAACTGAAAAACTTTCCTTCCCAGCAAATGCACCCAGTGTAAGACCCGTGTACGGCCTTAATTTTGCAGAAGGGAAGCGCTGTTTCAATCTTCTCCACACCTCCCAGTCCATTAGGCAGAGCTCCGAACCACTATCGATGGTAGCAACAAGTTCAACGCCACCGATACTTCCTTTTAGGCTGGGAGATGCCGAGAAATAGCGTTCTTCCCCCACCGCAAATGGCTCTTCATCGATTACGAATTTTATTATAAATTCTAAGGAATTCGGCGAGGGGTATTCTTGTATCTGAAACTCGGATTTACTATTATTAGAATATTGCATTTTGTGGTTAATGGGGTGTATGTACCCGCAGTTATCCTCCCCCATTTCATCAGGTAACTGCGGCGTTAGTTTGTCGACTTTACCGCAGTTTCGCGACTATCACTCCCATTTAATATTGTTCTAGGCTCACCGTTACCACGCACTTGCGAATGGATTGAATTCTGGGGTCGATTTACATTATTGTTACTATTATTGTTATTATTATTGCCCTGACTATTACCGTTCTCCCTTCTTCCGTACGTCCTGTTAAAATTCCTCCTGGTGTTATCGCCCCTATCCGGGTTCGATGCCATGTTGGTACGGTCATAGGGACGATAACTCCGGCGATTGTTGAACATGGGCCGATTCCTAAATAGTCGCCGGCCATTATTGTTGTTTTCTGAGCCATACCCACTAGGATAACGAGATCCAGCTTGGGTATAACTCAGGAAATCTGTCTGGCAACTTGCCGTTACCTTCGTCTTCGTCGGTTTTAGAATCTTTGCCTGTCGGGCGAAGTATCGTTTTGGTGGACCACCAACTTCCTTACCGCACAAGGCAGCTAAACGTGAGGTGACTTCTCGCACCGTTTGGCACAAGTGGGACGCTATGGCCCGGGACTCATCGGGTGGAAGAGCGTTAACTATAATATCTACCAGTTCGGCCTGAGAGGGATGTTCAGCTATCTGATAATATAGTTCGATAATTTTCCAAGCATAGTCCAAGAGGGATCCATACTTGGAGCGATCATACCGGAGTGATTGTAAGTTTCTTTTTTGGAGTCGTTCGATGTGCTCATTACAATATTCTTCTTTGAAAAGAATCAAAAAATCACCGAACGTCCGGATTTGGTATTTAACCGAGGCAAACCATGCGCCCGAAGCGGCGATCAAACATTTTTCAACTATTTGTAGGCGTTCTCCATCAGTAAGTTTGTACATGTCTAGATATTGCTGCAATCTTCGCAGAAAAACTCTAGGTAACCCGTTAGTAATGTTCCCATCGAAAGTGGGAAAACGTTCAATATCCCGGAGGGAAACTTTAGAGCTCATACTATACGGGGCAGGAAAAGAATCTAGTGGAATCAACGCATTATCCTGAGCGGTTGGGGTTGTCACCGGATTTGCCACCGACGAAGTGGTCACTGAACTGAACGCTCCCATATGACCAAGAGAGGTTTTATAATTAGTATTGACCATGTAAGGTTCGAATTTAGGACCCACCACTGCAGTAACTGACGGTCCGGCACATCTCCTTTCCCCTCCTGGCAGCACGCTGTAAGATTGTACCATTCCAAAAGTAGAGTGAGCATTTACGCTAGTGACTGTTGTAGTCACAACACTCGACTGCATCGGTACATCGAAATTACTCAACCATGATTTCGAGGTTGGCTGATGCGGGGGACAATACATGGTTGTGTCCCGTGCATCAGGCAACACTTGACTCTTTCCCGGGAGGACGTTACTCGTTTCTGGGAAATTTTTCCCTATAGAATCGCTATCAGGAAAAGGATAGGAGATGTCAGACTTGACGATTTCCAGTTTAGTAATCTTCCCCTTAATACTGTCTACCTCAGTTTGAATTCGACTAATTCTTTGATCAACCGACTCTAGTTTAGTTTCTATTGATAGGTCGGATATTACAACATTCAATTTACTTATTTCAGCCTGCTGCTGTTCAACCTTTCGTTCGATGTCACCAAATCTTTTGTTTGTACCCTCAAACCTTACATCTATTTCGTTTAGTTTCTCATTTGTTTCGTCTCTGAGCTGCTCGGTAGACTGTTGGGCCTGGTATCTAACCTGCTCCAATTCAGTAGACGTTTGCTCTTTCAATTTACTAATCGAAGAGGCAAAGTCTAAACAAATCTGGTCAAACTTATTGTTTAATACCTCGAATCGAGCGTCGGTCTCTCGTTTCGAGGTATCAAACTTCTCATTTATCTCACGCCTTAAGTTTTCACTATTCTGATTTATCTCACGCCTCATTTCTGTATTATTTTGTTCCATGTTAGAAAATTTTTCATGCATCATTTCCATCATCTGGCGAATTAATGCAGACGTGTCAGACCCTCCAGATGACATTCCTTCCTTCGGGTTTGCCGTCTGATCCCGAGAATCACTGTGATTTTCATCTTTTTCCTCATCGTCGAGGTCAGATATCTCCGCTGGAGATATTTGGCCTCGGTCCTTTTCACAGTCCTCACAATATTTTTCTATTTCGCCGGTTTGAACTTTTTCTGCATTTTCAGCAGTGTCATCTAAATTGGAACAAGCAAAGTGGATCCATTTTTGTCCACAACCGGTGCATCTAATTAATCTTCGCGGGGCGCGAGATCTTTTCTCTTTTTCATTTAATGTGCATTGAGTGCACGTGATTTCACACTCGCCCTGTGACACCACAACCTTTTTTGTTGCCATAGTTTTGAGACACTTTACACTTTACAAAAGACAAGATATATATAGCAAAAATACACATATACTATAAAATACTTATTTGCTATCCAGACAAGTATTATTCATGACTTAAAGGACTCCCATTCTCTTTCCTTCCTTGAAACCCTTCTAGCGTTTAATTCTAATTTTAGAAAAAATTTTGACACTCCTTCTCTTTTTCCCCCTTAGAAAAGGAAACAAAAATGACAAAGTAGCCAACGACTCTACTTATTTCATTTGACTATAAAATTTCTCTTATTAATTTCAATGTTATAATCAATTCAACATGCCTTCAACCTCACTCTTTGACATTCTTAAAAAAAATTTCAAATCTATCGGTCGCCATTTAAACTGAGATCCGTTGCCATGGAAACAAACGTTGCCATGACAACCATTCTTATCGCGGTTCACCAATTCAAACTGATTGGCATGATAACTGGTATTATTCAATAAGCATTTTCAGATCCGTTACCACAGCAAACATGCGTTACCATGGCAACAATCTTGTCACGTGTCGCCACTCTAAAACTGAAAAAAAGGGGGAGGGGCCGTTGCCATAGAAACAAACGTTTCCATAACAACGAATCCTGTCACTGCTTGTCAGTCTAAAACTGTTTGAAGAAAAGAATAAGTCGTAAGTGGGAATCCTTCACCCCTGGTGGGGATGTTCATGAAGCTATCAGCTTATGTCTAATTACGTTGGAATATATTAGCCGTTTCTTAATTTTGAACATACTAGATTCGATCGAAACGAAAAAACTTTTATCGGACTTCTAAAGAGAATGAAATAAAATAACTAAATACATGACCGTGTTTATTATCTCTAGGATTCCCAGTCACGACCCCCCTTTTCAGTTTTATTAAAAAATAAAAATATAGAAGAAGAAGATGAGAAAAAAAAAGGAAAAGGAAAATAGAAGAGGAAAGAGGTAAAGTAAGAAGGTAATAAAAAGGAAACTGTTACTGCATATTTTGAAAAATATGGTAAAGAAAGTGAATAATTATCGAATTCCAATAGCTATTGGGTTAATATTTGGTATTCAGGTGATTAAGGGTAGACACATGTTAACCCATACATCCCCGATCTAGATCCATTTAACCCCAACTACCAAATTATCCCGATCTAGATCTGAGATAGACGAGAAAGTTTAAGTTTACAGTTTATTCAATATTTCCAGAAGTTCTAGACTAATATCCAATACTTGAAAAATAGAGGACGAAGTTGATGGCATGTTAGAATCGACCACAAAGAAAAAAAAATCAGAGTATTACATATTCGTAGAAGATTTTGACTTTCACAGTTCTCCCATGCTGATCATTCGTTCAGGCTACTTCAGTCCTTTTTACTTCCTTCATAGAGCCAACTTAAGTTAGTATTAACTTTCAATGAGTTTAATTGATAACTACCATTAATTATAATAAATCACACATATATGTCAAAATAATGGATGCACTTAATACTAAACCTACATTTCACTCACACACACATTCATACAGGACAATGTATACTTCGGGTTGTATTTAGTTAAATTAAACTAACCTAACTACATTACTATATACATTTATTACATTTCAATAGAAGAAAAATTAGTTGGACATAACAGGGAAAAATTTAATACATGGAAAGAATGTTTCATTAACATGCATAGAAATTCGCTACTTGCAACAAGATCAAATAACACATTTCTCTTCCTATATATATATTAAAAGTTGAATTACATGAAAGAGAATTTGACAAAAAAAAAAAAAATGAAAAAAAAACAAAAATAAGGAGATTCACAGATTAATACATTTAGGATTCATTGTAATGAATATATATATATCATTGCGGAAAACGAAAGAAAAAAATAAATTAAAAAAAAATATATATATATATAATTGGTTAATCATTCTAAAAAAAAATACTTTAATAGCATTTTATTAGGTCTCTGTCCCAAGAGGAGACATTTCGACGATTTTATGAGTCTTTGTTCTCACATCGATAATAGCTCCTTTTTCCAACTCTCTTTTGCACTGTGGTTTGTGTCCATGAGAGTGTTTAATTGTTTTTGTTTTAGCTATAGACAAATAGTCGCTTCATATCACATATATATTTATATTTCTCATTTTGTCACTCGACGCACTCAATATAAAATTTCAAAGTTTATCAAGGTTAAAAAATTTTGAATCCAGTCACAGACATTGAGAACATATTTCCATATTCCGGTATTCACATTAAGTTATCAACTAAATTTCTCTTCATTAAATTTAAGACCAGTAATTTTCTTTATAGTATAGATCTTGTAGTCAAAAGATTCTAGACACTGAATAGTTAAATTTCTGATCGTAGGAGAAGGATTTGTTTCAGAGTCTACTGATAGAAGATTCGTTGGTGGGGCACACTGTTTCGTAGGTTATTAATTTCACTTTGATCTTGCGAATAAATTTGGATGAGGATTAGGGTTATTTTACTTATCTTACGACCTGCTACTCGTTTTACTTACATGCGGTATTTAACATTATATTCAACTTTAATAGTTACAGACATCAGTAATCACTCAACAAAATGTAATTTATTACAATATACGCGGTAACGCTATATGTCACAAATAGTTGGTAAAGGTCGGGTGTCAAAAACCTATGGCAACCTAAACAAAACCAGGGTAAATACCGAGCCCATTACATACATACTCGTATATATATATATTCATATTATTCAATACAATAAATTTCACTTTAATATCCATCGTAGTATTTTGTCGACGTTTAAATTCTACATAACCGTTCATATTCGACAAATATTCATATTTTATAAATATTTATATTTTATTGGCTCAAAGACAAAACAAAAACCCTGACTATCAAAAATTCACCTTTTTTCCCTCATAAGGTTGCAACATTGTAATTTATATGTATAAACCCGATAATCAATAATCATTTTCAACTTACTAAAGATCCGCGTAGATATATAAAAAATAGTTGGTGTTATTTAATGACATAAGAGGTGGAAATGCAACAAAATGAGCAGGCACGTAACCTTTAAAACTATGTAAGCACATATATAGATGTATATAAAAAAAATCAATGTTATTGGAAACTAGTGGGCCCAGACTACTAATACATACACACTATATGACCAATCAATAGAAATAAAAACCAGAAATCAGTAATCAATTGATATAAGTTGTATGATCAATGAATAACGAAGGTTTCTAGGAATCTGAAAGCATAGTGTACCTTCCCGTCAATTTCTCCTGTGGTGGATTGAATATCGCGAAAATGGTCCCGAGATGTGCTGCAATACCTCCACGAATTGCATCCCTCGATGTCTCAGTTAGTACATACGATCGAAATAAGTGAAATGAATATTGTATGTTTTATGAGTTTCAGAAACCGGGGGGGGGGAGGTTGAAATTTTTAAAAAAAAAATCTCGAAGTAATGAAGACAGAGAGAGATAGAGAAGAAGGAAGACGAAGAAATAGTGGCGCCAAAGACTTAAGTGGGAAATAACTAACGCTACAAAGACAGAAATCGAATTTCGCTCTCAACAAAATC
This sequence comes from Thermobia domestica, assembly GCF_964235325.1. Taxonomy (NCBI): domain Eukaryota; kingdom Metazoa; phylum Arthropoda; class Insecta; order Zygentoma; family Lepismatidae; genus Thermobia; species Thermobia domestica. Next base: position 57,181,557 of record NC_137462.1, on the reverse strand, counting down.
CATAGCCAAAATATTCTTAACATGCCAAAAGGGTGGTCTACTCAAATACGTAGACTCAAGGAACGCCCTGCTGCCAAGGATGCAAGTTCTGTGTCCATCAGATCCCAATCCCACAAGAATTTGGTTGTAAGATTGAAATCCGATCCCCGTATCCGGCCCAAACCAGCAGGTTCCCGGAAATCGTCCGGAAGGTTAGAGAAGGCGCTAATTTAGAATTTCAAGAAAAAAAAAATCATCCGACCTCTTGGAAACTAGAAGATTCCAGAATAGGGATGAAATTAGAGTAATAGCTAAGGTATCCCTAATTAGTAATTCGCCAAAAATAAAAAAAAATTAAATAAATAAACTGAATTTTGGATCGGTGATTTCAATTACCGAAACATCACCGATGGCTACCCAGCGCAGACATGCCACCGTCTGGGACGTCGTTAATTTCCCTCATCTAATTAAACTAAGAAAAGACATGAAAAATACTTAAGGGGACTAGGGGTCGACGTCCGGGTACGCTATCCATGACTATTAATTTAGTAGCAGTTAATTTAATCGGATAGTCCGAACTGAGTTATATGAACACTGCACAATAAATAAATAAGGTAAGCAACAAAAAAAAAAAATCTCGGAGAGGCAATGAATGCTAAAGGTACAAATGACCGAAACCTGTACTTTTCGATGATCACAGGATATAGCAGTTGGTTTTCTTAATTATCATTTCTGTCAACCTTTAGAAGTAATTCCCACATGATGCTACTCTATCTATTGAAAGGCTTAAGATCTGGGGCTGTTGTTAGGAGGTACATAAATGCAAAGTAACACACAATTCCCAACTATAATTTACTATCCAAGTAGCAAACTCGGTTGGATGAATGCACTGGTGTGGAAGTCAAAACGCGAGAGATTTTTTTTTCTCTTTCTTTCTTCGTAAACATATTCATATTTTCACTATATAAAATTCACTAGGCCTATCCATTTAAATATAGGGGTCATCATTTCATTCATATTATATATCATATTATTAACATATCATTACATTCATTCATTATCTACTAATTTTCGCACGAAGTAATATTTTATAAACACCCTATTTCGTACATTTTACACGCAGGCCATACACATATTTACATTACGCAGTAATAAATATATATATATATATAACTATCACAATCTATCACGCTCAAACCACCACACGATCACATTCATCGAACCACGTACTCTTTATTTCGAAGCACCCAAATTGTATTTACCTTGCAGGTTTAAAAATAAAAAAAAAAATCATACATGTATTTACGGAAAGTTAAATTGTCAACGATTAATCTATTTCTGATTTGTTGATAAAACTGAAGCAACAATGGAATTTTCTACAGCCACGGGAAAAGAGAATTTAATCCTACATTTTTTAAACGAACAGTAACAGCATATGGACTTTACTTCTATTAAGAAAATAGGTGTTCTTTATTTCAGCGGATTATTCATTAACTACTGGACCTAGCAAGCTGAAATTTTCAGTACAGTAAGATCTCATGCTATTTTATACGAAGGTATACTCATCCGAACCGAAAACCATGTCCACGGGAAGTAATTTGAGAATAACTGTCCAAAATCAAACAATCTAAATCACTAAGTCATGCGATGTCGTACTGTCAACAAACAATTGACTACCGAAAACTGACGCTATAGCGCTGTAGTGGAGGCATAATTTACCGTGTACTGAAATGTATACTTGTACTCATTAATCAGAAATTTAATATTTACTCTGGTTTATTTATGTTAGCAAAATGGTACTAAATTAAAGCATATTTATACACTGTCCAAATCGAAAATTCACACACTCACACAAAACTACTAACTACATACACCACTGTTAGTACTATACATAAAGACAACTAACTAAACTAAACATGCACCATTTAGTTACATGCATGTTGACGAAAATAACCTAACACATTAAATTTAAAATACATTACTCCCTCGTCGATATATACAGTCGGCTCTATTTAATTTAAAGGGGGTCAAAAATGAGAAAAGTAACACTAGGTCTAATTGACCTGACCAATTGTTTACATAATGATTGCCAAAAATTGATGCCCTGGGGGCACCTTAACGAGGTTTATGGAGGGACCCTTCCCCTGAAAGGGGAAAAGGCCCTAAAACGAACAATAACTAACCCATTCCCCCGCTAAAACTGGTTCAATTCAGAAAAGGGGATAGGAGCCCTTTTGAACTAACTTAAGCTGCCATTATGATTATTTACAGTACTATCAAACCTACTACATACATGCAATTACGAAATAAATAATGATAAATCACATTTACTGTATACACGACCAACATGCACTAATCAGGTCGTAATGTCCCTAATCCCTAATTGAATTTGGAATAACAAAAAAAAATAAAGTCACTCTTTCACTTCTGCTATTATAGCTGGGCAGCAAACATGGCTTCCTAGAAAAACAGAACTGGATGCTTCACTAACTTATTGTTTCTTTACGGAAAATGTAGCTTTTTTTCACTGTTTTGGGGGCTCCTACACAGCCTTCAGTGTTCAATTATGAAATTAAATCATATTTTTACCTGAATTCTATTAAAATCCTAGTCCTTTTAACGCAGATAGGTAGGCGAAAATATAAGCTGCGTCTCGTAAGGTGTCTTCTATTATTCTAATAACATTGCGCCGAAAAAGCCAGAGGTAGGAGAATTCCTCCAATCAGAACGAAAACTTTAGCCGCGGAAATTACAAAGCGAATGGAAATTTGGTAAATCCAGATATAACCGGATCTGAAAGTGACTATGGACTACTGAGAGGGGGTGAGGGAAAAATTAGGTACCTGACTAAATTCTACATTGGTCTGAAATTAAGAAAATTTATATCCAATGACAGAACTATGTTTCGGTATGACGTCAGAATGGTAAACCTTGAAACTTTTCAACTTATATATCAGAAAATGGGATTTACACTTAATCAAAATGTAAATACATATATTATACAGTGGGAATATGGTTATTAATGAAACCTTTCGATTCATTGTATTCAATTCGAAGTAAAGGGAGTAAATAAATTGTGTAGCTAAACCGAAATTGAATGAAAAAAAAAATTTCTAGGTACAGGGTGCGTGAAAAAAAATTGCCATTACTTTCAACTGTAATGGTACATTACAAGCAAAACTACGAAAATTAATAGAAAAGAAAGCTAGAAAGTTAAGAATCACTTCTTTTGCCGGGACAGAGAAAATAGATACAGGTATCTCGAATTACCAATATACTTATATAATATGTGTGTCCATGTTTCGCAAGTAATTTTCAATCAATATAAAATTTCAGCGTAATGAACGTATGATTAGTTTTCTCTAATAAAGATAACATGCAGCGCTGAGAGCTCAGGAATAAGCTTAATCTATGTTACGACACTGAATATATGCTTATGTAATACATTACGACATTATGAACTTGTATAAGAAACAGAATGTACTTAAAGTGAGACGCATACTATACGAAGCATCAGACTTTGAATCTAACTTGTTTGGTGATCCAACCAGAGACCACAGACAGCAAAGATGAGTATCGTAGCTTCAACCACAAGGTTAAGGAAGTGCCTGTTTTAAAGTGTCAATTAAACACTGAGATGTGAAACGGTAATAAAGCATTTGATGAATTTGAAACAAAATATATTGTAGTAATAATTTACTCTATTTGTTAAGATAATGTCCGTTATATTCTGTTTTTAAAATGACAGTCAAAGCAGAATGTATTGGATAGTAATTGAGAAATTGTAAAATTTCAATTTCGGTACGATTAAATACATTTGTGTTGCTATGTGTTGCGTTATCCGTTAGGAGGTATTGAACAACCCTGTTTCAAAGGAAGGAAATAAACTACTGTATAGTACTGGAGTTAAGTTAATAGATTTTAATTGTATAGGCAGTACTGAGGCTATATGAGACAAAGTCTATTACTGAAAGTGAAATATGGGTTTTATCCATACTATTAGGGTTTTATCCCAGGTATATTATACCCACACTGATGATTGAACCTGGAACACACACATGGAAAGCATTAGCGATAGCAAATTAGCTACGAAGAGGTACATCATACCATAATTCTAAATCAAGAATGAAGGCAAAAATTAAGAAGCGAAAACGACAGACTGTACGATAATAATACTTTCACAATTTTAATTTCACACTATTTATTTCGAGACTTTCGAGACGAGACCCGAGACGAGACCGAGACCGAGATCGAAACAAGCATCTGCTGACCGAGACGGCAATTTTTGACTCGAGACGAGATCGAGACCGAGACCGCTACTTATCTACCGAGACGAGACCGAGACTGTACAAAGTCTCGTCTCGTCTCGTCTCGATACCATCCCTACCCGATGTGGTTTTCCCGTGTGTTGTGTAGGCCGTCATCACCTTCGACACTGTCCCACGGGACACACCTAACACAGTAGCCACTGCCGTCATACTCACTCCACATAACCGTGCACAAATAATTTGCCCTCTTTGAAAATCTGAGAGGTCTCACATTTTACACTACCTCCGTCTGCTGCAGCCACTGGACACTGCTGTTCCACTGCGCCTGACGTAGTATGGACACCGACCTAACACACCACCACCAGCGGTTCGGCGCTGCGGGCGCACGACACCACTGCCAACCCATACATCTGACGTGTTGCCAACTACAGGTGTTTCCATTTTTCTGATCACCATCTGTACATTAGAATGTCGAAAAAAGACTACCCTTTTTTTTAAATGTACTTTCAACGAGCTTCCTTTTAGAATTTTTCTCCAGCAATGACAAAATCAAAATGTAAGTGGTCTACACTAGGATAGTATTTTGGTATATTGACAATAGCAATAAAGTTTTCCATAGCTCAAGTGTATTATCTATTACGGGAAAATCGTACGTGATGGAGAAAAACCGAGTGCATATTCGAATTCAGCGCAAAAAGTTCCTTTAAGAACAGGTATTTCCTTTTATGTAATAAAACCTTTGTTAACTAGGGTAATAATAATAATAATAATAATAATAATAATAATAATAATAATAATAATAATAATAATAATAATAATAATAATAATAATAAATATAAGTATTCCATACATATAGAAATGCTTTTGACCAAGCACACAAGAAATTATATTTTGTCCATTTAGCACTATCATTATTTTGTCACTCACAATTATTAATATTCATATAGTAAATATCTTATAATTCTTATATTTTAAAATCAATTGACAGGGCTCTGATTGCTTTTATGAGAAATAAATCTTTGGTTTTATAGATCCTACGTAGTGGCGATGATCATGCGTCGTTTCGGTCCTGCGCCGTGTCGATCCTGTGCCGTTTCGATCCTGTGCCGTGTCGATCCTGTGCCGTTTCGTTCCTATGCCGTGTCGATCCTGTGCCGTTTCGGTCCTATGCCGTGTCGATCCTGTGCCGTTTCGGTCCTATGCCGTGTCGGCTCTATGCAGTTTCTATCGTACGTATTCCATGCATATAACTTGCACAGGCATAGAATCGACAGGAGTTTATAATTTGTAAGAGCAAAGATTAAACAGATAATAAAAATATTATTTTTTAGGCATGATTAAAAGTTAAATTATTTCAGAGCAGCGGCGTGAGAGCAAAACAGCACAGGACCGAAACGGCATAGGATCGACACGGCATAGGACCGAAACGGCACAGGATCGACACGGCACAGGACCGAAACAGGTTTCTGAGCTGAATTGTCGGTCGTATGCCGTGTCGATCCTGTGCCGCATCCCCGCTCTAGGGATGGTACCGAGACCGAGACTAGTCTCGGTCTCGTCTCGGTATCGTCTCGAATTATCGAGACGAGACCGAGACCGAGACGGCCTTTTATATACCGAGACGAGACCGAGACCGAGACGGCCTTTTATCTACCGAGACGAGACCGAGACCGAGACGGGCCTCTATAAATCGAGACGAGACCGAGACGAGACTTAGGTCAGTCTCGAAAGTCTCGGTCTCGTCTCGAATATTGATATAGACAACTATTAAGATTGACCTTTACTCAAAATTTCTTTCGTTGCTGTATTAGGTAATATGGGAACGGTTGACTAATGTTCAGTGGCGTATTTAGGGGATGGCTATCGGACTGAAGCCCCTCCCGAAATAGATTTGTAATCATTTTTTCGCATTGCACGTACAACACAAATATTTCTTAATCGTTCTCAAGCCTCTCCCGAAACAAAATCCACTGCTGATGTGTATAGTCATCTCTCTCTCTCCCTCTCTCAACACACACACAAAAACACTTTTATATATAGAGAGGCTAAACCATAGTTTGACATTTTATCCAGTGTGTATAACCCCTTTTACACTCCCCTTGGATAAGTAAAAGGAAGAGTTTGTTTGTCTGTGTGTCTGCATGCCTGTCTTTCTGATTGCCTGTGTGCGGCCTGGGGACCAGACGAGAGTCCAAGAGTTACGAAATTTGAGTGACAAGTATCATGTCCCAGGCCTCATACCAAGAAGAAGCGGTTTTTTTTTTTTTTTTTTTTTTTAAATCGGGAGGGTAGAAAATGACCGATATTAATGTCGAATACATAGTTTTCGCAGTCGCTGAGATCAATGATGATACTTCCATTAGCGATGACTTTCAAATTCAGCTACCAGTGCATGCGAGCCGAAGTTCACTTGCGGGGGAGGGAAGTACCGAGATGTAAAAATAATACAAAATGACCGATATTAGTGTCAAATAGTTTTCGCGTTTTCTGAGATCAATGGTGAAACTCCGATCGCATTAACCTCCAAATTCACCGCATTCAGCTGCGGGCCGGAGTTCACAGGAGGGATACCGAGACATGTAAAAGTAATCCAAAATGGCCGATATTAGTGTCAAATGTATAGTTTTTGCGGTCGCTGAGATCAATGGTGTCACTTCCATTAGCGATGACTTCCAAATTCAGCTACCAGTGCATGCGGGTCGGGGTTCACCTGCTGGGGAGGGGGTACCCAGACATGTAAAAATAATACAAAATGACCGATATTAGTGTCAAATACATACAGTAGTTTTCGCGGTTGCTGAGATAGTGATACTCCCACAGGCCTTGACTTCCAAATACTAGTCCCATGCGAAAAATGGGTATTTCATCTAGTAATAGTCATATATATTAAAAAATGCTGATATTTTTTAAGATGCTGTGTGAAATATGGAAGGGGAAATTCTTCCAGATACTCTGCAATACCACTAGATAAACAAGCAATGTTGCCAACGCAACATAAAGTTGTAATTTCTCAAATTGCACTACGTTTGATATTACATATTTCTGTTCAGTTAATTTAGTTTAGTGCGTGAGTTTTCTCGGGGTTCTCCCGTTACCTCCCACTTTCTTCATTCACCATTTCATTCATCTCTCATCATCACAGTCTCCTTTAGCCTAACCGGAATAACCGTGGGACGTAAAACTCAAAAATTTCATTTCATTTTTAATTGAGTTTAACGCCTCTTTCAGCAGCGAGGTTATATGAGACTGAACCTACTGATTAACGTTGAATTTAAACCACATGAGCTCCCGCCGGGAATCTAACCCGGGTCTCTCACGCCATAGGCTAACTGCTTAGCCACGAAAGAGCTCTACATATTTCTAATTTAGATATTAAATTAAACCACAAAAGCACATATCTTATTCAGTGTAACAAAGGACAATACATATCACTAACATCAACATTTTGGAGATCTCTAATAACTCAAATGGCAGGAACATTATAACATTAGTGTTCAGTAGTTTTAATTACAAAAAGTCGCAGTTACACCATTTTAAGCAGTGTTGCGAACTTAAATAAATTGTTAAATATTATTATAAATATAGTGCAAATAACGTAGCTAAAGTGCAAAATATTTTAAAATTACTCGTAATTTATTTTATGATGCAAGAATGTTTTCAAAACACGATGTTTTTCATAGTCTTTGGGCTACTTATAATGTTAATGTCAAAGTTTTCGTTCCAGCAATACATGTAAAATCAAATTGTAACTGAAATTAAACGTAACTGACAACTTTTCAGTAGCACTAGTTGTTCTCCCTAAGCCCTAGGCCTGGTGTATTTTTTTAGATTAAAAAACTGATTTATTAAAATTTTAATTACGCCCTAACTGCATTTCATTTGTTATAGTTTGACCACCAACCACCTCAAACTCGATCCATATCATATAGCTATATGCAATTATTCAAAGACTTACAGTTAGTAATACACATTGTGTTGATTTTTGGTTTGTTTTGTTTTAGTTTAACGTCTCACGATTATGCTAGGGCGGCTAAAGGAGACGTGGAGTTACTGATCATAGTGGAATCCGAAAAACTTCGGTCGTTGAACATTACCGCCACCGGGAATCGAACTCGGGACCATGCGAACCAAAATCAAGCGTACTAGCCATTACAGCAAATGGGAGTTCTTACATTGTGTTGATTTAAATAATTGAGTCCGTGTTGCCAGATCCGAAGATCAAAAAGTAGCGTGTCTGTGCTCCAAAAGTAGAGGATATGAACTATTTGTAGCCCAAATATATAGAAATGAATTATTTTGCAACTAATGACTGGTACGAATGAAATAATGTTTAAATAGATCGGAAAATCTATGGACATATTGCAAGACGAAATTATGATCGATAGACAAAAACAATTTTATATTGTATACCACGTGACAAAAACAGCGTAGGAAATGTCCGCATACAAGAAATTGTGACAAAATCAGGAACCACTGGGGAGTAATCTGGAAAAGAATTACCCAAGTTAGATATTTGTAGCGAAAACTTGGTGGAAAGACTTCATCCAGCAGTGGATTGATAATGCTTGATTATGATGATGGTGATGATTTTATATCAAGACCTGAGAGGTAAACTAAACCAAGTCATAATTTCGTAATTTTACAGGAGAAGCGAAAAACCGGTTCCTTAACTAAGATCTATAATACTGTTTTTCAAACTATACTAAGTAGTTACAAAGTAGTAAGGTGGCTTTAGGCTTACATAATTACACCACTAGAAAGAACATAGTCTATTAAAAAAAATATTCTAACTCAATTTGACCAAAAAGTGACTTAACATGGTCTACCATTAATGTTTATATATATATATATATATATATATATATATATATATATATATATATATATATATATATATATATATATATATATATATATATATATATATATACACTGTATAAATTTACTAGGTAAGGTGGGATAAAATGGATCCAAAATTTAACGAAAGTCATACAGCGAAAAAAATAATATATTTTTGACTATTTAATACTTCATGTTGCTGCAAAACTAAGAAAATGAATACAAAAGAAAACTAGAAAGTTAATAATCACTTGTTTTGGCGATAGAGAAAAAATAGATACAGCTAGCTCGAATTACCTATATACTTATATAATATGTATGTTTATGTTTCGCAAGTAATTTTCAATCAATATAAAATTTTAACGTAATGAACGCACAATTGGTTTTCTCGAATACTACAAGTTCCAAAATAATGACCATCGAGGTCAAAGGTCAAACTCGAAAATGGATTCACATATTGAGGTGCGGTTTCCAAATCTAGTAATAGGTCATCAATTAGTACATGTTAAAAAACGTACTGACTTTCGAGGTCAAAGGTCAAATACGGAAGATCACATGCACCGCTAAGAGCTCAGGAATAAGCTTAATCTATGTTACGGCAGTGGATATACGTATGCGTATGTAATGCATTACAACTTTAGGAACTTGTATAAGAAACAGAATGTACTTAAATTTAGAAACGAACTATGCGAAACATCTGACTTTGAATCTAACTTGTTTCGTGATGCAACCCGAGGCCACACATAGCAAAGATGAGTGCCGTAGCTCCCTTCACAAAGTTCAGGAATTTCGTGTTATAAGGTGTCAATTAAACACGTAGATGTGAAACGGTAATAAAGCATTTGATCAATTTTAAACAAAATATATTGTAGTAATAATTTACCCTATTTGTTCAGATAATGAACGTTATATTATGCTTTTAAAATGACAGTCAAAACAAAATGTATTGGACAATAAATGAGAAATTGTAAAATTTCAATTTCGGTACGATTAAATACATTCATGCTGCTATGTGTTGCGTTATGAGTTAGAATGTATTGAACAATTCTTATTCTAAGGAAGGAAATAAACTACTGTATAGTACTGAAGTTAATTTAATCGAGTTTAATTGTATAGGCAGTACTGAAGCCATATGAGAAAGTCTTTTGCTGAAAGTGAAATATGGGTTACTATTAGAATTTTATCTCAGATATGATATACCCACTGATGATTGAAACTGGAACACACGCATGGAAGGCATCAGCGCTAGCAAATTAGTTCTGAAGAAGTACACCATACTATAATTCTAAGTCAAGAATAAGGCCAAAAATAAGAAGCAGAAATGACAGACTTTACAATAATAATACTTTTACAATTTTAATTTCACCTATTTATTTCGAGACTTTCGAGACGAGACCGAGACGAGACCGAGATTTGGCCCTCGAGACCGAGACCGAGATCGAGACAAGCATTTGTTGACCGAGACGAGACCGAGACCGAGACGGTGATTTTTGACTCGAGACGAGACCGAGACCGAGACAGCTATTTTTAAACCGAGACGAGACCGAGACTGTACAAAGTCTCGTCTCGTCTCGTCTCGATACCATCCCTACCCCGCTCTTTATACGCCTAACATACTGGCACTTTTGACAAACTTACTCCAACTTACCACGCACACGCAGTTACTCTTTGCAAATCGAAGGGATCTCACCACCAAAAATCTGGCCTATTTGCACACATGAATCCACACTATTCACTGTCACTCAACATGTATAAACACAGGACAGTGGCAGTACATGTAGCTTACTCAAAGATTCCGTGTACAGCACATTGGTATTTTCATTATTTTGATAAATATTTGTATATAGTTTATGACACCAGATTCCATCCATTGACGTATAGAGACACTTATATTTGGTGTTCCATTATTATATTAAAAATCCTACCTCAGGCGAAGAGAGAAAGCACCAGTAAAATATCCTGAGGACAAGTGTAAGTTATGAAGCTCCGGAAAAAATCTTTATTAGAATCTCAAGGAGATCTTTATTAAAATTATTTTGCGAGATATTTATTAAAAGTATTTTGTGAAACTAAGTTCATATCGCACAAATCATGGGCCTAACTCGAGAACCAAAAACCTGCAGACCACAATATTTCACTCGCTTGTACAGCAGGTCGTCTACCACCATGCTAAATTTGTTCGGCTCCTTCTGTTCCGATGTGTTCCGTTTATTTTATTTTATTCGTTTATTATTATTATTATTATTATTATTATTATTATTATTATTATTATTATTATTATTATTATTATTATTATTATTATTATTATTATTATTATTATTTTGCGAAATCTTAAATTTGATGGCCCATAACTCGGAAATCAAAACTCTGTACACTAAATATTTCACAAGTTCCTATATCAGATCTAGGCTTAATCGGATGAGTTCGGTTAAATTAGTTGGATGCAAAGCTGAAATTTGATAATCCTTAATTCATGAACCAAGATCTTGCACACCATAATATTTCATATATTTGCGTAGCTGGTAAAAGTCTACCAACATACAAAGTTTGATCTAGTGAAAACGTGACCACAAATTTGATGGCCCATAACTTGAGAACCAAAAGCATGCACAGCATAATATTTCGCAACGTTTAGGTCAAGATCTACAACCAAACCAAGTTTCATTCAGATCGAATGAGTTTCGTTAGACTGGTACAGTCCGCAGCAAAAAAACATGCAATATGAGCATATAAGTTTATTGTGAAACTACGCCTAGCAGCCCAGGGAATCAACATAACGTCTCAGTGGCACGAATCACGGCAGGAGAAACCTCGACGTCCACCCCTGCACACTTATTTTGGAGCAAAAGACTTCGTCTTTTCACAATAAAATTACATGGTCATGTTGCAGGTTTTTTGCTGCGGACTACAACATACGAGTATATAGTCTCCTTGATTTTTCAGGAATAAGCTAATGAATCAGTTAGTAAATTAATTAAAACTTTTGTGTTAGTTGTGTTTCGTAATGCCATTTGGTGCCTCTATCACTCCGTAAATACTGTACGGATTATTTATCTGTACAAGAGAAAATCTAAATTATTCTGATTTTGGATACTATGCCAGGACAATTATGCATCCTTTTCCACAAAGGAAACGGATACACGCTTCATTTTTCCGTGTTGTCATATATTTACAACAGAAGGAAGTGAACAACCTTAGAAAAAGAAATTATCGAGCAAGATTAACTGCAGAGAATAATGAAGATATTTACATTTCGATAATTACTGGAAAAGAAATGATAATACAAGACCCCGGTACATCAATTCTTTATTGATTTTAGAAAGGCTAACTACTCGGAGGGAAACAATGTGCAACCTTTTTACAGAATTTGGAATACTGAAAAAGGTAGTTAAATTAATTAAGATGTGTTTAAAAGAATCCCAAAGTAAAGTCCCAATAGGAAAATTCTTGTCTACGAGCTTTCACGTCGAGAATTGCCTGAAACAAGAAGATGCGTTGTCGCCGTTATTATTTAACTTTGTTCTGGAGTATGCTATAAGAAAAATCAAACATAGCAACCAGGGCCTAGAGCTGAATCGTAGTTACCAGGTTACGGCGTATGCTGATGATGTAAATATAATAGGGGATGATAGGAGAACAATACAAAGAAATGCAGAGGTCTTATTAAACAGTTGCAGGGAGATGTGTTTAGAAGTAAATGTGGAGAAAACGAAATACATGGAAGTTCGCCAGGATTGTAATATTGCAAATTATGGATGCGTCAAAATATCGAATAATATTTTCGACAAAGTGGATACTTTCAAATACCTAGAATCAACATTAACAGAGCAAAATCATATCAATGAAGAAATTAAACGGCGAACTGAAAGCAGAGAATTCGTGTTATTTTTCAGTTCAAAATCTTTTGTGGTCGCGAATTATGTCGAGGAATTTGAAGCTTAAAATATATAAAGCGATAATCATGCCTGTTGTGCTGTACAAAATAGGATATACTAAAACATGGTCGCTTACTTTGAGGAAGAACGTAGACTGAAAGTATTTGAGCATAAAATCCTGAGAAAAACATTCAGACCCAAGAGGAACGGAAGTGGGAAATAGCGGAACTTCTCAAAGAGGAACTCCATAACCTATACCATTTACCAAACATTGAAAAGGGTCATCAAATTTAGGAGGCTCAGGTGGGCAGTTCATGAAGCTAGAATGGAAGAAAGTAAGAACGCTTTCAAAGTTTTAACTGGAAATCCAATCAGAAAACGTCCAATAGGAAGACCTAGACGCAGATGGAAGGATAATACTAACATGGATCTCGCTGAAAGATGTACAAAGTAGAAACTGGATCCAGTTCATTAAGGGCAGAAGTGAATGAAGAGCTTTTGTGAACGCGGCATTTAATCTCCGGGATGTATAGATCATATAGTTAGTGAATTATTTGTTCAGCAAGCACCGAGTCATTACGTGTAATGTAAATCCAAAATTTTCAGCGCAAAAAAACTATACGTATATATTTACGTCCTTATTTAAAAAATATGTATTATTCATTTTTATGAGCGCTTAATACCTAGGTACTTTGTATCTTTCCTGTTCTAGTGAAAGAACATTTGTTGCAGTCTAATGCACGATTTTCACTAATCATTCATGAAGTACGTAACAAAGCAAGTGTTAATCATCATTGTTCACGCACAAGATAAACATTATGCTTATATTTCTAGTCACGTATACGGAAATTTGCAATAACTACAAGTATAGATCGTGTGAGAAGTCAACCTTACTCATTGTGCTATCATTGAGCTACTTGGATTAATATTCTTTTAACAGATGCTACTGAAACAAGGATATACACCTTTGACGAGTAACCATCTCCGTTTATCATCCAAACTCACGAAACGATCATAACTTGTATTTGAGGTTGCAAGGAAGTGACCTCGTATACCTAATGAGGTAATGATGGTTTTCTCTATTTCTGTTATACACACACAAGTAATATAGTATCATCTGCAGAGGGTTTTAAATTACATTGCTGCCACTGATTGACAGCAGCTACAAATCATACAGCTTAATATACTTGCATAAGCCGATACATGTTTCAGCATCAGCTTAATCAGCCAGGAAGTTTCGGAATCTTAAGTGAAATTTAATCCGATCGGCGTGCAACGTACTTACAGTGTTTTATGTATTCTTTAGATGAGATGTGAAGTGAAAATTGATATGCGTAAAATCACCCTATCCTCATCTTTACAGCTGATTTCATTTTTAAAAAATGAAGTTTCATATTTAACAGTGTAATATACAAACATAGCGTTTTTATCTTCTACAGAATATGATTAAAGAAACTATCGTATCTAATACCAAGATTCAACTATCTTAAGGTACTTGTCTTTAAGTAGCATTTTCAGTATAGACCTCTGTGTGTATCTGAAGCACAGAACACCATAAATCACAAAATCAAACACGTCATTTACTGCGCAATCTAGTTTAGAACGACGTTCTAGAATACGTATTGGATTTAACTTTGTTACAAATATTCAAACCAAAGCTGAAAGAGCTCTTATCCCAGATCAATAAAGATAATGAGTGACCAACTTAAGCTGAAGTTACGCGTATGAAAAAAATAGATTGCACAACCTGTTCCTATACTCAACTTTATACTTAGTCCCCGCCAAGTGAACGTTGTGGTGGACAAACACCGTGTGCGTGGGTTTTCTCTGGGTTCTCCCGTTTCCTCCCACTTTCTTCATTCCACCATTTCATTAATTACTCATCATCGCCGTCCTCTTTAGCCTAACCGGCATAACCGTGGGACGTAAAACTCAAAGATTTCATCTCAACTTTATACTTTTCATTGCATTCATTCTACAAGTTTATTTTACTTCTCAGTAGTACAAGGTGGCCTCTAATGGCACAGGTTGTAATATCAAAGGCATATGCACTCCACAATCCCAAGTGTTACTTCAGTACCTAGAAAATGTATTTTTATTTGTTTCATATTTCTTGATTTAAGATTATTACATTCGGTGTTATTACCATATATTCAGCATCTATTCACTTTCAAATATAATGAGCGATTACTGCTTATCGTAAGTTTAACAGTTATTTCCATATCGATCCACTTTGATATCGATTTTGTTAAACACTAATTAAATGAAATATAGAAAATGTTGTAATGAATAAAATATATTGAACAATTACGTGTTTTCCATTTAGTTTACAAAATTAAAAACGGAAACACCACCACATTCTCTACAAAATAAGATAACAAAACATAGTACTTTACTCTTTGTAAGAGGATTGAAAACAGATTTTAAAATCTACCCTCCTCAAAATAATCCGATTTCAATTGCGCAGGGCGATCCAAAAATCTTGTTACCACCTTTGTGCAAGATGAGGCTTCCTGTATTATACAACAGTGAAACATAGTCTCTCTCTCTCTCTCTCTTTTTTTTTTAATAGAAAGAGAGAAAATATTTTCAAGTACACTATCTATGTGTTTTTACGATCTATCTATTTATTTATAAAATCTCAAGTTTAGTGCTTACATTACAAAGGTTATCAAAATCAACTTCATTAATATCAATAATAAAAGGTACAGAGCACCGTACTAAACTTTCTTGTTCGAAATCTTTAAACTAAAGCATGGTATTTTAATCTTATTACTGAAATACAGGCAAAATTACAATGCGTTTTCGGTTAATTTCGTCCGAAGAAAATTCACCTCCATAGTATACTACCACCATAGTATATAGCGGATTTTCTTTTCGTGAGAGCTCCTCCGTGGCTAAGCAGTTAGCGTACACGCCTGTGACATGGGAGACCCAGGTTCGATTCCCGGCGCGAGCTCATGTGGTTCGGATTTCACGTTAATCAGTAGGTCCCGTCTCATATAGCCTCGCTGCTAAAAGAGACGTTAAACTCAAAATCAACTCTACCCAATTTCTTTTCGTGAGAAATTACTTACGCTATATGTATTTGGGTTATTAATGCAATATTTGTTAATAAACTGTCAACAAAACCGGATTAGTATTCGAGAATTTAAAAAAAATCATCCTAAGGCTATACTACCCCTTATGAATATTTCATGGAAGTGATTTACGTAGCATTACAGGCTTTATTTATGAAATGTTTATTTATGAATTTGAACATAAGTGCCTGAATCATTTTTGAGAAAATAGTCTGAAAAGAAACACCCCCAAAAGTAAATTATCCCATATGGATATTTTCGTGAGAACATTATAGAGTTTATTAATGGTTTGTTTATTTATGAAATATGCAGAAAATTACTTCAGTTATGTGAATATTTTCGTAAGAACAACATTATAGAATTATTAATGATTTGTTTATCTATGAAACACGAACAAAATCACCTGAGTCGTTTTTGAAAAAAATCCATCTGAAAAGAAACTCACTCTACACGCATAAGCTACTCTCGTGGATTATTCATAAGAAATGATTTATCCTGTATTACAGTGTAATTAATGAAATATTTATTTATGAAATATGATCAATGTCGCCTGAGTAATTTTTGAGAAAATTTTCAGAAGTACTTACCTTAAGAGTCAATTACTCTTTGTGGAATGTTATGGTCTGCTGACAGATTATAAGTGAAAAATTGCTTATGAAATATAAAGAACATTGCTTGAGTCGTTAATGAGAAACCGAACCTGGCTCACTCCAAAAGGTAAACTTCCGGTTGCAGATTGTTCATGATAAGAGAGTTATGCTATGTTATCAAGTTGTTAATGAAAAATTTATATATAAAATATAAACATAATGGAACCGTCTTGGAAAAGATAGCATAATTTTATTTTTACTGTAAGTAAACTATTCTTATTTGTAGGGGTAGGAAGAATATACGAAAACTTCAATCTTCTCATAAAAATACGAAATAACTTTAAACTTTGGAGCGGGTATGTTGAACGTTATGGCCTCTAGGCAAATTTACTTACATTGAACGAAAGAAGTGATAGCCAGATATCCAAAAATCACATTGTCAGTATAGAGAGGCTGTTAATTTTTTTTTTGTGGGGGGGGGAGGATCACTGTGCTTTATTCTTTCCTATCGTCGCTCGAAAATGAAAAGTTATAGTTTGACGGTGTTATACAACAACCATTCAACCCACAACGAGTTAGTTGTGGGGAAATTGCAGGGGTCATTGCATAACACCGCCCAATTATATTACAAAATATAATTATTATTCTCGCATTTTTCATAATGAAGTTAAATAAAATTCGGTTTTGCTTGTGGACCGACAACTATACATTCAAGGACTCACAAGGGCCTGCGAATCACTCTTTAAGAATCGCTTATATACACTCTCAGTGCTCAAACGCGATGGGGTAATACTATATCTTCACGTAATTTTCGCTGTAGCTTACCATTTTATTATAAAACTACCTAAATATACCCATTCTTCACATGGGAACTGTATTTGGAACTCAACGCCTGTGGGAGTATCAACATTGATTTCAGTGACCGTGAAAACTATGATTTCGACACTAATATCGGTCATTTTCTACTACTTTTACATGTCCCTGTAAACGCCCTCCTGAGACCCCCTTGGTTCGAATTTTGACAAAAACGAATTTTGACAAAAACAGGCTAATACCTGGACCAAGGTATCCGTGACCAAAATTTGGTAACTCTCGGTCAACTTGTCTGTTCCCCAGGCCAGTTCCGGTAAACACCCCCCCCCCCTGAGATTCCTCTGGTTCGAAATTTAAAAAAAAACGCTTCGTCTTGATTTAGGGCCTGGACCAAGGTACTCGTGACCAAATTTTGGTAACTCTTGCTCCATTCGTCTGGTCCCCAGAGCGCACACAGATAGTCAAACACACAAACAAACTCTTTATTATATTTATTTACTAGCTGTTATGCCCGTTCTTCGCACGGATCAGATAAAATATCAATGTAAACAAACTGAACAACGAAAGAAAAATTAAGAAACATTTCTAAAATTTGACCTATTTTGTGTAAATGTATATCAAACTACGTAGATGTGTGTTCATTGGGATGGCCGATGGAGACTGAACTTGAACATAAACAATATCGGAAATATCACTATACATATCAGCGACCTCGATAAATATGAATTCGACACAAATATTGCTCATTTTCTACTACTTTTACATATCCTGGTAAACTATAAATTCCTAGTTCCAATTTTCAAAAAACAACGCCTCTGGCCCCCAGCCGATGGGGGCTAGATTTCGAAGGCAATGCCTGTGAGGGTATCACCATTCATCTCAGTGACAGCGAAAACTATAGGTTTGACACTAATATCGGACATTTTGGAATATTTTTACATGTCTCGATGACTCTCTATTATGGCCCCCGGTCCTTAGCTGATATGGACTAAATTTGAAAGTAAACGCGATTTTGAGTTTCAGCATTGAGCTCAGCGACCCCTTAAATTATGGATTTCACACTGATATCGGTAATTTTTAATTATTTTTTGCATGTCTCCGTAACTCCCTTTCCCGCAGGTGACCCCCCGGCCCGCATGCAATGGCGGCTGAATTTGGAAGTCATCGCTAATGAAAGTATCACCATTGATCTCAGCGATCGCGAAAATTATAGACTTAAAACTAATATCGGTCATTGTGGATTATTTTTACATGTCTCGGTAAGCCCCTTTATTATGGCCCCCGTTCCTTAGCTGATGAGGACTAAATGTAAAAGTGAGCACGATCTTGAGTTTCACCATTAAACTCAACGACCCCAAAAACTATGGATTTGACATTAATATAGATCATCTTAGTTTATTTTTACATGTCTCGGAATCCTTCGCTCGGTGACTCCGACCTGCATACAATGATGGCTGAATTTCAAAGTCATCGCAAATGAAAGTATCACCATTGATTTCAGCGACCGCGAAAACTATTGATTTGATACTAAAATCCGTCATTTTCGATTATTTTTACATGTGTCGGTGACCACGTTTATTATGGCCCCCGTTTCTTAGCTAATGGGGAATAATGAGAAAGTAAAGGCGATCTTGGGTTTCACCATTGAGTTTAGCGAACCCGAAAACTATGGATTTGACATTAATAACCGTCATTTTAGATTATTTTTACATGTCTCGTTATCTCCCCCCCCCCCTTCGGTGACCCCTGGTCCGCATACAATAGTGGCTGAATTTAAAAGTCATCGCTAATGAAAGTATCACCATTGATCTCAGCAACCGCGAAAACTATGGATTTGACAGTCGGTTATTTTCTATTATTTTACATGTCTCGGAATCCTCCCTCGCTGTGACCACCGGTCCGCTGGTGAATACGCTGAATTTGGAAGTTCATGCGATCGGAGTTTCACCACTGATCTCAGCGACCTCAAAAACTGAATTCGACACTAATATCGGTAATTTTCTACTACTTTTACATCTCCCGGTAAACGCCCCCTGAAACCCCTCTGGTTCGAATTTTGAAGAAAAAGCTTCGCCTTGATCTGGGGACTGGACCAAAGTACGCGTGACCAATTTATTTTTAACTCTAGGTCCATTCGTCTGGTCCCTAGGTCGCTGGACCTGTGGAAATACTGTGACTCAGAGCACACCAGGTTCTGAGCCCCAGAACGACGCCAGCCACGTCGCTTTACCAGTTCGTTATCTGAATGTTCCCACAATCAAGTTATCGCAATGTCTTGTGCGTCGTGGGAACTGAACTAAAATTAACGTTAATTCTTTTTTATATTCTATTTACATGTACACTCATGTCCAAAATTGTCGCATATCTATTTAAGAATAATATGATTCTCTTGTAAGAATATGATTTGATAATGATTTTGTAGGGTACTTTTAATACTGATACTATGTATATAATCCGGAAAGTATATTTGTGGTAAATTTCATAGGAAAAGAATTATAAATACGAAAATTAGAATGAGTAAAACAAAATGTTGCTAAATGGACAAGGAAGTTTTATTTTCTTTATATTGTTTTTATTTTCTGCTCTTTCAACATGAAATTTGCCACATACATGTCTTTATTTATTATACACATACTAACATTATAAAAAATACCGGATGAATTCGTTATCAAATTATATTCCTTACCAACATATTTATAGATATGCGATAATAACTTTGGACATGAGTGTACATACAGGTGATTTAACCTGAGTGTTTTTGGAATGAACTACCAACATTGACGAGGCTATCAGTGCAGCTCGTATCTCGAACTAGGGATGCGCACGAGACGAGTCGGGACAGGATTTTCCTGACGAAATTGCAGTCGAGACACGGCTCTTCCAATAGAAAAATATACATTTTTTTGAGTCGAGACATCAATTTTACAGCACATTTTCGAGACGAGACAGCCATAAATCTTGTCTCGTGCGCATCCCTATCTCGAACCTCTGAATTCGAGGAGTCTTACTCCGTAACTGTGAGCAGGAACCACGTACGTTGCATCAGGCATCAAGTGTAATGTTGTACTAAGGGGTATACGTTATTAGCCAGTCAAGGTCCTAGTCATGGCTAGCGCCAATCAGTGAAATCCCAGGTTCACATACCTAGTGCATCTTAGTTATAAACGCGCTCTCCAACATTCTCATTCCATTTTGGTGACTCTACATACTTTTGTTGAAGACTAATGTCGACCTCCAAGCATTTTTAGGAGCAGCAACCCTATTACTTCGTGGGATCATCCCGATGTTACTCCCACAGTGCTAATCCCCCATGTGCGTTAATGGTGTGAGAAAAGTATCTATTGTGGAATCCTAATCATAATTTTCCATTCTAATATATAAAAGTGATAAAGGGCTATAGTGTAGTGAAAAAGCGAAGTGTGATTTTATTAAATTATACATATTCAGTGTTGAATGTTGTGATTCTTTTTCTACTACATCATTTTTTATTTCACCTCCAGTGCTTGGGGTCCCTGGATCGATCCTAGCTCGTGCCGTGTGAACTTTGTGGTGGATAAACACCGTGCTCGTGGGTTTTCTCGGGGTTATTTCTTTTCCTCCCACTTTCTTCATTCCACCATTTCACTCATCTCTCATCATCACCGTCTTCTTTAGCCTGAGCGGCATAACTGTGGGACGTAAAACTTAAAGATTTCATTTCATTTTTTTTTCATTTCTTATAGTATTTTAATAAATAAGCATAGTGTCGTTTAATCCAGTGTGTTTTTGTTGTGTGTATGAATAATGTTTGTGTGCGTTGTAGTCTGAATGACCGTATGATCGTCCGTGAGGTTTTCGAGACGAGACATCCTAACTTCTCGGTGCCTAATGCTCATCTCGTTATTGAAACAGGCGGGCAATTTGAGAACAATTCTGTAATCCCTTTTTGGAGATGTCCTTCAACGTCTTATCCAGGTAAGTCCAGGTCCCCTGAAAATACTCATTGGCAGGACAACGGAGGACAGACCCCGGAAATAGGTTAAACAGACACACAAACAAACTCTTTATTTTATGTATATTAGATGATTTAAGTTATTAATATGTTCACTACTAACTATAGGTCGTATTCCGTTATGCAACCAAAAGTGTTCTGGAGATGGCGTGTGAAGTATAACATCCAGGAGATTGTGAATTACGTTTCAAATTGTGATACTGCGACAGGCGTTAAGTACTCATTGAATGTGAAAACAACAAAACTTTGTAAAAACTAAATAAACTGAAAAAAAAAAGCTTTTATAAACAATGTCTTTTTAAAATAAAATGCACAAGTAGGATCTTTTGTGGAGTAACGTAAAATGAAGAATAGATACACTTTAACTATAAAAGCATTGGGTGAGATTAATTGAAGACTCGCTGTAGAAAACAATGTAAGTGCCACCTTGAAATTGTTTCACTTATTTTATTTTTTAAATACATTTATGGCTTAGTTATATGTTAGGTTGTAGTTCTAAGCAATATATTTTTTTAACGCTTGGGCACAATTGAAAACGGTTGAAGATAAATGAACGGAACAATAAGTCAAATAGGAAATACCATGGAGCACGTCGAATGGTATCATCGCGGTGACCCCCAGGGCCACCTTTCATGGAAGTCCAGGGACCAATTTCGAAAGTTTAAATTGAAACATGGGACAAATAATATCTCGTTTGATAGATCTTTAAAAACTACAGAGCACTGTGACAAAAGATTTTTCATAACGGTCACCGTTTTCAAAATAGCCGCAAGGACATGGTGCTATATCAGATAAAACGTCCAGTACCAAAAACAAAAATGGTTGAACATAATTGAACAGAACAAAAAGTGAAACAGGAAAATGGCATGGGGCACTTCGAATGATGTTGTCTCGATTCCCCTAGGGCCGCCTTTCATGGAGGCTCAGAGCCCAACTTAGAAATTTTAAATAGAAACATGGGTCGAGTGATCCTTTGTTCGATAGATCTTCGATAGATCAACTCTAAACATCGTTGTGGCAGAAAGTTTTTCATATAGGTCACCGTTTAAAAAAAAAAAACCGCCATGACCTGATGCCTGTATCAGACAAAACGTCCAGTACCACTAATATGAGAACGGTTAGAGATAAATAAACAAAATGAAAATCGTATAGGAGATAACTAAGGGTATTTATCATTCTACAGCTTGAGAACGATGCAATAGAGAAAAAGATGATTAAAGTAAAAGTGTCATAATACAAAAGAGAAAATTTAATTGTTGGAAAATTATATTTCTGATCTCCCTCTGTAAGTGGGTGAAGCGGGGATGGATGGTAAAATCTCAAATCAAAACCCCACTTTTACTTGCAATAGGTATGGTTTGTGTGAAACATTGTCGTGTACAAGTTAATTAATGAAAATAAGATGACATTCGGATTGAAGTGTAACATCCATTTGTACTGCAAAGTGTGATTTAATGAGGAAAAAAGTAGCAACTGAAATGCGAAGCAAAGATTTTAACAATACATTATGCTAATTATTATTCTGGTTATGTTAGTTATTAGTTTTCATATCAGTGGTACTGGACGTTTTACCTGATACAGGCACCATGTCTTGGCGGCCATTTGGAAACGGTGACCCATATGAAAAATCCTTTACCATAGTGCTCTTTACTTTCTAAAGATCTATCAATCGAGATATCACTCGCCCCATGTTTCAATTTCAACTTTTTAATTTGGACCCTGGGCCCACATGAAAGGTGGTCTTGGGGCACCGAGACAACGTCATTCGACGTTCCCCCATGCCATTTTCCTGTTTCACTTTTTGTTCTGTTCATTTATCTCCAATCATTTTCATATTAGTTGTACTAGACGTTTTATCTGACACAGGCACCATATCTTGGGTGCCATTGTGAAAACGACGACCGATATGAAAATATTTTGTCACCGTGCTCTATAGTTTTTAAAGGTCTATCGAACGAGATATCACTCGCTCCATGTTCCCATTTAAACTTTTGAAGTTGGGCCCTGGACCACCATGAAGGACGGCCCTAGGAGGCACGGTGACAATACCATTGGATGCGCTCCATGGCATTTGTTATTTCAATTCTTGTTCGGCTCATTTATCTTAAACTATTTTCAAGATATTTCTGTAGAAAGATTAAAATGAGCCACCCTGTATGTAGTTCTCCAGATATAAGACCTACAAGAAAATTTTTGAGTGAAATAAAGATTGGATCTTTTGATCCAAGAAAGATGAGAACGATTGTAAATGACTTTCTAGAAAAAATGAAATGAAATCTAAGTTTTACGTCCCACAATTATGCCGGTTGGGCTAAAGGAGACGGTGATTATGAGAAATGAATGAAATGGTTCAATGAAGAAAGTGGGAGGAAACGGGAGAACCCCGGGAAAACCCACGAGCACGGTGTTTGTCCACCACAAAGTCCACACGACGCGAGCTAGGATCGAGCAAGGGATCAAGGGATCCCAAGCACCGGTGGTGAACGCTCTGTCACTGAGCCACCGCGCCCCCATGACTTTCTAGAGTAGGAAAAATGAAGGAAGCATGAGTATTAGAAACAAAGATTTACATTGCAGTAATTAGAATATTACATTTTACATCGTAAACTTCATGAAGTTAGATACTCATACCACTGAGATGTGTGATCCTTGCTTAGTTTACTTTATTTATTTAGATATGCAAGGTTCATATACCGTATAAGTGCCGTTTAATGTTTATACGCCTTCAGAATTGTAGTTATATTTTTTTACGTATGCGGAAACCTAAACAGAGAATGAGAAAAAGAAAAAGACATGATTTGTACAGATGATAAAATCAAAGTGGATTGTAGTGTCATTTCCTCAATAGAGGTACTGTTCCTTTCCGAAGATGAATATCTTTCTAGAATTGGCTTTACTCTCTGCAAACGCACGAATTGGGAAGAGATCCATTCAGTGTTCTCGGAGTGACCTCGAAAGGTTTTGCAGTTAGGTAAAGGATGTTCACGCGATTACTGAAAGAAACACTACAATCAACATTCACATTCCTTTCTGCTTGTGTCGAACAGCAGAACCAGAGCTGGAGCGTCAGCAGTTGTTAGGCTTGTTACAGTGTTCTTTTGGGATCGTGATGGATGATCTATTCCCCCTGCGTGACCTCAGGACGATTAACGTGACCACTTTCACCCGGCGTCGCCTTAAGCGGGAAGAAGAGCAATTCTAATGAAAACCAGTGTAACCAACCAATGGTATTATATTTAAACAACCAAACACTTAAATGATAGTCAAACAAAAACTGGATTTTCGTCACTAACCTTGCTTAAAATGTCCTTTTTTACTTTTTTTAAAAAAAATAATCATATTAAATTTTTGAAAAATTTACCAAGGGCTCATGTGAACCAAGGCTAATTTCCTTATACTTTGCCATGAGATACTGTTTCCGTTCAATTCTGCTTTCATTTAGCTTTACCTCAGAAATATTGGTTTCATAAAGTAGTTGGAGGGAATTAATAAACACTTTACATGATTCATTATTTGGTTAAAGTGACTGCCGTCTGACTGGTTTTCTTCGATACCTGCCTGTCCGATTCATATCTCGTTTTACAGATGTAATAAAGAAAATACATGTGATGGATCAACCTCAGCGACATTTTCCTCCAGTCATAACTAACACTAACTGCTATTGAAGCTATTATTCAGGAATATATTTCAAGCAAAAGTACGCTTACTTACGAGATTGGAATTTAACTGTTCTATTCCCTCGAAGGAAAGTTGACCTTATTTGACCTTATACTATCTTCGGACAAAACAGAGAAATACTATGTGGTCTCGGAAAAGCATGAAAATCTTTGAAAATCCTCTAATAGGATTGAACTAATTGTGACTGCCTCCATTTTCCCTGTAGGGGGCCGCGGTGGCTCAGCGATAGAGTGTTCAACTCTGATGCATGGGGTCCTTGGTTCGATTCCAGCTTGCACTAAGTGAACTTTTTGGTGGACAAACACTGTATGCGTGGGTTTCCTCGGGGGTTCTTTCGTTTCCTCCCACTTTCTTCATTCCACATTTCATTAATTTTCATCATCACCGTCTCCTTTAGCCTAGCCGGCATAATTGTGGGACGTAAAACTCAAAGATTTCATTTCATTTCCATTTTACCTGAGTCGATAACGATATTAGTCCCAAGACTGAGCCTAACAATTGATTGCCGAGTACTTTTATTTTCCCATTTACATTTACATAGGCTCACTAAAGGAACTTACTGTGTTACACTTGAGATAGAAGTGACGGATCGCAATATTGTGGAGTATTAAAACATATATAGGTCACGCACATTTCTCTCTCTCTTTTAAAAACATCGTACTCTTCTTCTAGATAGGATTATACAATACAATTCAAACGAACTCTTCTTTGTCTTTTTCGTGATTTTATTACATGTTCATATATCAAAGATCATTATTTGCAGTTGATTATGTAACTTGACATAAAGACTGGAGTATTGCTGTATAACTTTGGTTCTCCATAACCCAAGCTGACCTTTTCATAAAATAAATTTAATAAAGTCTTATGGAAGTTTCTTAAGTATCCTTTGTAGATGTGGTCTGAGTGTGGAGGATAAAATCCAAGAGAACACAATCCAAACAAAGTTATTTTGAGACGGACAAAAAGAGTTAAAACCGAAATAAAAGAATAATTCAGAAAGAAACCTGTTGACATCTTTACGTCAGTTACTTGTCAATAACATCACAATTTCCTTCAAATTTAATGATCATCTCACAACAACATGCTAAGTGTCTTTTAAATGCCTTACATCTAATCTAATTATATAATAAAACTGAAGTGATATTGTGTGTGATCGAATCACGAGAAAACAGACGAATCATTTCAAAGAATTTTTTGGATATAGCTATCAACTATCTGAAACGGGATTTTATTATGTTACTTTGATTAAAATGCGTAGTTTAACCTTTAAACGCCGGCAGGGATTTCAACGAAATCGTAGACTCTCCCTTAGGGACCCTAGTGACTCCCGTATTTATCACAAAGACATGATTCATACATCGTTGGAAATCTTATGGATCACAGATTCCAGCGAGATAACACTTGTGTAATTTCCGCTTTATTCGTAGAAGAAAAAGAAGAAGAAATAGAAAACCTCCGGAAAAAATATTGAAAAAGTAGAATTTGAAAGGCCCTGGCAACCCAAAATTGGTTAACTTTGAACCTCCCCTATTCAACATACATAATGAACAAGTACTTTTGCGGGTTATTAGCATATAGGGGACTATTTTTTTTTTGTTTCGCGTACCAATTTTTATGACTGTACCCCCAAGGGGGAGGGAGGATGTCCAAAAAAAAACTTATGAAAAATAGGAAACACGAACTTTATCCTTCCCCCTCCGCTGTGGTATTCTCTACATACACAAAATGCATGTCCTTGGAAAGTTTCTTCTTCACAAACACATTGATACCAAAATTATCTGTGTGCCTTAATTAGGGGCTGAGCTATGGAGGTTTAAAGCCATGACACAGATGTGGATTAATAGGCGTTTAAAGGTTAAAAGGAGAGTGGGGGTTCATAATTTATACCAAAAATATAATATAAACTCAGTAAAAACAAAGGTCGATTAAATGTTATGAACATTTCCGATTTAAGACGGAAGGGAAAAAATGTATATTTTTTCGACACTGAAATCGACGCTTTTTCTTTAATGATCACATCACAGAAAAATGACTGAACCACTTGAAATGAACTTTGGAAGATAGTACCTATTTCAAACTGTTTTCTTTTTTTCATATGTATTTAATTAAAGGGTCCATAACAGAGGAATTCAAAATTTATCCCCAAAGTAGAGTATATTAAGAGTATTTGTATCCAGAGTATAGATTTTCTTTGTACGCAATAGACCACACTTACTCTATGATGACAGATATGGATCCTTGGCTGCTGAGTTCGACGAAAGGTTCTCCTCACATAAGCCAAATAATCTATCAACTCTGAAGTTTTGATGGTGTGTTTTCCGTTATGTAACTGAGGCCAATTTGGCTCACTGGAGAAATGTTAAACAAGAAATCATTTCATTATACTGTAAAGTGTATTGATTCATCTTCCCTGTATAAAATTCTTTAACCTAATTCCTGAACTTTCGCACAGGAAGATCGCGACAGATGGTAGAAATAGTTCTTCACATTTACCTTGGTCGGTAAACATATTTAATAACATTCACCATCGTCAATTCGAAGTCCATCACAGTAGGCATAGAGTCAACATTATATTTAGAGAAACACACTATGGCACTATGTATCCCTTATGCCTTCCATTATCTCTCTGAATATAAGATATGGTATTAGCTGCGTGTATTGTACACAATATAAGTTATTTGCGATAACCTCAAGGATCTAGACATTGAATTCGTAGCCAGCATCTTGATTTTCTTTCGTAATTTAGGGGATGTATCAGCTCCGTTACTATGATGATTATGTTGTATGAAATTCCTTGACTCCTGAAACGAATTTATTTTTGAATTAAATGTCATCAAAAGTTATATGCATATCATATGTAAAATCTATTCTTTGGATTTTGTGTCTTGCACAGAATTTTGTTTGGATTTTGTTCCCGCTTCGTGTTCTGATAAGTAATGTCATCACTTATCTATCCTGCGAGAACGTTGAGTAGAAGCCTATCAATATAGGTTAACATCTCCTGGGCTAATGCTTCTTTGCACATTGAGACTTTAATGTCCCATTTCCACACCAAGGCTAGGTAAGATCTAAGCTTGCAGTTTAACAGAGCGTACGAATCAAATATACTACTTGGTTTTAATTATATACATTGTTCTACCCTAGGTTTTTGTTAGGGATATGATTCTTCGTCATATACACACGCTGAATGTTGTAAGAGTTCAAGAATATATTTTAGATATTATTATATGTCGGTTTATTAGTTTACAAAGATGTGATTCCATTCTTAAGTCCTACATATTCATTTCAGGATCGTTAAAAATTCTTGGAATATTTGTCTCTCGAAATAAACACAAAAGTAGGGTCTAGTTTTTATTCAATGACAATATACAACAAGCATATTAGGCTTTGCGACAAACTCTACCGTAAATTTAAAGAAAAAGTTCAGAATTCTAAGCCTGACTGTGATAGATTTAGAAAATATCCCAACTTTAATCTATAGTAAATATGCAATGTAAAACGAATATAAAGAACTGAGAGTTTGAGTAGGCCATAATTATGAAGGCTAAAGTTTACTTCCATGAAGATATTTATACTCTTAAAACTTTCACGTCTTAATGCTGTTGATATGTAACTATAGATGGAAGATAAATCAGAACATGTTTTAATAAGACGAAATTATGTGAAATTCAGTTGCAGGTGAAAATGGTCATACCAGACTTTCAGCTCTACACACTATACGTACTATATTCTTCAATTTCTACCCATTCTATATTACATATTTTGTAAACTGCAGTAAAGGGTATTTAACACGATTTTAAAGAGATATGGTTAAGGAATTTAAAGATAGTTAATGTTGCGTGAGAATAGACTCTCTTTGCATAATTAGTTGATACGGATATGAAAAATGGTGTTCGCGTTAAGCATGTTGAATTCCGCATGTTAGTAACGAGGGTCGGAGACAATTCAGCATATTAGATGCTTTTTCATTTATGCTGATACTCGAAAAGTATTTGCGTTTGAATGTCGCCTTCTTCAGGTAATCTGCTGAAGCTGCAAATACTTCATATAAAAGCGGAGGTCAAGGCAGATAAGATATTTTGTTCCGCTCATCCAAAAGCCGTAGTAACCAAGGATCACCTAAGGACAAAGAAGGCAAAGTCAATCACACAGTAGCTGGTAACTACGTCCTACCCTGTTGCTTCGTTTATGCAAGGTAATTTAGTTAAAAATGAAAATGTGTAGGTGATGGTTAGGCGTCTGCAGGAGTCATGAAAAACTACTTCGTGCTTGGCTTCATGTTAATTATTTTCATTCGTTAAGGTCAGTCGGCATGTCGTGGTAGCAACCAATATCAACTCTGCATCTTATTACAGCTATTAGAATTCATTATCTATTATTTCGCAATGGAAAATATCATATACTCCCAAGCATTAATTCAAAGTTGGATTTCGACGGATGTTCTTTTGTGGATTCTTAAAAGAATGGCAAGAGATGTTTGATTTGAATTGCAAGGATTAACAGAATCAAAAACACATATGCTTGATAAAGACAAGATGTAAGTACGTAGAACCAATTGAGTTGTTTATAACAGCAATATATAACAATACTTTTCTTTGTAGTAAATCATGAAAGTTTTAATTTTGTTGGAATCTATCATTAGTTTTCCTTCAAGCGTATATATTTGACGTAGAAAGATCAGAGAAAAAAAACATCAATATGCAATTCACAAGGAAGTAAATATGACTTTGTTTACTTTGCGTTTATATGGGTATATTTTGAGTTTACTTTTGTTTTATGTTTACTTTTGCTATGCGTTACATTTGCTTTATATTTTGTTTATATGATTAAAAATGATAGACAAATATAAAATTTTAAAGAAAAAAATTAAGATTAAACTCAGACACTTATGCAGCAGTATAATAATAAATTCACTATTGTGTACATTCAGTTATACAAATGAGAATAAGAAAGTGGATAATTAATTTGTTTTAGTTACTTTAATGCATTGGCATAATTAAAACTTTTTTAGGTCTTCCGCTTTGTATTACGAACATAGTTTAAAACTTATATATATATATATATATATATATATATATATATATATATATATATATATATATATATATATATATATATATATATATAGATAGATAGATAGATAGATAGATAGATAGATAGATATAGATAGATAGATAGATAGATAGATAGATAGATAGATAGATAGATAGATAGAGATATATAGATATATATATAGATATATATATATATAGATATATATATATATATAGATATATATATATATATAGTTTTGTATTATCAACATTCTTCATTTCCTGTATCTAACAAGTTTAATAAACACATAACAGACATATCTCATTCTGGGGAAAGCTTGTCATTTGGGGAACCGGGCCCCCATTTGGCCTTTCCCCTGCCAATATACCAATTTTCGTCTATAATTCAAAAGAGCATATTACAATTAAAATTTAGAAGTTTGTCACTCTGTCCCTTTCGCAGTAGAATTTTCATTACTTTGTTTCCGTAAAGCTCTGTTGCAGGCGATGATTATCGTCATATCAAAAAAAACTGGTTTAGAAAATAGTTTATCTATAATAAGACATCTAAAAAGTTGATTTCTCATCTTTAAATTCTAAAATATACCACTCCTTTTTCATGTTTCGAGTTCGAATTTTCAAAAGAATTGAAACTATTTTCTGCCATGATACAAAAAGAATCATGCTCCACAAAGAAGTTTTAGCGTGAAAGGCCACACATAAATGACTGAAAATCGTTTTCCTGTTTCCTCCAGCGTCAACCTTATTAAATTAAGATGGAAAGAAGTTCTTTCTCCTTCCTTTTGGAATGAAATATCCCAAAATTAGAGAATGTCCAGCCCTTACTCCAATATTATATTCATACTAAAATGATAATTGGTTCAAAAAGTGGCTATATGTTACTATAGATTTCTCGAAACTTAACATCTAAAAAAATCAGAGCATAGATTAGTGATTTTTGTTCAAAAGTTCATATTATGTAAACATATTATGTAAAAATTAAAGATATACATATAAAATATTATGTAAAAATACAAGATATTATGTATAAATAAATATTTACTGTTAAGAAATTAATAGAAATCACTTTTAAAGTTCTAAAGTGATATGACTTTGGAATCTTGAATCCCTCATTAATGTAATTCTGTGTACACTACGACCTACGAGACCCGAATTGAGACTGTCTCGTGTTGAAAATGTGGCATGAAAGTGACGTCTTGTATTGAAAAATACATGATTCTATTGGAAGAGTTCTGTCTAGTTTTGTATCACGTGACGAAATTTGTTTCGTTTGGTCCTGCAGTTGTATCAACCTAAGATTATTAATGTATCTGGACAAATAACCAAAGACATTTAGCAATTTTTGTTATTCCAAATTGTGTAATACATTATTATTATTATTATTATTATTATTATTATTATTATTAGTAGTAGTAGTAGTAGTAGTAGTAGTAGTAGTAGTAGTAGTAGTAGTAGTAGTAGTAGTAATTGTTGTTGTTGTTGTAGCAGTAGTAGTAGTATTAGTAATAGTAGAAGAAGAAGATTATAAAAAATGTTAATATTTTGGAAAGTACTATTTCATTGTTTGAACTGTTACTGTATATAAGATAAAATAAAATAATAATCGAATTTAAACTACCGAAACACGAGTAGGAGAGCGAATTTAAAGAGACGATTTGTACAATCGACTAAAAAAGTGTTCAGGCTTTTGTCATTGTCTTGTAATCTTCAAGTTGCAAAAATTTATTTATTTCATATTTGCCTTTTTAAAAGAGTATTATAATAGATAGCTTAAATATATATCCCGCCTTATGCAGAGTCGTTTTGACGTATGAATGGCATCATACTAAAGGTCTGACTACTGCAGGAAACAAATGTTAGTCAAACTCTTTAGTATGGCACTAATCACACGTCAGAACGACTCTGCACAAGGTACATCATGTTTGTATAATTATCCGTTTTAAATCTAATATATAAAAATGAAACCAATCTTGTGTGTGATCGAGTCATGGGAAAACGGCTGAGCCGATTGAAATATTATATATATATATATATATATATATATATATATATATATATATATATATATATATATATATATATATATATATATATATATATATATATATATATACATGATGTATTCGTAGTTACCAAATACCTCGAACCAAATTTTATAACGTTACTGTGATTAAAATGGATATTCTAAATGAGGGAGCGGAAGGATCATACTATATGCGAAAAATTGAGTATCTCACGAGCCTGCTAAGTTAGGAAGTTGAACCTCGGAATGTAAACTCGTCCCTAAAAATTAATAAATACGTATCCTAGCATTTTAGAAAATTCTCGTTTTAAGGGCGACAGGGAGAGATTTTATATATCTCTTTTATCACATTGAGAACAACGTTGTCTGGTGCTTGTCGCATCACGGAGGAACGGCTGAAGACATCGAAATGAATTTTGTAACATAGTTAATATCTGCCTCGAGCTAGGTTTTAATCGTGTCACATTGATTTAAATGCGTATCCTAAGAGGAGTGTAGGATCAAAATTTTAAACAAATATTTATATTATTGTTTTCGCCTCTAAAATATCAATTTTGTCATATGAATATTTAACCTTTAAACGCTCATTGATGCATCTGCTCTGGCAAGGATTTAAACCTCAATAGCTCAGCTCCTAATTAAGCTAGGAGGATAATTTTGGTATTAATGTGTTCCTGAATAGCGAAGCTTTCGATCGATATACGTTTTATGTATGTGCGGAGTACCGCGGCGGAAGGGGGTAAAGTTCATATTTTTCGTTTCTTTTTTTTTTTTTTTTTTTGCATCAGGTTTCTTGGGCGGTCATTTCCTCCCCTTAGGGTACACTTATAAAAATTGGTATGTGAAACAATGAAGTAACCCACTTCATGGTAATACCCTGTATGTAACAACTCTCAAGTTGCTTAAACTTAAATGAACATTTACAAGTAACAGCCAGGATATGAAATAAGACCTTTATTTTTGTAAAATAAAACTCAACATGTTTCTTTAGTTTTACCACACCTTTACATAATTACGAGGGACATATACATGTGTGAGAAAAAGGAATAAAGAGAGAGAGAGAAAGAAAGAGAGAGAGAAAGGTTGCGTGGGTGTTGAATGAAGTAATAGAAAGATAAATGTGGAGATGGATGATGAATGTGAGAATGTGGATTAGGCAGATGTTTTTACAGAAGATGAAAGTGATCATAAATCATTCGACCTTACAAAGTGCTGAAGGGCAACAAGTAAAAGGAGCGGTACTACATTTAAATCTATGTACTGGCTAACAGACCAAATATATAAATTCAGCAAGGATCATTCAATCCAAGAACATCTAATTTTATATATCAAAGGAGTAAGAACTGAAAGTAACTAATATAAAGGTCAAGTGGTAGTTCTTCAGTCTGCTGAAGGCTTCTTTGGTTTTCCGTAATCCAACAAACAGAATGCCATTGTCTAGTACTTAATATATAGGACAGCATTAATAGATTCCCAGCTGTACAATAATCCTGGCTTCAAAGCTAGAAACGTATACAAAATTATTATTATTATTATTATTATTATTATTATTATTATTATTATTATTATTATTATTATTATTATTATTATTATTATTATTATTAATAATAATAATAATAATAATAATATAAAAATTAGCCCAAAACAAAAGAACAATGAAAGACAAAACGATGACAAAGACGATGTCTTACGATTGTGCACTGAAGGACACAGTGATTATAATAATGAGTGAAATGACGGAATGAAGGAATTGGAAGGAAACGGTAGAACCCTAAGGAAATTCACGCACGCAATGTTTGTCCACCACGAAGCCCACTTGACGCGAGCTGGGATCAAACCAGAGGCTCCACACCTGAAGTGCGCCCTACTGTGAGCCACTGGGGCCCTGGTAATACACTTCCATGGCGAGAGCAACGCCGAGTGAGTCTAAAACTGTAACTTTTTAAAAAATGTATATGAATTGTTAGTGATGGTTTCTTTTAGTCTAAAACTGAAATTGTCCTGTCTACAATTTGTTTTATAAAATGTATTTAATCTGATAATTCGAATTTAGTTTCAAAATCCATGTTGCAGTTGTAAATATGTAAGTTAGCCGCTGAGCTGTTCAAATGAACTGATTCTTCTTGACGAATGACCCGTTGAGTGGTGCTCTGAGAGGTGAATCATTTTGCCTATCATTAGTGCAGCGCTTCATAATTCATTAAAATGACAATAAGACACCACCAACCAGTACACTAATTTCCTACGCATCTTCTACGCACAGTTTTACGAAAGCGAGCAACAATCAACTTACAACAATAGGAAAAAATAACTTTATAACATGTTCATTGTTTCTACTACACACTGTATCTTGGACTGAGTCCAGCAATAGGATCATGTATCTGCAGACCGATCAACCTCAGTCAAAATAAGACGAAGCAGCACATGAATAATACGAGTTATCTACACTAATAATTTTAATGATATATTACTCTCCAAAACACGAATAAGACATAGGAAATATAAAGTACCACACCAATAATTATGCGTAAATTGATGCAATTTACTTCGTACGAGGCTCATGTTAAAAAAGGGCCGATAACTCTAACGCAGGACTGGCAACACTGATGAAGTTGAGCATGTGTAGGAGCAAATTCTAATACTCGGTGCTTCCAACAGATATAGAATGATCCGAGTGCAGTTGCGTAAGTGCGAGTAGCAGTAAGGTGAAGTGGCTGTTATATCACAAAATCCCGTCAAATGTTAAGTGAGATCTGTAATACGATTTCTGAACGCCAAAAGGGTGTAATGCAGTTGACATCCATTTGAATGGTGTACCATTTACAGATCGGATGTCCGAAGTGAAGGTCAGGTCAGATAATGATGCCTTCTGTTTCGGGAAGGGCATTCAGATATTCATGACAATAAGCGTAACGAGAACCCTGATGTCCAGATGGATGATTTGGTGGAAAGCATTAACGAAAACGTGCGATCCAATAATCAATTCACAATAACTGAACTCACTAAAGAATTTTCAGAAGTGCCTCCGAAAATAGTGAGTCGAATTGTGACTGACAAACTGGGTTATCATAAACTGTGCGCGAGGTGGGTGCAAAAATGCTGACAAACGCTCACAAAGAGCAAAGAATGAAGCTGCGGATGATTTTTTGGCCCGTTGGTATAGGATGGAGATGACCTCTTTTCTCACATAATGACGGGGCATGAAACCTGGATATCGTACGCTGTTGGGAAGTCGAAGCAACACAATACAATGGCTGCTCTCTGCTTATCCTAAAGCGAAGAAATTCAAACTAACACCATTAGTTCACAAAATCATAGCAACCATGTTTCGGGACTAAAAGGTGTGATTTTTGTGGGTTTTGTTTTAAATTAGGATGAACAATTACTGCAGATGTGTATTGCCAAATATTAAATAATCCGCTAGTTGTCATCCAAAATCGGCAGAGAGGAAAGTCTTCATTCATTAAGACAAAGCAGTCAGCCACACGACTCGAACAACTATGGCATACATGCCCCGCAAAGCGCTACGCTCTGGAATTCTTCTGAGCTATGACAACTCTCGTCCACACACAGCTGCTTGTTCTGTTGAGATAATTCAGAGGTTTTGATGGGAAGTATTCAACCATCCTCCTCACAGCCCCGATCTTTCCTCCAGCGATTTCTTTCTTCACCTGAAAAAGTGGCTTGCATTAAATCGTATCAACCACAGTGAAGTTGAAGTGCTCAGTGGCATTTTTCGACAAGATAATGCACTATGTCACAAGGCCAGAAGTGTGATGGAGTGGAGCTGCACTCTCAAGCGGCAGATATTAACACAGAATATACGGAAGCTTGTGCCACAATACCAGAAATGTCTGGAGATTCATGATGACTACGTCAAAAAATAAGCAAAGTATGTACTTGTATATCAATCACAATATTTTCCCCCCCGATTATTGTCTTGTTTTCTTAATATCGGCCTTTTTCATGTGTCTCGTAAATCAGATCTAGTTGTGATTTCTGTAACAGGAGCTGAGATTTTCATAAATTAACAATGTAGTTGTTTTCCGGTTTATTAGAAGTAATTCATTTTGTTATTTTGTTCAACTTTTATCTACACAACGTATATGCACTTACATATATGATAAATTCCAGAAAATAGCAGTATGTTAGTTAGCTACCTAAAAGTCAGTAACTTACGTTAAAAATAATAATAATAATAATAATAATAATAATAATAATAATAATAATAATAATAATAATAATAATAATAATAATAATAATAATAATAATAATAATAATAATAATTTGTGTATTCTATGCATGAGTACAATAGTAGAAGAGAGATTAATATGAAAGATTTATTTTACCTTTAATCAGCTACACCGTGAGATATTAGCGTTTCTTACTGCATGTTGATAATGAGCACATCCGAATAAAATACTGAAATAGCGTATCAAAACAAATTTTGTTATACATTGTTTAATAAGTCGATCAAATGAAACATTTGTATTTCATGTATTTCATAATACTAATTCATGTATTTAAATGTAACGTAAAGAGTCATTTTCATCATTTGAATTCTAACAGAGTAAAAGTTATTGGCATGTGTCTTATGACACATAATCAGTTTTAAAGTAAACAGACTAAATTCAATGATACGGTTTAACATTGGTACACAAAGTATTCTTCTATAGATTCCAACATGGCTCTCGTGGAACATTCCAAACATGTTATACAGTAGAGGGTCCAAATTTAGAAAAAAACGAGAGAAAAGAACACTCGGCATAATTTGACAATCCACCTAGGGTATAATGATTGTTATGTCGTTTTTCATGGCAATGAAGAAAAAGTTCTAGCTTTTAAAATATCATTTCTTATATTTATTTAACCATATTTTAATTTTAATTTAACAAGAGCCAGGTTAGGGACAAACGAAACGAAATATGAAAATAGTTTACAAGCTTTCGAACTTTTCCAAGCGAAGATTTGAGGTTTAAGAACAGGTAAAAAATTGTACTACGTTACAACGAGCCAAAAACGGAATTTTTAAAAACACATTTCGCGTCTCGTTTGCATTTTTCTCGGTTCAATGAGTAGCTTTTTGAATAAAGGGACAGTGGACGTCTGGTCACTCTATTATACAAACTGTTCAAAACCGTGTACAACTCATCTTAATGGCATGCAAAACGGAACTAGCCTGAACGATCCCATATGCAATTACTTGGGGAGGGGAAGACACTCGTTCATATAAGTACTTAATACTTGTCTGAGGTATACAAACCTACGCCCGCTGTAAATGTTGGCGTAGCTGGGCAACAGATGTTGCCGGAGACCGACTGTTAGTTAATCCCGATCCCACTATATCCCACACATGCTAAAAGGGCTTAGGTCCGGAGAACTACCAGGCCAGGGTAGAAGAAATACATATAAGTAAAACACGTTGCATTGATCTGATGGTATAGAGACGAGCGCGTTATTCTGCTAGAAGATAAAATATTGAAAGTGTCCACACGACGCCGGAGGACGTCATGAATCCATGATGCAATATTCATATTTGCCTGAGTGAGCGGAATGTTAGCTTATTTCCCACATACAAGAATGGCAGATGTGCTTCCTGTAGTACGAGTGAGAACATACTGAATTTCCCACTCACCTTCATGTATATGGACGTACACACGGTCGTCGCTATGCCCGAGACAGAGACACTCTTATCGGTGAAAACAAGAGGCCTGGCTTCCATTCACCTTCCTACTGCAGTATATCCTGACGTGACTGAAGACATTCTCGGCGATGAGCAAGTGTTTGGTGTAATCTTACGAGAGGAATGCGGGAACGTATATTATTACCTCCAACACTCAACTGTTTAGTGTTGGTCGCTCATATGACTATGGTGGCTCAGGTTGGGCTGCCGGGCACTCGTCACTCGGGCAGAGTTATGGGTGCCCGAGCGATCCTTCTATACAACACTTTGCGGTGCGTCGCTAAGGCACGTCTGCTGTAGGAAGTCTCTCTTTCATTGTGACAGTAGCGTTCATATACAAAATTCGAAACACTTTCAAAACATATTTTATGCCATAGAAGCCAGCTTCTTAGCGTATAGCTATAGGCGGCCGAAAAAAAATGGCACTGCATTCTGCGACCGTCTTTATGATGGCGGCAGCAGTGAAAGAGTTAATAGATAAAACATGATTATTGGGATGTTGCCATCTCGGCAAAAATATGGTATTATTTTCAACATTTCAATGACCATTGGAATCAACTTTAGAATAATACTTTGAAGGAATTCTTTATTTTAATGACCAATACTTCTGGCAAACTCATGCTGCATTAATATTTATCGGAGAAGTGTCTATAAACTCTCGAGTTCGAAACTCGCGCTTAACGAACTCAAACTTAATAACTCAGCATGAGTTCCAGTGAGGACGGTGAGCCAAATTTTGAACTAGCATTACTCGTATTTGAGGTTAGCAAATGCATCTTTAATGTTCATACTATCATTATATTTTATAGTAGTTTTCTGTTTTCTAACATACAATGTTCACCTAACATTTACTTCGAACATTTGAGTTACAGTTTTTTTAAGTAAAATTACTCGAATCCTATTAGAAGCAGCCGGAAACCATTACTTTTATTATAGTTTGCTTGTAAATAGGTCCTTATTACATAAAAATTAATGTATGAGTCTGTATGTTTGTTTACTCTGTATGTATGTCATATTTAAAGATATTTTACAATATACACCACTTCTATTGGGTTGGAAGATTTTAGTGAAATTTATAGCTACGTTGAATATAGGGCTAGACGCAACTCCCATGCTAAATTGGCTTAGAGATAAAACGAAGGACAACGGGTTCGATTCTTGGCGGGAGCTCATGTGGTTCGGATTCTATGTTAATCAGTAGGTCCACGTCTCATATAGCCTTGCTGCTGAACAGAACGTTAAACTCAAAATCAACTCAATACAAAACGTAGGACGTCATGAGAAAAATCAGTAGTTTGGTGGAAATCATAATGATTGGTATGCCAATTTGATATCAACTGCAGACGTGGTAAGATGGCTCCAGTGGTTGGAACACTACAGTATAGAAATCAAAGGCAAATATTTTCTGAAAAAAAAGAGATAAAAATTATCTTTAATATTCTATAGGAGAAACGTTCCTAAATTAAAACGTCTCCATTCAAACGTCCAGGAGATGTTTGTTTTGAAAGAAGCTACTGGCGGAGAAAGTTACAATATGAGAACAATATCTGAAGACAGAAGCAATAAAAATTAGGATATGAATATGAAGGAATTTAGTAACTAGACTTCTGGATTTTCGGCATCTATGATCATGTTAGCCTGTCACATATGAGGGATGACATCCTTCGGAGAACACACTATCCGAGGAAAGGAAAGGAAGGA
This sequence comes from Thermobia domestica, assembly GCF_964235325.1. Taxonomy (NCBI): domain Eukaryota; kingdom Metazoa; phylum Arthropoda; class Insecta; order Zygentoma; family Lepismatidae; genus Thermobia; species Thermobia domestica. The sequence continues at coordinate 57,141,983 of NC_137462.1, read as the reverse complement.
AGTGGACTGGAACTTATATGTTAGGTACCATCTCGGCATTTGTCTAGTCTGAATGAGGAAAATCTCACTCAGGATGACTAGCCTGAAAAAAAACTTTTTACACTTTTTCAACCGAGTGCCCCTACCGGGAATCGAGCCCGGAACCACTTCATCAAAGACGAGAGTGTTAGCGACTACACTACGCGGGGCCACGATACGAACGTGGAACATGGATCTACCATATTACAGGGAGGGAAATTAGATAATCTTAAAGAAAATGAGAAAAATGGTACTCGGTACTCGGCGCACTCTAACTCTTCTTTCTTCTTGCTACTAAATATTGTGCTGTTAGCTGTAGTTAAGAAACTAAATAGTCACGTGAGCTAGTAGATTCTCTCACAACTTCAGATTGTTGTCCAATTTCATTTTCTAAATTCTTTAGTTTTCGACTGATGTCCGGTTGAACTTCTTCATGCTTTTCAATAGTGAATCAGTAGAATCAATTTGCTTGTTTGATTGAAGGGATGAAAAAGTAATTTGCATAGTGAATTAAATTCTGCTGAACGGGACACTAAACTCAAATTAACACAACTCAACTCAATATGTCATTCAGAGAGCAACGCAGACTGATTTTCCCACGACATTAACTTTTGAATGAAAGTGAATACTGAACTCGATTTGGTTTACTTTTATGAGAGCTATTTGTTTTGTGTTTTTGAACTTTGTAATAAATGGGCGTAGGTTGTATCGAAAGTGAGAGTCTTATTAGTGCAATAACAATGTGTGTCTGTTGTTCTTTACGTAACGCTTTATTTTATTGACAATATTGACGTCGTTACAGATCAATCTGCCAACATTAGAGCCACTTTCATTTTGTCTTAATCGCTTATTTAATTTCTTTCGCTCGATCACTGTCATTTGCCTCGAATCGTGTGAACTTACGTTCTGACTCTGGCTAAACGCGGTGAAGTGCTCAGAGCATCATCAATCATAACAGTCGACTACATAGAATAGCCGAGGTCATCTGTTACTGGCCTCTTTCACAAACCGTTGCATATTCTATTCAGAGGGATACATCACGCTTGTGGTCATACTATGCAGTACAGTGCAATAGAATATCCTTTGAAAAGTTACGTCAAAATTGGCATTTATTGCACGATTTAAGAACAAAGATAGATAGACAGTATTATTTTAACCTAGATGTAGGTTCGTATGTTGTTTATACTTAAACGAGATTTCTTTTTTTACATAAAAATGTATCTTTTATTTTTCTGTTCATTTAATTTCGATTGTGTTGGGATGATTGATTAACATGACTTTTTAGCACCTTGGCTACTGTACAATGAACTATGTTCTATATGTTTTTTACAATTCATGGTTCTCTTGATTAAGAACCTATATAGTGGAAATGATAGTTTCTAGAAAAACGTAATTGAAAGTCGGTAGTACTTTTATTTAGTACATTTTTAAAGTCATATCAATTTAAAAAGGTATTGATATAATTAACACTTCGATAAAGTGCTTATTAAGTCATTCTTGAGATAATTATTTCAACATATTATACAACATATTTTGTAATAATGCTCAAAGTGAATTTTTCCAAAGAACACAGAATATACTTTGATATTAGTATCTACAATGCAGTATATATACGATGGAAAACACATTTACAAACAATAAATGTAAAAGAAATCTGTGAGTGCAAAACACATTAACATGGACTTTACTAACATATTCAATGCAGTTCTGTCTGTGGGTGACATGAAAACAAGAGTATCTTGAATGTTTTTATTTTTGCTATATTTACCATTACATGGGACCGGTATATTTTACTATTAATACCATTACATGGGGAAAAAAAATCAAGGATATATTTACATTTGGATTCCTGCTTGACAATATTTGTTTACGTTATGTACTTCAATTTCTTTTTGTAACAATGCTCTTGTTGCACCTCCAAATTTCTTTAGACACTGACACATGGCGGCATTCTGCTATGTTTTACTGTTCTGAGTTCGTGAGAATAAGAGTTCAATATCTTGAAACACTTCTTCTCCCAACACTTCTCTACTGCCTTGAAGTTTTACCATCTATAAGTCTACCAGCTCGGGACGTATATGCTTCCACTTTGTCTTTTTCTTTTTTGTACCTCACATTTGATACTTCCCTTTTGCGAAGCAATTCACTTCTAATCATATCTTCATCGGTAGTCATTACTGGAAACACACACAAAAAAAAAAACTTAAAAACTCAACTACAGTTCCAGACGATCAGAATAGTTGGTTGTAATGGTATAAATAAAACTGTATAACGTCACGCAGTATTGTCATATCAAAACGAAATTTTCAGTTGTAAAATCAACTATGACGATTCCTTTAAACAGAACTCCCCCCCCAAAAAAAAGTCCCCTGAGCCGATAGACTTTCGTTAGAAGGAAGCCTCAATTATTCTCAATTCCTACAACTTAAGTGATGTGAAATTTGTATCAATGACATTTAAAACAGTCACCGTCGATGCTGTTTTGTTAGCGCCCGCGGTGAGCCACCACTTTCTGTCAGCCCATCAAGAACTTTTATTTTTGAGGAATAACTCAACCGATTTTGTGCCAAAATCGATATGAAGCTAATTGATAGCCAATTTAGTAGAGTTTTCGCACTGAATGACACGGCTCACGTCGGGTCGCATTGACCCAGTGGAACAGCATAGATATTTTTTTTTTTTTTTTTTTAAAAAAAAGCCTTTCGCAGTAGCTTTCCAACTTCAAGAAATATCCACCAACGAGCAGAAAAATCACCGAAGACGTAATCCATCTTCATATAAAATTTACAGGAATGTTTATTATTTCTGGATCTCCTGTTGAGTACTTCACTCTTCTCCATTCTTACTTCAACTTCTTTATCTTATCCAGGCATTGCTCTGGTATCTTCTCAATCTTTTGTGACCACACCTGTCCGAAATAATGCTAAATATTCTCTGGAATCTAACCCTGTATCGGTTTGCATCAATGCAACGCAATTCGATATGGCAGACTGATTTTGTGAAGTTGTAATATGACGCCAGTAACACGAATTATGCATTTTAATATTATCCCTCCTCCGCAATTTTTTTCACAGACTCATCTCCACAATTCTTAAAAATATATTTTGCATTGGGTTGCAGGCTGAAAATTTTGCGAAGACTAATACCTCCTGGTTTTGAACGCAATCGTTCAGCGTATCTAGATTTTTTCCTCTTACCAAATTCGTATTAAAACTTTCACTTCATTACCATACATGTCAGTGCTTTACCCAGTATCGGTGACATCAGGGGAAAGAATCTAAAACTCTAGGGAATGAATATGGTCTACCTTCATGATAAATCTATATTTTCAAAATTTGGAGGGGGATTTTCTTCCCTAAAATGTCTGAATATAACACTGCGTAATTATTAGGAAACAATTTTGCTGTTCGCTTTATCCTTATAATGAATTAAAAGTATTTAATACCAGCCAGAAAAAAATGCCATAGCAGCAATAAATGAATTCTCAAACATCAAGCAGAGAGGAAATTCATCATTGATTTGCTGCGATACTTACCGCACGGGTTAATACACACACACACACACACACACACATATATATATATATATATATATATATATATATATATATATATATATATATATATATATATATATATATATATATAAAGAGAGAGAGAGAGAGAGAGGCCAAACACAATTCGATTTGGTATGCATAACTCTGATTTGACACGACTCAGCGCTGATGATTTCGCACTGATAATGCGTACTGACTCGGATCAACTTAGGCTGGGATCCCAATGCGAAAGGGCTCTAGTTTTCCTAGCAACTTCGGTTGAGATCCGTCAAGACCAAAAGCCTCAGGTCTGAAGTATCTCAAAAACAAATTTTAATCAATACTTATAAGAAATATAATTGATGGACAATTACTTCCGTGTTACAAGAGCAGTACAACGTTAAATTTTGTGGTACTCAAAGGCCAGTCATAAAGCAGCATACCGGAAGGAAACTTAAAACAATGCAACTATCTGTTGAAAGCTCAGAAAACTCGACAGTGGTTTATTCTTCTATATAAATAAAAATAAATGTAATAATGTTTACACATTAATCCCTTCCAAACTGCCACATCAATTTTGATGATTTTGGTATATGAGTGGACCATGGCCTTACTTTCTGCTAGTGGGGAGAGAAAGAGTGTGGGGTGACATGTAAAAATAATCAAGAACGACCGATATTAGTGTACAATGCATAGTGTCAGGATTACTGAGAGTAACAGTAATAATCTCGATGTCGGTTGAGTCCAAATTCATCCCCCATTTTCATGAAGGGATGGGTACTTTCACGAAATCGGAAAAAACAGTCCCAGAGGAGAGTAAATGTGTACTAACAACTGCTGCAAAACCCACGTGATATGCGTTTCCTGAAACGGACTATCACACGCAATGAAACGTGGGAGATTTTCCAAACCCGAATGTGCAAACACAGTGGTTGAGCAAGGGCCAGCTTTCAGAACTGGTCGTCAAATAGCATAAAATCATGCTCTGTGTGTGGTAAAACTATAAGGGGAAAATTCACTTGAAGTTCGTTCCCAATGATCGACCTTTATTCCGAACAATTGGAACAAATGTATGTTGCACTACACCATAATATCCTGCATCAGTGAACCGAAATCTCACTCTGCGGCAACCGATCAACACAAAATTACACTCGGTTCGAATAATGCAATAAAAAGTGGAGGAAGTTGATGGCATCGAATTGCCTTCAGATTATTACCAGTTTGAGTCCATGGGCTACTTCCTGAAATCATGATGTTTCACCAACCAGCAGGGGTTGGAAACAGCTGTGACTCACTTCTTTGCCCCTCTAAGGACTAGACGTAGTATTGACGTGAAATCGAAGAAGGTGGCTGCAAACAGTTCAACGGTATACTCCGTATGCTACCTGCTGTCATTGTACTATAATGAATATAGGAATGTTATATACTAGAATATTCAAATCAAGACTTATGACTTGCATTGCAATAATAATAATAACAACATACTGTAGAATCTAGCTTTAATTGTCGAGACAAAAGAAACCTATTAACAACGCGATTGATTATGTGGCATAAAATATGTTACTTGTCTACAAAACGTTTCTAAAACTAGGACATTTGCAACACGGCACATTCATGTTATTTTAAATACAGCTTCATGAAAGTAGTGTTTCTCCAAGCATGCCCTGAAGTACAGCTACTGAAAAAAATCAACGCTTCCTTAAAACATTGAAAGTGCATAAGGATATTGAGAAGTAAGAACAAGAAATAGATTATTCCATTTGAATGCAGAAAATTCTGTAACTTTACTACTTTAGAAAGTTTCCCTTAATATATCATTATCATGAAAATAAATAGCCAATTACCCTATAAAGAAGGTTTGGCAGCTACGTTGGAAAATGATAGGATCTGCTGAAAAACAGGAGACGCTGTATGTTTTGTAGCATAGGGGAGACCGGGGCTATTTGAGTATAGTAAGGGAAAACTCAAAATTTCCAAAAAACGATGCACTTTAGAGTTTAGATAATTAGACCATAATCAACATACATTATTATAGTACAACATATTAAAGAATAAAGAACCTGTTAAATGATGGAAATTTAGGAAACGAATTTAAAATAAAAATGGCAGAATTCGAGATTAGCAAAAATCACGGGGCTATTAGGGTTTCTCAGGGGGCTATTTGGGTATTTCACTGTATCAACATTGTTTACATTAATTACATTAGCATTCATACCGTATATATTATTAAATTATACCCTTTTATATATAACTTGTAAAAACATAAGTCAAAAGGAAAAGAAAATAAGTAGAGCAAATCATTAAGAAAGGGTGTTAAGAATAAGTTAAGAATAAACTCCTTCAGCGTCTTAATAATACAAGGCTATTTATTTTCTTATCTGTTACATAATACCGTACACATACAGGTTCGTCTGCGAGTAGTTTGACTTATCCTTTTTGAAATAACCATTTGTAAAAGCAAAGAAAAAAGGCAACTCTGACAAAATAACATAAAAAGAAATGTCGTATACTTTACATTTTCTGCATTAATTTTCAGTAAATAAAAATAACACACATTAATAATGAAAACTTTAGTTGAAATTTAACTTTTAAAATAAAAACTGAACTGACAATAACACGTGTGTTCCAAATCACGTTTAACTAGTAGTCCTATACATTAAAATCAAATTTATAGTAAGAGAAAAACCAAGCCTTGTGCTTGAGAAACCTAAGAGAATTATAATTATTTTTTATACGAACATCAGAGAAATCACTGTTTCTCAAACTTCTAAAATACGAGACAATGAAAGTTATCGAGAAATGTGAAACTCAGAGACACTTGCCACATACAAACTGTTTTCTCCCATAAGCTCCACACATATCTCATGGTACCATTGTTTACAATATTGGCAGCGAATCCACTCCCCTTTACCGACTGATTCCTTAGAGTAATATTTCACATTGTAGAATCCGCATGGTACATTGTCCTCGGATTTATTCTGATCACTATCATTATCACGTGCAGCATACGTAACACTTGATGTGATAGGTCTGTTTAGTATTGTCTTCTTAATGCTTTTCGTTTTCGAGCCAGTTTTGCTAAATCCCTTCACTGATAACTTCCGTTTCATACGAAGTTGTTGGACATTTTCGGAAGAAGTGAGTAGGCGGGTAGTTCGCTTCTTTTTCGTGGAGATACTTTTGACATTTTTTGTAGGAGTGCGAAGAATTTGAAAGAACGTCGATGTTGAGCATGACGGTGTTGCTGATGGTCGTTCTTCAGATTCTGATGCTGAGGTTGAATAGGGAATCTCTGCTGTTGTTTAACTCCTGCAGTTGAACTTAAACTTGTATCTTCTGGTAAGTTGAGAGTTGTACAAGTGATATCGGTTCTTTTGCTTGGAAATTCAGTAGTGTTGAATAAACTGGCGGGAAGAAACTTATCTTCAGGAATGGCATCTGGGTTATATGGATATATGCCTGTACAACTGAATCCCTGTATAGCATATGATGGAATTGCTGCTCTATCCCATGTATTCTTAAATATTTTTCCAAAACTGGCTTTCGTAATTCGATTATCACCTGAACTTCCGGGCTCTGATGGATTGATGTTATAAAAGTACTTCGTAGCTTCTTGACGCTAAAAAGTCTTCATAGGTTTAAATAGTGCTCTATCTAGAGGCTGTAATACATGAGTGCTGTGAGGTGGCAAGCACAAAAGTTCAATGTCATGTTGCTCACAAAATTCCAGAGCTTGTAGCGAACAATGAAAAATATGCCCATCCAAAATTAATAAACATTTTCCCTCAACCCTGTTTGTTTGAAAAAACTCGAGCCACCTAACAAACAGTTCTTCATTAACGTAACAACTATCTGATAAGGGAACAAGAAAACCAGGTGGTAGATTGTTTATGAATTCTTCTCTCATGCGCTGACCTTTAAAAATAACAAATGGTGGGATGTATTGTCCAACTGCGTTGCAAGCAACTATTACAGTGACATTCTCGCCTCTTTCGACGTCAGTGAGAGCAACCACCTCTGTTTTTTCCCCTTCTTGTCAATGACCTTGCTTGGGTTGTTGTTAAGAGGAAAATCTGTTTCATCCACGTTGTATATACGTTGTGGCTTTGTGTTGACACCAATCGTCGAAGAAACAGATTTCAACAATTGAAAAAAGGCACTCACTGCTTCTTTATTAACGCCCTCAGCACGGGCTCTTGAAAGTCCCTCAGGCTTTTGTGATGATAAGTTCGGATGTCTTTTCATGAAACTTGAAAACCAATCCTCACCAGCTAATCCTTTGTTTTTCCAAGGATGCGGAATTTGATTTATCGTTACATATCGATGCACAGCTTTTCGAATCGTTTCAGGGGTGCAACCTAGTCCCTTTTGCGCAAGAGTCATAATTCGCAACGCCAACTCTTCCTTTTGTTCGTTTGTCAGTACTGTGGGGTGTCCTATGACTTTCGGTTTTGCATTTTGAACTATTTCGTTATCACCCAAAGTTAGTCTCAACCTTTCGATCTGCACTTTTCTTCGCAAAGTTTCAAAAGGAACATTGCAGAGCTGTGAAGCTCCACGCAAACTCAAATCACCTTTTGTTACACTTTGCACTGCCTTTTCCATGTCTGCATTATTCCACTTGTTGTATTTATGTTTTGATTTGTATGTCCGTACCATCTAAAAAGAAAATAAAGTGTTTTGTTTTACATACATGACCATATAGGAGGCTGAATCGTAATACAAAATTAAAATTCATAAATTAAATATATTCACATAAGTTTACACCTGACTCAAATAGCCCCATTTTTTTCTACTCAAATAACCCCATTTTGCTAAAGCTTACGTAGGAACGTATTACTTTCACACGAAACAGAGGAGAGCCCCAAAACTTGCGGTTATAACATGTGGACGTTCTGTTTTACGCGTACGGTAATAACTTTACAAATATTTGCATTTACACAGATTCAGCACCTTATGTCATAGAAACACAATTTTATGTCAGAGCAAAATATGAAGTATTGCAACTCACCTTGCTCAGAATAGTCGCACATTCACAGCAAGCGATAAGAAACTAGAAGATCAAAGATATACACATCCTTCCCTTAGCCAACGAACTCACAACTGAACGTAGGCTGAGCGTACTGGTGCGCATATTAAATGCGCAGTGACCTTTTTTCTTAAGTTTGACCCAAATAGTCCCTTGACTCAAATAGCCCCGGTCTCCCCTATAGTATTTCAAATTAACTTCGAAAATGTAGGGAAATAAACTAAATGTAAATAGGGGATTGAGAGCCTCTAACTGTCCTCAAGTACAAGAAACCAATTATATAATTATGTCAAAATTTACACCATGATGCTCCTGTCTCACAGTTGCCCACAATGTAAGGCAGGGGCGGATCCAGGGGGCGTTCGGGGCGATCGCCCTCCCCCCAGAAGAGGAAACTTTCTTATTTTATATATATAAATAAAACCCATCTCAAAGTTTGGAGCCCTTAAAAGTAGCAGTATGACCCCCCCCCCCCAGAAGTCGGTCGTGGATCCGCCCCTGATGTAAGGTAAACACGAAAAGCATTATTGAAACTTTAGAGTCAAGATAAAATTAGTTGCAACTAAATACAAACTTGTACAAACTTTGTACAAGTTTTACTTAAGGCCATACCCAGGCTTTGAGATGGGTGGGTTATTAAAAATCAAGATCATTGAATAAGTTTAAAACATATACTTGCATTTTTAGACTTATATAATGCATTTTTAGAGGAATATATCATTTGAAATTAGGAAGTATACAGTATGTCATGAACACGGGAAAGTGAGCGTTCCTAATAGAATCAATCTTGTTAGAAACCCGCGGCAAATAAAAAAAAAAAAAAACTTAATGAAAAGAAGCTTTTAGAAGTTATAATTTAAATGTTATTACATGTTCTTAATATAAAGTACAGTTATCTTGATAAATATAAAGGTGTAGCTCATTCTCTGATTTAATCATATGTTTTGTTGTTCTTTCCATTTTCTTGTTCTTGTTTTCCTGTTCTTTCTTTGAAGAAATTTCTGGTTCCACTTAGTTTAAATCCAAATATTTCTTTTAGTTTCAAAGGAAAATCAGTACCAGTCCTTAAAAGACTTTTTATTGTTTTTCTGCAGATATGGCATTAAAACGTAAAACTGTTGTATATTACTGCAGGGAGGGCGCACCAGAGAAATGTTGAACTGTTTCTCCCCTCTATGGATTGAAATCTGACTACGGTCTAATTATAATTATTTTCGGGTAGACATTTCTACTCAGATGTAACATTGCACCCAACATGTTCTTTTCTGAACATGTCAGCGTATCCAGTCGGTCAACTTTGATTCTATTTCTTTTGACATAGACGAAATGTAATTCTCTGTATTTCAGTTGTCAATTCGCTCGAAAGTTTTGACCGAAGAGTGTGAATATCCCATTACCTGGGTATTTAGATAGAGGCCCCGGTGACTCAATAGAAGAGCACTCACCTCTTGTGGGTAGGGTCTCCGGTTCAATCCCAGTTCGCGTCAAGTGGACTTTGTAGTTAACAAATATCGTGTGCATGGGTTTTCTCTGAGTTCTTACGTTTCTTCTTTCTTCTTTCCACCATTTCATTCATTATCACATCATCTTCCTTAGCCATGGTGCATAATCGTGGGGCGCTGAACTAGAAATTTTATTTCCGGATATTCGACATCTCTGTATAATTACAAGTATCGCATTAGTCACCTTGTGTAAAGAAAATTGAAAACAGAATTCCACTCTGGAATTTCAGTCTTGATTTAGCAATTTATATGTGATACTGAGACCAAGTAATTTTGGGGTCATCCTGTACTTGAGAGCTGCACATAAAATTTTCTTCTTTTCTTTTTAAATAATAAGGTAATACATTTTAGTTGTTTTCTGTTTCTGGGAAGTGATGAATTTGAAAGCATGTTAAGCGATGGAAACGTGAGCCTCTGGGTAATTGATATTTTAGTCTTTCGCACGAGATCTAGACGCAGAGGTTGTGCTAATAACAACTAAGTGAGAGTGTGACAATGATATTGGCTTAAAACCTCTCCACTTTCCGTTTCAAACGTCTTACAAGGTTCTCAAATTGTCAATGCATCACGAAGATAGCCCTGGAAGCAAATCAAGAATGGTAGTTTTTCTATATATATATATATATATATATATATATATATATATATATATTAAAAGCAACATTTTAGTCAGGAGATGGTAGTAAGCTATTTCCTCTGCAATCATCACGCTATTAAATGTCTTATATAAAACATTTTTGCATTATACATAACGTGATTTTTCATAATTATTCTATACTTTCCTCTACCATAGTGAACTGACGAGCCTCGACTATACAGCCTTGGCGACATAAGTAAGATTTTTGTGTTTGTGCAGTTTACAGCAGGGTTGCCAGAGCTCAATTAACTAAAAAGAGACAAACTTTGCAATATAAAATGTGTAGTATAATAAAGATATATTATTCCAATAAATAACTTTTAAGTACCAGCATAGTTCAATAATAGCAGATTCGTTGACTTTTTCATTATGATCATATAATATATCAGCTTCAGGTATTTTTGTGACCTTTATAGCCAAGTGGCTAACGCGTGTGGTCATGGATTCAATCCTTGCTGAGCGTTTTTATCTTGGATACAAAACTTGAGTATGATTCGATCCCACCTTAAGCAATAAACTTCATCTCAGATGGGTTCGAGACTGAAAAAGGACATTCGAATTCCAAATTATCAACAAATCGAACAATATATTCAAGATATTTCCACACTTCATAGTTGGTAAATGTCGGCCAGCATTAAGATCATAGTAAACTTCTTCCTCTACCATACATTACGGATAGCAACGATAAAGTCCATACCAGAGAAACAGTTTGGTGCTAGAATATCTCTATTTCTGGAACATATTCATAATAACAATATAAGCGGTATTGAATCATTAGATGTAATAATAATGTGTTTTAATTATTTATTTTCGATTTGTTCTTATTCCACTCATCGTCGTCATTGCTATGACGTTAAATCACGAGGATAACAAAAACCCCTGCTATTGAGACATAAAATATGAAAATTTCAAATGATGGATTTTATTTTTAAAAAAAACTACAAATGAAAGTTATACATTATTATCATTTTTTTCTGTATAGTGCTCTTAACTCTCTAAAATCAAATTCCTTTGTCAGTTTCTGTTGTATAATATAAAAATTCTGGAAAAAGTAAATAGGTCTACACATAATTTTACAGGTTGGAATCTCATTTTCCAGTGCTGGTCAATAATTATAGTTTTCGTTTGGAATGCTGTTCATACACTCCGATTAAAAGAGTAAAATCAATTATACTTCTTCAGTAATATCTCTGAAATAAGAATATACATATGATCAATAACTGTATTTCACTGAGATAAATAATACCACAAGTTTTTTCTTATGAAGATTACCAGTAAAGTTTCGTTTTTAATTATTAACTTTTTGGCAGATAAGTTTAAAACATTACCATGTACCGTAAATAATAATTGTATTGAACAAAGATGGAATAACCAAGTGATGGTACATGTGATAAATTTAATTCAGATCAGACCTTGCTCAATGGCTCTTTTATGTGACTGCATTAATATCCATTACTATTCTTACCGATGTTCAATTTATTTTCGGAGAGACTCTCGGGACACACAAAAATTTCAACAATTCTTCAGTTCTGTTCTCGAAAAGCGGCAATGTTTTCAAATTTCATTGATAAAATATAGAACACATAGTGGTAGGAATTACACAAAAGACCTCATGATTAAAATTACCTGTACATCTGCTCGAAAAACACAAAAATACTTCTGTAAAATCTATACTGTAATTGTTCTTTACCTTTAGCAATGAGAATCACATTTCTTCACAAAACCAATTTCTTTGAGATTTTACAATAAATAATAAAATTCCGATTACTTATACACTTTTAGTGTTGGAAGTCTTACAAAACAGCTTCTTCGTCTGTCTGTCTGTCTGTCTGTCTGTTTATTAACGGGTATCAGAGCAAAAACGATAATATTTCTTGCAATCGATACAGTGTCTCAAGAATAGGTTCCATCTCCTTTGTTAACAAAATTTTCCTACCGGAAGTGATTGAAATATGCCAATTCCGGTTTCAACGCTTTTCGCCGTAGAACAAAAATGGTCATAGGTAGCGACAAGCGGATTTCATAAATCCATTCCATTCAGCGTCTCAAGAGAACATACCATTATCATTCGCAACACCGTTCCGAAACCGAAAGTGGATGAAATTTACTAGTACTGCCGGTCAAAATACTTATTTCCACAGAGTAAAAACGGTAAGGGATATCAAAAATTGCTTTTGACACAGATCCAGTACCCCAAGGATGAGTTTTAACGCGACTTTTACCTATCTGTTGAAATCGGAAGTGTGAAAATTCTAAGTATATTCAGTTATAAGAGATAATGAATACAACTCTCATTGCATAATGGATACAACTGAAATGGTTAGCGACAAGGAGATTTTGGATACGGATTCAGTATCAAGAGTACGTTTCATCTCAGATTGTATTTTTTAAAATTGTAACCAAAATTGGTAGACATCAATTACTACCTCTGGTTTTAATGTTAATGTCCATAGAGCAAAAGCAGTAAATGACATTTTTGGCATGGATTCAGCGTCCGCGCAATAGAATCTTTTATCTTATTTTTCCATTGCAACCGGTAGTTATAGATTTACTGCTTTAAAATTAAAAAAAAATGAATCTTGGAGTTTTACGTTGTACGGTTATGCCGTTTAGGCTAAAGGAGACGGTGATGATGAGAAATGAATGAAATGGTGGAGTAATGATAGTGGGTGGAAACGGAATAATCCCGAGAAAACCCACGAGCACCACAAAGTCCACACGGCGCGAGCTGGGATCGAACTAGGGACCTCAAGCGCTGGAGGTGAACGCTCTACCACTGAGCCACCATGCCCCCTCTGTACTGCTTTAAGTTTGAGTATTGAATTGCCATAGCTTGCTAGTCTACCACAGTTTCACACTGTGAATCGAAACTCACTTACTTAAACTTGCAGTTATCTGTCCTTCCTAGTGCTCTCAACGGGTCGGGTCGGGTTGAAGACCGACCCAACCCGACCCGTGACCCGACCCGACCCGACTGACCCGAACCGTGATCCGACCTCATTGACCTGACCCGACAACCCAACCCGAGCTGACCCGAATAACCCGACCCGACAACCCGACCCGAGTAGCCTGACCCGACAACCCGACCCGCCAAAATGCACTCCCATTGGGAATTAAACCCGGACCACGTGTACCGAAGTCTTGCACGTTAACCACTAGCTAGATCAAGCGGTGGATTTGTATATGCATCTTAATGAATATTTGGCACTTTTGAGGTTTGGTTATTTCTTTTTATAACTGATACCAATGTCCGACGTGGGAAAAGTTTATTATTTTTTTTTTCTTGCTTTAGTTCTATGTGACGAAATTTTTATTCAAGGTCAGTGTTCTTACCTGCTTGGACGGCAGGGGGTCCTCTCGGAAGGCAATAGCAAGAGTCTCTTGGCGGAGACAAAAAGAAATCGTTTAACTACAATGATAAGGGTTGAGGAAACAGGAGAACACCTGTGATTTTTTCCTACCCTTCAACTTTCATTCCAAAATAGGTTCTTATGTTTCCGAGACCCGTGCCACTTTGATTTTTCTTTCTTGGTAATTAAAACGTATTTTACAGTATATATAGTTGTACGTAAGAAGATACATAATATAAATTTTGTAATTTAAAATTTAAAAATACAGTATGATATTTAATTACAAAGTACTAATTTTATTTCATCACTTTCAGCCCAACAAACGAAATTCAAACAATTAGCTCCCTGGGTCTTGGTCATCAATACTGCGTCTTATTCTTTGTCTTGCAGTCAAGTCTTGGTCCTGCATTTCGTAGTTTTGGTGGTCTTTTGTGCTATACAAGAGCCAAGAATGCTCGCCTCATCGGTACAAATGAAGATCAAGTGTGATTTTTATTATTGTCTTTCATACTATACGGAAAGCAAGAAAATATGCTCATCGCTACTTGGTGATCATCGAAACAAGGCCAAGAGCAAGATTACTATGCAATTCGTCTTGCATATCCAATCTTTATCTTGTTCTTGTATCGATGTCCTTGGGCTTGGTGAAATAAAATGAAATATTCACTTTAAGGTCCCTCGATTCTGTACCGAGGCTAAGGGATACGGTGACCATGAGAAATGAATGAAATAGTGGAATGAAGAAAGTGGGAGGAAACAGAACCCCGAGAAAACCCACTACACTGCGTTTCTCCACCACAAAGCCTACTTAGCACAAGCTGGGATCGAACCATGGACACTATGCACCAGAGATGAACTCTCTACCACTGAGCCACCGCAGCCCTGCTTGGGCTTGGTCGTCCATATCCAATCTTTCTTTTAGCCTTGCTTAAACAACTTCTAGTTTTGTTCTAAATCCAGACTCCATATTGGCGTAGATATTAATATTATAGTCGATTGGTAAAATCAATCTTCCACATTTACAAATTAAAGTACACACAAGTACAAAAATAAGCATTTACCATAAAAACACTATCTGCAAGGCAGCTAGTGAAAAACAGCAGCTTTCGACTCCAGCCGAGTTTAAGCTCAACCTAAACTCAGTTGACCAGAGCTGACCCGACTGACCCGACCCGAGCTGACCCGATTGACCCGACCCGAATAACCCGACCCGAGTAGCCTTCTCTGGAACGCAGTTTTTGGAATGGTGAGCAACCTTGCCCTCGCATTCCGCCTGATGTCTTCTCTTGACTCAAATCAGGTCCATTTTAGTGGCATTTTCAGCTTGGGAAATAACCAAAAGTCACACGGACCCATGTCGAGTGAGTAGGAAGTCTGACGACACAGGGATGTAATGTTTGGCGATGAAAGCCTGAATCAAATTTCGCGGACACTCTCCTCGTAACCCAAATTCTCTTTCAAAATTGAATGTGCCAATAATGGTTTTCACCTGGGTATCGCCAAGCATTTGGCACAATTTGATGCAATATCGCTGCTCAAGTTCTGTCATTTTACCAAAAAAAAAAAAAAACTTAAATCCGATGAACGCTCACTACACGTCTTCACTCGTTTGCCGACTACCAGTGACTGATACTTTCTGCGGGTGGGAAAAATTAACGATTGCGCATGAGTGTCCGCTCTATATCTACATTGAAGAAAATCTCCAGCGCTTTATTAGTTTACACGGGGAAAAAATATGGTTCGAGACTTTTTGAACATACCTCGTATGGCGAAGAGAAAATAGAGTATAAGCCAAAACAATACAAGAAACTGTTATGCAACATAAGGACAAAATGGGTTTATACCAAGATATATCGTTGCAAAATGTAGAATAGGAAGTTTTATTTTCTCCTTTATTTTTTTCTTTACTATACTAACTCATAACTTAGTAATCGCAGATTGATGTGATACCGTTTATAGAAAAATATTTCTCAATTTATTCTTACATATATTACAGTATGGAAAAAAGAATCTTAGGTGTATATGGACCTTAATCATCCAAATATATATCGTGTCGATAATGTAATTCGATCCCAAATGAATTTGTGAGTTTTGGAAATGAGCTCTTAAGTTAACTTCATGTTACATAAAGGCTCGCCGCATCTGATTATCGCTGCATTATGTTGTATACCTGATGTTTTTTCTTTTGATGTTTTTTAAATCAATAAATAACTTATTTGTAGCTAAGGGCGCCCATGTTGTGGTTTCCAAGGGGGGGCAAGAAAAAGCGACATTTCAAATATAGTTTTAAATTTTGCTGTAACTATTCTCAAAATTCTATTGGGTTTTCGATATTCCGGAGTAAAATTTCCTCTAAAGGGGCGAGCGCCCCACCTTGCCCCCATGATGGGCGCCCTTGTTTGTAGCTTGTACTTCAACTCTGCAAAAAATTAATTTTTCAATTCATCAGATAAAAAAATAAAATCTTTATATTGTCTTATTGTATTTATTTTTCATCTGCATTTGCTTCTTAATTCTAAGTTCTGTACCAGTGTATAGCGTAGTCCCATATGGTGTGTCGCAAAATTTTAGAATTAAAAAAAAAAATCACTTTTGAGACGCACTGTACAGCCAATGCCTTCAGCAGGAGCAACAATGTTAAATACTACATAGTGTCACTACTTCATAGGAACTTATAGGATTATACTATTATAATTTATATTATTAATTATATTATTAATTGTGTTGTGATGCTTATGGGAGTTCAGTAAAGTTTGTTGTCGTCCAAAAAATGTCTTAATTATGTTGGATATTGATAACATTTAAATATGTCTATATTGATAACATTCTAATACATCTACGTATATTAAAAACATTCGAATACGTCTATCTTTTTTAAGAGAATGTCCATGTACTCGTTTTCTTCCTGTGTAGTGTATAGTGTGTTCCCATGATACACTGCTACAATGACTTCTTCACAGTACCTTCATCAACTTAGAGCAGCTTAAAATAAACTAATCATTTTTTGCTGTAAGTGAATATTTTATGTCTGAAAGAGTGTAGCCGTTCTTTTTTTTTATAACGTCTCATGTTTATTATCATTATAACCATCTATCTCCCTTAGCCTCCGTGTTTATGCATTGATGATAATGGTTATGATGATGATAATGAATGAGTAATGGAATGAAGAATGTTGGAGGAAACGGGAAAATCCACTGATTATGCCACCACAAAGTTCATTTGATGCGAGTTTGGATCGAACTACTGGCCATATGCACGAGAGAGCAGAGCGTCTTACCACTGATCCACCGTGGCCTCTAGCGAAAGAATCTGCTAACTTTCGATCAAGCTTTATGAAAAATTATATTGTGGAAAATTTGGAGATTATGGAAATGAAATTATAAGGAAACTCAATCCTATTAGTACGAACATATTCTATCATTCGTTATTGTATCTTCCAAATTATTCAATATTAAAAAGAAAAACAGGACTGTTGGAAATCGTTGAACGGCTGGCAACCTTGTTTGAAACCTAACAGAAATATTTAATTGATATTAACAGATATGAATGCCATTGGAATTTCGTCTCATGTCTAATCAGTTACACGCAAGCATTTTTAGATTATCTATTTATAAATTTTAAAATGGTGGGAAACGACATGCTATTTCAATTATTATGCCCTTCCGACAGATTTTGAAGATTTCCCTGAAATCAAGGCCCAGTTTCTTCTCTTTTTTTCAATTTGCTGATTATAAAGGGAATATAAAATATATTACATTCATTTCCTTTTTCTTGTGCGTGATGCATTCTGTTACACACTTTTTTTCAGATCTAATAAATAAATTCAGAAACCATATTAATCATGGTCATAGCAATACGTCCCTAACGGTAATTCTGTAGGTCATCCATTTACTTTCTATCAATTCTCTTTCCGCACACGTTTCAATTATTCTTTCCAAAATTAATTTAGGTGTTTTAAGTTTTTTTAAAAAAAAACATACAAAGTTATTAATTTCTAGTTTGTAATTAGTCCTATCATAAAACATTTAATGATGGTTATTAGACTTCCGAACTGTGATGTGCGTAACTACGGAAGCAGGCTTGTAGCCAAGGGGGGTCCGGACCCCCCCCCCCTTCGAGACCAGAAATGAAAAAAAAATTAGGGAAGGATGAAAGAAAATGAAATGAGGAAAAGAAGGATCAGCATTAAAAATAAACTACAGAAAGCTTTTCGTTACTCTTCTTATGAAGAAATTTGTATTACTTGCAATATATGGTTACGAGGTGAGCGATATATCCTGGAAGAGTCAGAGAATTTGAAATTTCTAGAAAAGTTGCGGAATTCTCAGAATTTCTGCTACTAATCAGGGAGATTTCAAGCTTCCGAAGGCATAGTGCTGTTGTGTAACAGCGTGGACATTTTTTATCATAATTTTTCGTCATCGCATCCTTGCAATATCAAACATGTTATTTCAAAAACAATTTTCTACTGCTTCTTTAACCTGTCATTTGAAACAGACAGTAGTTGACGGAATAATATAAACAAAAGTATATGTGGAAAGAAAGTTCTGTTAATATTTGATTCAACAGATAAAGGAACGCAGATATTGTAAAATATTTTACAAGACATTATTGAGTATGTACTTTTTATAATAGTGAATATGTACTTTTATAATAAGTGAGGTCATAATGAAAGGAAAATTGTTATATTTGAATAAACAGAGGAAGGATGTAAATATTGTATAATCTTTTTCAAGATTTTTTTTTTACTCGAGATCTCTTCATAGTTTATTAAAATACTTACCAACATATCCTCACAAACCAATATATGTTGATAGTAATGTAGTTTAGATTGATCGAGCTCCTGAGCCTTCAGAATTTCATGTCACGCCCCCCCCCCCTTCCTCCGTTATGAACTCCTGGCTAAACGAACCACTATATGTTCCAGTAAAATTGTTTAGAATGATCGAGCCCCTGGTGTAATGACCATAGTATTTCATGTCAAGGACCCTCCCCCTGCACGAAATTCTGGCTACGTACCTGACGGAAGTCTAATAGAGTGGCTTTGTCTGTCCGTCTTAGTGTGGGAAATTTACACTTTGACCTAGAAAAAAAATCCTACCAAGCTGGAAATGGTGTCATTCTATTCACTCTAAAATATTGAATAATACAGTAAAACCCCACCGAAATCCACTTTGGGAAAACTTCTACAGGATGGTTCAAAAGTCACTGATAATGACAAATTTGATTTACACGGGCGCTGAATGAAAATATTTTCACAACCTAAAGACACACCATAGACAGCTGGAAATGGGATCATTCAATTCATTTTATAATACTAAATAATATAGTAAACCCCACCAAAATCCACCTTGGGGAAACTTCTACAGGGTTGTTAAAAGTAATTGATATTAGAAAAATCGCGTTGAACGAAGAAAGAATACCAAAATCTTAAATCGCCATAGTCACTAACTGCATGGTACCTATTAACTGTAAACTGATTATGAAGCCATTGATATTCCTTGTGTAGCTGCATCATTGTTTGTAAGTACAGTCGACAGTATTTAGCATAATTATTATTACTAGTGGCAGCGAAAAGATTTAGCATTCGCGATATCGCATTTATTCGCATAAAGATGAAGGTTCCAGTCACTAGTTCGTTCAACTCTGATAAACACTTTCATGATTTGAACATAGTCAAGATACTGGAGTTAGAGCTTAGCTGTCCTCGATGCAACTGACAAATGCGACATAAGCGCATTCAATGCCTCATTTACTTTTTTAAAAGAGGGACTTTGGTATGCATCTTCAATGCATCTTGACTTCCTTGGATTCGATCAAGGCACACAATGAAGAAAGAGCATTCACATCTTCATCTGTTAGGCACAGTAAGTGGTCCGATGTGGATGTGGATGGAGAGACAGAGTTGAAGAGAGCCGTGAGCTGGGAGATTGACAAGGATGCTCTTAGTGATATTGGTACAGGCATGGATTCGGGATATAATGTCTCTATTGGTGTTGGTTCGTGTTTAAATATTTGTCAGATTGCTTTGAGAATTGTGAACTGCCTGTTGAGTCACTGTATCTTGTTCGTTGGTATCAAGAATCTGAGGTGATGGAGGCAATATCTTACAAATCAGTATGTTCATCAGGGCGTCTTCTGTCAGAAAATTTGCTCTCAACGCTCGGAGGAAAGATTTCCCACTCAGCATGTAGATCAGTTCGTTTTCTGCATAATTGACCTGAAAACCCGCATCATCCATTACTGCACCTATGCTTCCATACAGCTCATTAGTGTATGAAATCCTATAATATTCATGTTATTTTCCTTTATAATTTCGAATGCTTTCAGCCATAAAGGTTGGTCGAAAGTAATGCATGGTGGCAATTTTGAGCATGGTGGCAATTTTGAGCATACTTGCTTGCTTTTCTACATAAACAAGTGTTGAGTATATGCAGGTCTCATCAGAAGGTGCCAAATCAATTTTTGGGCAAAAGATGGATGTCAGCTTTAGGATTTCGTTTTTTTGCATAAAGATCTTGCGTGTATCCAGACCACCTAGGCCTTTGGTGTGAAGGACTGCGAATTACTCTGCTGATATACCATATGATGTCAAGATTTATTGATGCAGGTAGGTTTGGGCAAAATTAAGAGTAATGACTGGAACTAGCTTAAGGGACTGCAGTGTAGACACTTCACGGGCCGAATACTGTTCTATTGGAGTTCCCAAGGTTTTGCATAATTCTTGAACTGGAAAGCGCCCTGAGAATCTTTTTACTGCTGGCTCATGCTTGCTGAAGCAAATGGTAGACGGAATTGAGGCTGTGACTATACTCATCCCATGAAAGGTGTTTTCCCATCAAGTGTTTGGATATTGAGGTCTATGTTATCCTCTGACCACTGCACAAAATCTGAAGGAAAGAACTCATTCACAGTGCTCTCCTCGCTAATAGATGCCAACACACACTGCTTGTATTTCACAACTTCAGAATAAGGAACAGAGAATCCCAGCTTATTCATTAATAAGCCACTTTGACCCCAAAACATGGTCTACCTCCACACCCATGCCAAACATTATCTAGCTGATAGAGGACATATATGTGTGCAGTCGCCCCTTGTCGGTCTGAGAGCTCAGATGATGTGTGAGTAATTGACGTGTTTGGGGATGTCAGATCCGACAAGTTGCGCCCAGGATTTCGTAAATATAGAACTTAACAAAATATGAGGTACGGGATCCAACCTGGGTTGCATTTAAATGAAATCCAACACGTACAAAAGAAACAGACTGTGATGTTAAAGGGGGTGAAAAGGGGCAAGAAGGGAGTAACTTTCGGGATAGGTTAATCTACTCGCACTTACTTGCAGGTCTGATCGTTGTCCTCTCCACGATTCCTCCAACGGGCCGACGTCCGTCCATCCCTCTGTTTGGCTGGCTGGTCGTTCAAGTAACCAAAGTTAAGAGTCGGGGAAACCCGGACTGAGTAACCAACTTCGCGAAGACCGCAACTTTAGACAAACTTATAACTTCTTCTTAAAAAGCAATACATCGTCGTTGAATCAAAGGTGCTCTCTAAGATAGAGCAAGGCTATCAATCGTCAATTTCAAATGTAGCTAGCGGTCTACCTTCTATCTCGTCCCTCGCTCCATGTCGACTGTCCCTTCCAATAGTCTTTCAATCCATTTTGTCTGGCGTTCCTTCCGGGTTCATATCCTCGGTTATTCACTTTGATTTGTGTCTCGATGAAAAAAGTGCATGCTCGTAGATTAACCAAGGTAAAGTGATGATAGGAATGCGGACGGGGAAGCAATCTGTTATTTTATTAACTGAAAAATTTACAACGTAAGAAATGAATGGCAGACAGCAAAGGCAAATGAACTTAGAAAAAACAAGTCGATAGGTGATTTAATTTGAAACGAATGATGATGCTTTTGACTGAAATGTTCTTTTGAAATAAAATGTTCCATTGTTCAAAATAAGAAACTTTTTCATATGTCCAAATACACATATCTTCACATCCCCCCCCTGAAATCAAAGTCCCGAATGAAAACATTTCGGAGACAAACAAAAAAAAAATCACTTTTTAGAATTTCTGTTTAAAAAAAAAACTTAAGCATCTTTGTAGTTTCATTCAGTCTTCATGATAAAAACACAGCAGCAAATATAGTCTGGAAAGAATCATATGATAAGAAATGATGAGTACAGCAAAAATGTTCACACACTAACACAGTTGATAGCAGAACAGTCAATGCCAAATGACGTAAGCACAGCAACGTCGATGTTGTAAACACAGCATCACTAAGCATAAAATGTAGATCTGGAAATCACAGGTACAATGTCCTTACACATCACATAA
This sequence comes from Thermobia domestica, assembly GCF_964235325.1. Lineage (NCBI taxonomy): Eukaryota > Metazoa > Arthropoda > Insecta > Zygentoma > Lepismatidae > Thermobia > Thermobia domestica. The sequence goes on along the minus strand of NC_137462.1, from coordinate 57,119,578 downwards.
CTGGAAAGTTCATACAGTACAAGTAGATTATAGGAGTAGGGTAGACAGGTATGTAGCAGTAACATCACAAGATTTAGGGAATACAATCAATGACTGCCCAAAACACGTAAGATATGAGAATAGGGACAATAATTGGATAAAATAATGGAATGAATAAAATTGACGAAAAATCAGGGGAAAAAAAGCAAAATTAATAACTAAACCATAATTCATACGTATATATCTATATATAGTAAATAAAAACTCCAATTCCAATAAAATTGTAACTCTATAATCAAAATAATCATTACGCGGTAGAAGAAAAATTAATCTAGCTACCCATAGAAAGAACAGATAAAACAACACAAAAGAATGTTGATTTCAGGTTTTAGAAAAACGAATTGTGGAGAATTTAGTTCCACAATGACCGACGTATTGGCAGAGTTATAGCCCTCTGCACTGGCTATTAAAAACCTCAAAAGAAATCAACATGACAGACTATCACCAAACATATTCCTAAATCCCTAACTAATTATGCGCTAAAAGAAAAGAAACTTCTTTCTTCTTATATGAAAGTAAAAGTACGTATACCCACAGGAAAATGTGGAATCAAGTCAAATCTACAAATATACAAAAGTATATATCAAATAAGTACAAATCTTCGTCATGAATAAATCCCAAGTCATCTTCATGATGAAATACGCAAGTTTACTATATACACTGCAGACGATGAAAAATTGATCATTCCAAAAGATCACTAAAATCACACAAGAGGTTATAACAGTGTATATTCCTTTGAAAAGAATACATTGACTGGGTATATTCCCAATAACTAATAACAAATCGTAGGATCAAATCAAAAATCCAGGGAAAGAAAAACTTCATTCTTCTTTACATCCACATTTGGGTTATAAAATGCATCTTGAAAAATGCAAAAAACGTAAGGATTCCTTCTTCATCACTATCATAACATAGATAGTATACAAATATCAATTCATAGTTGCGTCTATCTCCCTAGTTTTCTTCTGCAAAACATAATGTATCAATAAGATGTTGATTAGATGACCAAGAAAAAGAACGTGTTCTACAAAGTTAACCAACAGTTCTAAGTGACTGAAAAAAAATGATGTCTATATGAGTACTCCTTTTTCTCCTTATCTTCGTTGTAATTGTTATTGCCGGCAAGACTTAGAAATACAAACAAACCAAAACAAATTCCATAATGACATGGCCAGTGTCAAAACAAAATTCGTCACTAACTTCACAGATGTTCCTAATCCATCAAATCTTCCTTTGAGAACCGTCTTCTTTTTTCCTCTTTTTTTTTAAAAAAAACTTCATTGCAGAGAAACAGCTTCCACTTCTTTTCCTTCTTCCAAGGGAAAATACACAGGTAAAAGACGCTGATAGAGATCCCAATTCTCCTTGTCGAAAATACACAATACAATACGGTCTACGTTGTCCACATGATCCTCTAAAAATTTTCGTGTACTCAACAATGCAATTCTAGCAGCAGGTTCCTTAGGGAAATGAAATGCACCAGCAGCGATGCAAGGAAAAGCCACAGTTGAAAACTGATTTTTCAACACAAAATCAAAACAATTGTTATAACAATTCTCCAAAGTCTTCTTGTTCGCATCTCTGGGACCACACGTCAATAATACATGATCAGCGGGGAGATTATAGCCTGGAGCAATCTTCACTTGTCCTGGTTTTAAAGAACGTATTTTCTCGCAGTCTTTACGAAATTCTTCTCCTGCAGCTTCTTGGATACTTCTATCTGCTCCTCCTAATGGAATAAGTAATTCATTCGTGGGATTGACAACGGCGTCAGCTTTAATCATAGCGATATCTCCTCGAAAAACACTGATTTTCTTGTTGATTGCAGAATTGGCACCAAACTTCGGTTTCAAACTGGAACAATTCTTCCCTGTTTCAGCCCAAGTAGGTAATTGGTTGGCAATCACAACCTCACGAAGATTCACAGATGGAATATCTTCTTCTTTTTCTATCATGTTTACCGAAGGATTAAAAATAATTTCATAGTGTTCTTCTTTTTCTTTCTCTCTCTTATTTCTTCCTTCCTGTTCTTCGGCACAGCAGGCATTCGCAGTAGCATCCTCGACAATGTCTTGTATATCCAAGTCAACATCATCTTCTTCTTCCTCTCCCTCGTTTTCCTTCTCCTGTCTCTCGTAGTACTTCTTCAATCTTTGTACTGCAATCGAATCAACCTTGAATCTTCCTCGCGCAGTCTTGAACTTAACAAAATAGGAATTTGGGTGGTCAATATCTTGAATTATTCCTGGACCAAAATAACGTCCACTGAAAGCTCTGGTGGATCCTTTCTTCATGGTGCTGTCCAAAATCCATACCTTGTCTCCGACTTTGAAATTGGGTTTCGAATGACGTTTGTCATAAAATTTCGTTGCCGTCTTATGTCTCTGGAACCATTTATCATGGGCTTTGTCTCGTATTTCTCCAAGTTGCTGTAAACGTTCAGCATTGTCCTGAAATTGACAAGGGGTGTCCAAAATTGCTTCGTGTAGCATTCTACATCTGAATCCATGCAAAAGTTCAAAGGGGCTGTATCCAGATGATAAGTTAACAGTTAAATTGTGGGCTAACATAATAGATGGCAGCAGTTCGACCCATTTTCCTTGATCTTTATTACACAACGCAGATTTCAGTCTCTGTTCAATGTTTCGGATAGCTATCTCAGCAGTCCCGTTAGCGTAATGAGCTTGAACATTTACAAATCGAATCTTAGCTCCAATCATTGCACACAACTCCTTGAATAGGTTACTTGTAAAACATGGACCTTTGTCTGTAACTAATTCTTTGAAAATACCGTATTTCAAAATTACATTTTCATAAAGAAAACTACTTACAGAAGACGCTGTTATATCTGCTAATGAACCACAAATACTATATCGAGTAGCTGCATCGACTACGACAATCAAATACTTGTGTCTCAAAATATTACTCGAGGAGTACACCCCTCCAATGTCTACAAAAATGCGATAGAAGGGCGGCACTTGAGGATACGTTTGCAATGTACCATAAGCAGAACCAGGTTTATTTTTGCTGGACTGGCAAATTAAACATTCTTGGCATTTCTGATAAATATATTGTTTCATATTAGGGAAATACACAGATTTCACTAAAAGATCATATGTCTTAGAAAAGCCTCCGTGACTTGAACCAATGGCAGAAGTATGAGCCGCATCAAAAACTTTGTAGCGTAATGAAACAGGTACAGCAACTAAAAATTTCATACCACTAGATGTTTTTTGTTTTCTATACAAGATTCCTTCTTTAACCGTGAAATAAAATGCCTGTCTTTCAATTTTGGGATTTTTCTTTTCCTTGTTTTCTAACCAATCAAAAATATCCTTATAAAACGGGTCCTTCATTTGTTCATTTCTGAGAGAAGGTTCGTCACTTAGCATATTGTTACACTCTGTAACAGTGGAAGAAAATACTCGAGGGTCTTCCTCATTTTGTTGCTCATCAGAAATGTCCCTGGGGGCACGAGAAAAACGTGAAAGTGCATCGGCTTCTATGTTAGATACCCCAGATATGTGTGTCACAGTAAAGTTATACTGTTCAATAAAACTAAGCCACCTAGCAAATTTGCCTACATTTTTTGTCTGCTTTAAAAACAAAAGACTCTTACAATCGGTTTTCAAAAAAAAGTGACGTCCTAGCAAAAAGTAACGAAAGGATCTAAAGGCATATATGATACTCAAAAGTTCAAGTTCATAAGGGTGTCTAGACTTCTCGCTTTTATTTAAGCTACGGCTACAATAAGCAATAGGTGCTAACTCTGGGTCATCTGGAGAGGATATAGGTTGTTTGAGCACGGCAGCCAGACCGCGAGTTGATGCATCACAGAACAAGTATACAGGGTGTTTAGGATTATAATGCATCAAATATGGCGATTTTATGATAAGATCTTTAATTTTCTCAAAAGCATCTTGTTGTTTTTGTGTCCACTTAAACGGTACATCCTTTCTGAGAAGTGAATTCAAAGGTTCCGCAATTTCAGAAAAATTAGGTAAGAATCGTCTTACAAAGCTAGCTAATCCTAGAAAACTTTTCACATGTTTTTTCGTCTTCGGACGTTCATAATTACTAATGGAGTCAGTTATTTTCTTGGAAATTCGCAAGCCATCGTACGAAATATCGTGTCCCAAAACTGTTAATGAAAAATAAGCCAATTTCGTTTTTTCTGGTGCAAGTTTAAGACCACGTTCTCTAATTCGTTGAAATAACTTCTTGGTGAGGTTGATAACATCCTCAAAAGTATTCCCACCCCAGAAAAAATCATCAAGGTACCCGAAAATTTGTTCAGATTCTAATCCTTCCAATGTCATTTTCACTAATCTGTTTAAACCAGCGGAACTAGTGATAAGGCCTTGGGGAAGTGCTGTAAAACAAAAAGAACCAGCTCCTGGGATTGAAAAGGCAGTGACGTGTTGGTATTCTTCCGCGATTTTCACTTGAAAAAAACCACTGAGCAAGTCCGAGCAGCACAGGTAGCGACACTTACTAAGACGCGAAAGAATGTCTTCTATCGACGGTACAGGAAAACTGTCTGGTGCAATGTGTAAATTGATCGCTCTACAATCCAAACAAAATCTATAAGATCCAGACTTCTTTTTCACGAGAAGAATAGGCGAGTTATAACTCGAGATGCACCTCCTAATAACCTTTTGTTTAAGCAAAGTATCAATCTGTTTTTTAACTTCTTCTCTTAAATGGAAGGGGATAGGAAACTGATTGGTGTGAACTGGGACGTTATCTAGCATTTTAATTTCATGTACGTAGCCCTTGGCCACTCCAAAATCATCCTCTGACCAAGAAAAACAATCCTTATACTCCTCTATAACAGAATAAAACATTTGCTTCTGATCGTCCGAAAGTTGAGGGTTAATGTCCACACGCTTGACATCAAAACCAGCAGGAAAGTTATTGTTGTCTTGTTTACTGGCTAAACCATGATTTTGAACACTATCTGTATCATTTGGATCATGTGCACCCGGCCTAATGTCAATGGCTTCACCTAAATGGAGATTTTTCTCTAAACACAACTTCTTGTTGGTTGGGTTGACTACTCTAATGACAGGATTAACAGGATCCACTCTAGATTCATTAACAAAAATTTCGGCTTTAGAACAGATGTTTTCATTGGGTTGCAAAACATTTTTAATTCCCACTAAATCATTAATTTTACGAACAGGTACTGAAACACTGGAATTTGGTGGCAAAGTAACAGATTTCGCCGTTATGAAATACGCTTGCATAAGGTTCGCTGTTTGTTCGGAAACTGTGCCTATAGCATGACTTTCAGGTAAAGCGTGATCAGTAGGCTTCCCAAACCTAACTATATGAACTACGTGAATATCCTGGTTAATAGTGACATGTTGAGGAAGTAACCAATCATTCCCCAACAAAACAGAAGAAGCAAATTTGTCAACAACTCTAAAAGTATGCGTAAATGAATAGCCGTCAATTTTGAACTTCAGTACAGCTAACGTGTTAGTTTCAAGTCCTTTACCCGAGATGCCACGGATAATAGTACGTCTTTTAACAAGTCTAGTGTTCGGAGGAAGGAGCTCTCTAGTGCAAATTGAAATTTGACTCCCAGAGTCCAATAACGCTTTATACTCTTTATTTCCAATAGTAATTTTGATGCAAGGCAGAATCCTATCCCTAACAATAGGCGTAGTAATCGTGTGGGTCTTAAAAACAGGTCTTTCACTATTCCCTGAACTATTTCCACTATGTAAAACATTACAATTATTACTTCTCCTGACTTGCGCCATGTTGCACTCTAATGCTTTGGCCGGACAGTGTATTTTATTATTCACGTGAGACGTACTATGATTCTGTTTGCGCTTGTTCTGTTCGTTCTTAACCATAACAGAGGTATTCGTCGCAGAGCCCATTCTATCATGCATATTATTATTATTCTCGGCACTTTTACATTCAGAGGAACAAAAAGAAAAAAAAGAGTTACATTTCTGTTGATGAGGCGGAATAGAATCTACAGACTGTTGATCACTGCATTCTTTCTCAGCGGATAAGATATCATAATGCAAACGTGCAAGCATTTCTTTTTTTTCCCGTTGTTCTTCGAGAGGAAATGAAACATGAGAATTATCGCGCAATGAAACATCAGCTATCTTAGCGATAAATTCCGGTGTACTAAACTGCAAGACTTGTTCTTTCGAATTAGATTTAATGAGCGTCTTGTAATTTACTATTAACTCAGCTGACTGTTCTTGTAATAAAAACTCACATAACGCATCAACAGATGGAAACAATTTGTTGCATGTAAGCTTAAAATACTGAGGCAATAACCCTTCAATAAGGAAATTAATTTGTTGTTGAATCGGCATGGCTTTATCAAAACTAAGTATGAGATCTAGCTTCTCATAAATATATGTCATAATAGGTTCCCCTTCTTTTTGATCTCTAGAACGAATGGTGTGTTCCGTCACCTTCTTAACCACAAAACCACCAAATAATGTGATCATTCGTCTCTTTATGTCTACATACGACAAGTTCACAAATTCGTCTGTCCTAGTTAAAGCTAGAAACCACGCTAAGGCTCCGTCCCTTAATAGATATGGAAGCAAATGACGCTTCTTTACTGCATTGAACTCATAAATGACGCAGTAAGATTCGAAATACTCAAAAAAACGAATGACGTCTTCCCCATACTTGCCGTGAAAAAATGTGGGGCGCACAATAGAATCTAGAGACGTAAGTAGAGTTTGTGCCATAATGCTAGTATTCACCATTTTCTCTAAATATCTCTAAATAATATAACTAAAAGCACACAAAACAAAATAACACAACAAATTGAGAGGGTGGAGGGAGGGTGGCAAAACAAATAGAATTTCATCAAATTCTAACGGTGGGCGGCAAACAAACTAATGCAAAATAAATCGAGGGTCGCAGATATGTGTGCATCCACACAAGTTAAAACCACATCTCCGCCATGTGCAGTCGCCCCTTGTCGGTCTGAGAGCTCAGATGATGTGTGAGTAATTGACGTGTTTGGGGATGTCAGATCCGACAAGTTGCGCCCAGGATTTCGTAAATATAGAACTTAACAAAATATGAGGTACGGGATCCAACCTGGGTTGCATTTAAATGAAATCCAACACGTACAAAAGAAACAGACTGTGATGTTAAAGGGGGTGAAAAGGGGCAAGAAGGGAGTAACTTTCGGGATAGGTTAATCTACTCGCACTTACTTGCAGGTCTGATCGTTGTCCTCTCCACGATTCCTCCAACGGGCCGACGTCCGTCCATCCCTCTGTTTGGCTGGCTGGTCGTTCAAGTAACCAAAGTTAAGAGTCGGGGAAACCCGGACTGAGTAACCAACTTCGCGAAGACCGCAACTTTAGACAAACTTATAACTTCTTCTTAAAAAGCAATACATCGTCGTTGAATCAAAGGTGCTCTCTAAGATAGAGCAAGGCTATCAATCGTCAATTTCAAATGTAGCTAGCGGTCTACCTTCTATCTCGTCCCTCGCTCCATGTCGACTGTCCCTTCCAATAGTCTTTCAATCCATTTTGTCTGGCGTTCCTTCCGGGTTCATATCCTCGGTTATTCACTTTGATTTGTGTCTCGATGAAAAAAGTGCATGCTCGTAGATTAACCAAGGTAAAGTGATGATAGGAATGCGGACGGGGAAGCAATCTGTTATTTTATTAACTGAAAAATTTACAACGTAAGAAATGAATGGCAGACAGCAAAGGCAAATGAACTTAGAAAAAACAAGTCGATAGGTGATTTAATTTGAAACGAATGATGATGCTTTTGACTGAAATGTTCTTTTGAAATAAAATGTTCCATTGTTCAAAATAAGAAACTTTTTCATATGTCCAAATACACATATCTTCACATATGTATTATTTGTGATGACAGAAATTTTATTATTTTTGATGACGTGAAGCACTTCAGAATGGTATGCAATGATTGGGGTACTGAGTTCCTTTCTTCGTTTTTCTAATATATTTATTAGTTGAGTATATGGATAAATCAAATTTCATTTCCCGGATGTCAGTCTTAATGATCTTTGTTGCCGTGATTATTATATTTGTGGTATCGTCTTCATGGCTATCTTGTTTTCTCGTATGCCACATTTCATTTATGATAAATGTTGCCATATCTCGCAAGCATACAATGTCTGGCTTTCTCTGACTGGAACTGACTAGAATATGTTCTTTATAATGCTCTAATAGCTTTTGTTTCAGTCTTTTAGGGGAATAAACTTTTGTATTTCCCACTATTTCACACATCTTTATGTGAAGATCACTTATAGTCATATAATGCCATTCAGTATCACTTTCCATCCAATCACACAGATTTTCAAAGGCACTTATCATTTCTGGATCTTTCTGACGACCTGGAAGTTTGTTTTCCTGCTTAGGGTTAGTACATGTTGACGGTGGCACTTTACGGGTCCCTGTTTGAGTTTGTGGTTGTAGCTTCGCAAGGAATCTTTCATGACAACTTTTGTGATACACAGCACCAGCGGCTATGAAATCTACACATTGATTGACTTTTCCTGCAACTTCGGTTCCCCATTTGTCTCTCCTTTCTGTACATATTTCAAGTATGTGATCACGAAAAGGTATGGTTTGAGCTTTGCGAAATTTTACACGATTTGGATGCTGAAGATCAACGCAAGATTCACAACAAAAGAAGCAGTCAGTTTTCCAGTTGAATGGTTCACCTTCTGAGCGCAATCGCTTTTAAATTGGCGAGTTAGTTTCTTTAGAATAGTTTCCAGGACTACGCATTCGTCGAGAGTTAGTATAATCCCTTCTACAAGATTACGGACTTTAACATGCAGTTCTGACTGTAACATCCATTCCAATTGGTGCAGGAGCTTGACGTCATTTCGTTCTTGTGTAAATGATTTAATAGTTCTAAGTCCTTTTTCTCTGACAGTGACGAGACAATCCTTGGTGTTATCACTCTGATTCTCGGAGATTATGCACACAACTTTGCTTTGGTTAGAATTGTCTGAGTTGAATGTATCCATGCTGGGGAATCTCACACTTCATTCATAGTGGTTTTATATTAAACAAATAAGAATGGTTGCATTAGCATCAACATAGTAGCATAAAGCGCATCAGATCTATCAACACTAATATTACGTAGTAGATTTTTTCTGTATTACAAGTAGAAATTCTAAATGAAATTTTAAGAGAATAACGTTAAAAATAAAGACTATTGTACTGTCATTAGCTTATGAATAAATACGGAATGTACCCATTTTTTTCAATTTCAGTTATTTTCGTATCACTCTATACGATCTTCACCAACATGGATTCGGTTGGTACGTTTCAATATGTTATTCACAAGGAACATCACCCAATTGTCCGGCTCCGATTTCAATGAAATTTCTCTAGCTGATAGAGGACATATATGTATTATTTGTGATGACAGAAATTTTTGCCATCGTGCATGTTTTCTATTTTTTTATAATTTTTAAGAGTTATGATGTGGTTATAAGAGATTACTGCAGAAGTCCCTTACTAACCTTTCTAAACGTAGCGTTAATGAAAGAATAACCATGTAGATATATATAAGATCTAGGGGAAAGTTGTATGGTAGGTATGACCTTGACCGCAGCCATCTTGAAATTCGCCATTTTGAATTAAAGTCAAGTTTTTTTAAATGGGAATAGGGTAATATGATACATAATTTCGGGCTAGAATTTAATCAGGAAGACAATGGTAAAGCTAGTTTTGAGATACACTCATTTGGGGAAAAGTTACAGGCATTTAATTGTTCAGTTACTACGTGCGAAAGTCCCTTACCTCCGCTTATAACCCACGTGTTAATGATAATAAGTGGATAAAAGCTTCGGTAATACATATTATGCCTAGAGGGAAGTGATACGGTAAGGTTATCCTTGATGGCAGCCATCTTGAAATCCTCCATTTTGAATTAAAGTGAAGTTTGAAAAATGTAAACCATAGAATGTGACACCTCATTTTAATAGCAAATTTTCCCAAAAAGCCAACGGTATGCTTATTTTTGTTCTATAATTCACCAGTGTGAATTTAGGACTGCTTCTAATGTGCACCAAATGTCCATTATTCCATAGGTTCTTCATGTATTCTCGTTTAAAATAAATAATTAAATTGCAAGTCTTCAAAATTCAGAACGATTGCTGGATGCTTATCCCAACACTATTCATGAACTGACAAATCACAACTCTCAAAAAATGTAATAAATTTAGAAAACACGAGCCATGGCAACAACTACAAAGTGCCAGTTGGAATCTTAAAATATGCGGTGAAAATTAGGAGTGTTGCCAATTTGAAAGATCGAATAATGGGCGTTTGGTGCACATTAGAAGCAATTCTAAATTCACACTGGTTAATTATAGAACAAAAAAAGGCATTCCATTGGCTTTTTGGAAAAAATTTGCTATTAAAATGAGGTGTCACATTCTATGGTTTACATTTTTCAAACTTCACTTTAATTCAAAATGGAGGATTTCAAGATGGCTGCCATCAAGGATAACCTTACCGTATCACTTCCCTCTAGGCATAATATGTATTACCGAAGCTTTTATCCACTTATTATCATTAACACGTGGGTTATAAGCGGAGGTAAGGGACTTTCGCACGTAGTAACTGAACAATTAAATGCCTGTAACTTTTCCCCAAATGAGTGTATCTCAAAACTAGCTTTACCATTGTCTTCCTGATTAAATTCTAGCCCGAAATTATGTATCATATTACCCTATTCCCATTTAAAAAACTTGACTTTAATTCAAAATGGCGAATTTCAAGATGGCTGCGGTCAAGGTCATGCCTACCATACAACTTTCCTCTAGGCCTTATATGTATCTAGATGGTTGTTCTTTCATTAACGCTACGTTTAGAAAGTTAGTAAGGGACTTCTGCTGTAATCTCTAATAACCACATCACAACTTAAAAAATATTAAAAAAGAAAGAAAACATGCACGATGGCAAAAATTTCTGTCATCACAAATAATACATATATGTCCTCCATCAGCTAGAGAAATTTCATTGAAATCGGAGCCGGACAATTGGGTGATGTCCCTTGTCAGCACAATAGAAATCCTAAAATCATATCATCTCTAGCGTTTAACAATTTATCTCTAGATTTTTCATTCCATTTTGTCAGCGCGAGTGTAAGTAATATTTTTTTCGATTTCACAAAATTTTGAATCACCCTGTACATTTTTTGCCAAGATGGATTTTGGTGAAATTTTAATGTTATTTAGTGAAATAATATAAATCGAATGACGCTATTTTCAGCATTTTAGGATTTGTTTCTGGGTTTTGGGAATATTGTTTTTTGCTCAGCGACCATGTAGTCACATTTGATAAGATCAATAACTTTTGAACCACCCTGTAGAAGTTTCTCCAAGGTGGATTTCGATGGGGTTTTACTATATTATTTGGTATTATAAAATGAATCGAATGACCTCATTTCCAGCTTTCTATGGTGTGTCTATAGGCTGTGAAAATATTTTCATTCAGCGTCCGTGTAAAATAAATTTGTCATTATCAGTGACTTTTGAACCACCCTGTAGAAGTTTCCCCAAAGTGGATTTCGGTGGGGTTTTAGTATGTTATTCAGCACATTACATAGTGTCGAATGACACCACTTCCAGTTTGGCAGGAATTTTTTCTAGGTCGGGCCTCTTTTTCTCGTTAAATGACTAGACTATCTATCTGTCTATCGGCAGGTATCAGACTAAAAACGGCAGCAGCGAGAAATGTTTCCAGATTTGGATTCAGTTTCGTAAGAATATGTTCCATCCTTTCACTCAAACTGCAAGTGATAGAAATCAACCATTTCCGGTTCCAACGTTTCTTTCTATAGTATGAGAACTGGGTTTTGGTATGGATTCAGCGACCCAAGAATATGTTTCCTTTCCAACCTTATCACTCTATTGAAACCGGAAGTGGTAGAAATCCCCCGTCATCGTTACCCATGAAGATGTTAACAGTTTGGCTCCATTAACGAACCTGGCCGAGATCGTCATTCCAGCCCTCTGTTGCAAAAAACAGAACTCAAGGATGGTCTTACGGACATACTAATATTACAATCTTCTAAGGCCCATTAGCGTGATTCTAGTTTAGGAATTAGGAATTAGATTTCTGGGCTTTCGGCACCTATAGCCATGTTAGCCCGTCAAATATGAGGGATGACGTCCCTCGGTGATCACACTATCTTACGAAAAAGAAAGAAAGAAAGAAGCCTGGTACCTATATGTTAGGTACCATCTCGGCATTTGCCTGGTGTGAATAAGAACAACCTCACTCAAGATGGCTAGTCTGAAAAAAGCTTTTACATGTTTTCGTCCGAGTGCCTAGCGTGATTCTAATAACGGTAACAGATAGCAATGAATTCAATATCTCAAGAATAGGTTCAACCTCTGATCTTATCTCTGCAATGCAATCCAAGCCCCATTGTTCGGAAGTTTTACCATAGTTTCAGAACGTGAAACGCAACTCATTTGTTTTATTCTTACCCAGAGATTGCATAAATCAAAGAATATCATAATTATTTCTCTGTTTTATAAAGACGGATTCTTTAACAGTGGGGAACATAACGGTATAACACAAACTATTTCAATGACTAGTATATTATAAATCCTTACTATATATAAGTAGCATATATAGTAAGTGCGTGTGTGTGTGTGACCAGATTTTCACATAGAAAGGACGATGAGGTCAACTAGAGTCATCATTTTTTTATGCAGATAGATCTTTACCAAATCTAATTCCGTGCGAAGCATTTTTACGGTTTTCGACACAAGGAGGATTGGAGGATTTCTTTCTCAGAATGTAGGTTACAGTACTTATGAATTACTTTTAGTTTTCAAGTAATTCCAATCAAGTAATTTAGTTTTAGTTTGGGCTAATAGTAAACAGACGTAGGGTTTTGCAGTATTGGACCTCCAAAAGAAACTTTGACCTCATCCTAACAATAATTTCTGGGTGCGTGTCTTGTGAGCACGCCAAATGTTATATCACAGCTCGTTCGAATTATAACTTCTATTAAGAATCACAACAATCTTGTATAAATAAGTCACATTCGTTCACTTTTCATTGATTGCATCAAATTTTGGTTGTGTTTGACCATGCCATATATCTACATTACGAGTCCGAAGATTCAGATAATTCAGGTGTTTCCCTTGGTTTGATTGGCTTCATAAAATCTTGCCCCCTCATTTGTCTAGTGGCTAACGTAAACCTTTTATGTATAAGTTCCGGGTTCAATTCCTGATAGGAGAGTATCGAACACACTATTGTAATCTCACTTTTAAACTTTAAATCCCATCCCATATAGCCTAACCTCTGACAGAGAGCGTAAATATAAACAATCCTGAAGTGTCTTGAGACAACAATGCAAGAACACATGGACAAACATTCGAAATTAAAGGCGCCTCTGCAGTTGTTTCCCAGAAGAATAGCAGAATTGATTTCATATACAAAGGAACTGGAACATTTGTTATAAATGGGAATTTTTGATACGTATAAGTATATATGGTTATTTTCATTGATTTTATCATTTTGCTCATTTGAATACTGAAAGTACAAATCGACAATAGAAATAATATTTTTAACGGCTGTAAACTACCAAAAAATTATGAGATGACACTTTATGAATTTGCAACTGAAACGAACAGAAAACAAACTTACTTCGGTCTGACATCAAGCCATTTCACAACAAAATTTCATTCGGATTTCTAGTAGTTTATTTCCAGCATGCTAAGGCTCGCAATACTTAAAAGATGCCACAGTTTACATCCTTAAGTCTTGTTTGGTCATGTGTTAAATAAACAATACAAGAGGATGCAAAAGGAGGTCCTTAAAAGGACCTTTTGTTTTTTAATCACATCTTTCTCGGCATCACCTTCGCAGATGATTTGTCTTCTAAACATGATTCTATACTACTTATATTGTCAATGTAAATAGCAGCAATATAAAATACCAGATATCATCAAGTAACCAACACAATTTAACCTCAATACAATTTAACAATAATAAGACCTCACCATCACTGTTCTAAATGCAAACAGTACGCAACCGCATGCATCCACGTAAACCACCAAGTCCATTACAGGCGATTCCAGCCTTCTTCTCAGTGATTTGATCTTTTGTTGAACTTGCTTGTATTTAAGGTTTGTTTCCTTCGGTTTCTTTCCTACCTACACCATTAGCATAGAAGCTTTATTTTCACTCTGTATCTGTTGTAGAAACTGCACAATTGTAAAAATATTGGGATGTTCTTTTGTTAGTTTTCTGTTTAAAAGTGCCACCTCTCGACAAGTTAGTTCTTCTTAGTTCTGCTGGAAAAGAGAGAAACACTAATTACATAAAATAAATCAAAGCTTGACAAAAGACATTCACTAACGATCGCAGGTCTCACTAAGCATAGTGTCAACGGTTGGTTCTTAGTAACGTTAAATTTACAAGTATTCAGTTTCTAATCATCACTCACTAGTACGAGGTTGATTTCAGATTTCTCGTATGGACAGGTTAAGATTTCGTATTCGCATATTGATCAATAAAATAATGCTTATGGAATGAAAATAATAATTACCGTACTTCACTAAAGGCACTAACTACCATTTTCTATCCAGAAACTTAGAATTTTCTCACAATTGTAGAATACATTGAACAAGATAATAATGCCAAACAAAACTCAGGAAAAGTGTATGTAATAATCAATAAAGAACTAAAAGGTTTGAATGAACACAGAAAGAAGTGCTAATTCTTGGTAACGTAGATTTCGCTCCCCAAATTTAATTATATTTGACAAGAAGTCAAACGAAAAACAAGACAGCAAAATAAGTATAGAAAACAAGGCAACTACTATATGAGAAGTTGGTGTCTGCATCGTCTAGCCATGTTTCCACTAAATAGTCATGAAACTTCTCTACATTTGTTCTGTATTCTTGAAAAAAAATTTCAAGGGTAAGGGATTGCTGAAGAAAGAACATCTGCCTTTGCTTTGTTTCCATGAATGGGACCACATATATTTAAACATTCTTTCAATGTTCATTTTTCCTTCCATAACCTTCAATTTATTTTCCTTGTTCCTTCACAGATCCTTAACCGAGCTCCTCCTCTAGGAAACCATCTCCAGGAAGCAGCTGCCCATCTTCCTCAATATGATATCCAGATACAAGCTACTTTGAGGCGTCCAAATGAATCAGAAATAAAGGTGACTATATCGTTGCTTAATATAGAAAAGCTCAAGCGGCGATGCACAGCCGGTTACCAGCATACAACAGTTCTTTTGATTGGAGACTCAAAAAATCGTCTTTTACACAGAGAAAGATTTACGTAAGTAAAACATATAATTGTTATAAACAATCCATTATCCTAGCCATGAGCAAAATGCATGTATATAAAATGAAAATATGTATGCAGTGCTTTTAAGATTAACATAAGCTTTCTGATTGTACAGTGCCAGCAAAAATTGTTATATTTACCTATTTCTGTATTTGACACTAATTTCCGAACAAAGTACCAGTGAAATATTGAGTATTCAACAAAGAAATACAATTCTTACATTGGCAAATAATAATAATAATAATAATAATAATAATAATAATAATAATAATAATAATAATAATAATAATAATAATAATAATAATTATAATAATTGGTTAATTCGCACCAAAGTTAATAACAGGAAATATGTCACTAGTATATCCATTTCTGCTTGTCACTATACAATTTGATATAACACAATATAACAAGTTAGGTTAATAATAATATACAGGGTGGCCCAAAAGTAAGTAAACAGTTCCGTACTCATCAACTCGTTGCTTTTTATATCATTTCTTTTTATTTATCAGGTGGATTTAGTTTATTTATTATTATTTGTTTTTAATGTCTTTTTTACCTATATCTTAAGCTCGGAAAAGTAGAAGGAAATAAATCTATAAGTTAGAGTGTCATACTTGATCAATGCAGGGGTGTATACCTACTTTTGGACCACACTGTATAAATGGTAAGACATGTCATAAATGATTTCTATCATAACTATTGAAATACATACATAAAATTAAGATTTCTAGGAAGGCACTGTCGCAAAAAATCAAATAAATTGACTTGTAAAATGGACTGGAGATTAAAATGTCCAGTTTTAAAGTTTGGTGGAGAACAATCTTTCTGTAACGTAACCAATGGGTGGATCGAGATGACGAAAAGTTTTCAGTTCTTGCAATGGTCGTACGATATAACCAGAAAAGTTTGCTGCATTAGGTTGTCACTTCTGATGAAAACTGGATCTGTTGCTATAATTGTAAATGGTCAGGAAACAGTTAGATCGCGATCTATGTACACTTCAGTTTCCAAAACCATTCCTCCACTTGCATAAGATGTTCTTGCTGATATGAAGGTCTATGATGGAGTGATCCATCTTCGTTCTCCATTGAGATGAAACCTTCACTGCGAATCATTACAGTGATGAACTCCACGAACAGAGATGAACACGAAGTATCCTGGAAATTTGTCAGCAAAGCCCAGTAGTCACGATATCCTCATTTGCACAATAACGCACACCTACATTTCGCACAAAGGATGGTCCAGACTATCTCCATGAGTTGCAGTATACAAGTATACAACCCTTCCTCATCCACCGTATTGTCCTGAATTGTCCCACCGATTACCATCTCTTCCGATTGTCTAGCCTATTTCTACGAAAATATCTAGTTTATGATAATTTGTGATAACTTGAAAGGAAAAAACTGAACCATTAATATGTTTAGCAATTATAAGTCTTAACGAGGCCAGGAAAATGCTTCTATCCTTGAAGAAAGATCTAATTTCTTTTCTTCTTAACTATTTTGAAAAATGATCTATGTCTTTATTCTTTCACTATTAGCGTTTATTTATTCGTATACGCCAAAATATGTTAGAAAGGTAATTTGAGCTTAAGTAATTTTAAAAAATTACACTTAAGTAATCTTTGTGGCCATGGAGACTATTGTGTCTAAGTACGAAGAGCTTTCCGGATTCAGGTGATAATTTAAAGTTATACAATTTCTGTGCAATATACTGCCAAGAAAAGAAACTTACGGGAGTTGTTGAAGAAAAAGTGCATCAGTGCAAATAACTTTCTAAGGACTCTGACGAATTAGCATGTAAAATACTTCCTTGAAATATACGTAGGTGCCCATAGGAGGTCTCTCATCATTAGTTCACTTAAAATGTCTGCAGTAATTTACTAATATCCTCTCATGGATTTTTCTACAGTATCTCACCTCCATACTTTCAATAACAATTCCATATTAATTAGTTCACATTATTATTATTATTATTATTATTTTTTAGTTTATCCTTTAATACTGAGTCGTTCATCCCTTTAGTCTGAAACTATACCTAAATTTTTAACTTTATTAGTTCATCGTTTCCACAAAAATGTAAATAATAATAGTAATAATAATTAGCGCACATTCTCCGTATCCGTGAGTCATTACTGTTGTTCACGGAATCACCTAATAATATTTAAAATTTGATTTTCTTAAACAGCATAAGTTCATAAAATACACTGGTGTAAACGCATTGAAGAGCACCTAGGAATTCCCGAATCTGCTAAAAATCAGCACACAAGAAGAAAGAGACCTCCTTCGTGGCTAGGTGGTTAGCATACGAGCCTTCGGTGAGGCAAACTCGAGTTCGATTTTCAGTGGGCTCGGATCCCATGTCAAACTGTTGGTCCACGTCTCATATAATCTCGTTGCTGAACGGAACGCTAAAGTCAAAATCAACCAACCAAGAAGGTAGGTGAGAGTGATCGCAACGTGGTTCCCGCGGTATAATCCTGAACATGCTATATAGAATGTTCAGAAACTTAAAGTATTCACCTTAATAGCCAATGGGTGGATATGATATAGCAACTTTCGCTATAGATGTTCAAGTAGCTAGATGAGGTCGTGGCCAGAATTTGACTGAAGTATGTTATCATGTCTAACACGTGCTTGGTAAATCACACGTAAGGATATCTAGAAGCCAAGAGTAGAAGAGGTATACCATGACTACTGTGTTGCCCTAACAATATTGGAAAGTGCTTTGATCTGTTGAAATGTAGGGTCCCGCAAGTGTCCAAAATGATGACGTCACGAATGGAGTCTCACTCTCCTGAATGAAGGTTAGAGGCGAGTGACAAGTGTAGCGTATTACTCTTATACCGGAATGGCAAGTGTGATGAGTAAGAAATCATACTATCCCCACTCATTTGCATATCTACGGGATGCGCACAACCGTCACTGTGTCCAACACGGAAACTACTCTTTTGCTGAATACCACAGGAATCCATTCATTCGCCTTACCATTTCCGTCTCTCCTGACGTTACCGACGTTCTCGGCAACGAAGTGTCATAATAATGTGAGAACGCAGGAACGTAGGCTTGCTTCAAACAATCTAGTGTTTACTCTTTGGGTGCTTATATGGGATTAAATGTGGCTCTGATTGCACTGTTTGTGGTAGGGCGACATGATCTTCCTATCCAAACACTTATCTATGGTCGTGGAAGCACTGAGATACACGTCCTGTTGGAATCTTTCACTTCATGTCGTGTACACTAGCGATTGAGCACTGACCCTTCACAAGCCATGCGCAATTTTTTACTACCGAGCCCCTGGTAGCTCCATATAGAACTACGTTTAAAGTCAATTAGTTACAATACAGAAATATTCGTTGGCTGGTGTCATCCTTGCAATGCAAAAATAGATTTAACCCCTTAACGCCGGATGTGCGGAAAATAATTTTTTACTATGTATTTCCGGTATGTCGCGAAGTTGACTCCTCCTCCTTCAATCCTCCTTCAATCAATGTATGAAATTGTTGGCAAGAGAGGTAAGGGAAGCAACATCCATATCTATCTATCTATCTATCTAAATATCTATATCTATATCTATCTATCTATCTATCTATCTATCTATCTATCTATATATATATATATATATATATATATATATATATATATATATATATATATATATATATATAAAAGAAAATAGTGACACAGGGATTTGTAAGGGAAAAACGAAGCGTTGAAAATCCCCTTTCCCTAGGGTTTCTCACCTTCCTTTCCCTCGATGTATTTTTAAAACTTTTTTGCAGCATAGACATGCAGTACACTACACTATATTATATTTATCACATATACAAAAATCATTAATAATATTTATCAGCACCATCTAAAAATATTAGTCATTACTGCTGAATGTCGCGAAAAAGCGACATATCGCATTATTGTAATATTTCGAGAAACATCTCGTCCAAAATGGACAATATTTCGTTCCTGTAACCGTTGAATATCCATAGTATTATACGGTTTTTATAGTACAAGTACTTACCTATTTTGCAGTAGAGAGCAAAGATGAACACAGCCAAAACACGAAAACTTGTTGTTCTGCTACCGCCAAAATCCTCCCTCTCACAGAAGTACACAAAATCGTTGATAGATGATATACTAAGCAAGGATGAGTAAACAGTACATTGCGAACTCGTTGCAATTGGCACCTGCGGCCACCGCCACACATCAACTCGTAGAAGCACGCATAAGAAATATGTAGGGATTCGCGACAGTCGTCCAAAAGGGGTTAAATGAACACACACCCTACACTTGTCATGTTGTTCGAGGCCTTCAAACCTCTAGCAGCATCTCATATACAAACATTACTTCCAGCATGCACTCTATGCTGGCTGGAGTGCGGGATCTTCAAACTATAATCAACATACCTTCTAAAGACATTCTGTGACGCGTATTTTGTTTGAATGAGTAGATATGTACGATGTGTTCTTAAATACGTTACCACCAATGCATACTAGTATTCTTAAAATCTATAAGGGGCAATCAACAGAAACCCGTTCAGTTATCATAATTCATGAAATAAATTTTATTTCGAGCGGAAACTTGTACACTATCTAGAAGCATCTATGGTTAGCGTGCAGTAAAAATATTGTTCAGAAAAAGTCACCATGAGCGTTGAGACACTTGTCCCACTGTGCACTAGCTTACAAATGCCGTCCATGTCTACACCCTGGGGATCTACTGCGCGCACACTTTATGATACCCCAGACCTTTCACAATTTTCTGAGCAGTACCATAACTCATGTTTAACTGTTCGCTATGAATTGAATACTAATGCGTCTATCCGCAGCTATAGCCGCATTCACCTTCTCACGCGTGTCTTCTGTGGCAACAACATGGGCTTGACCAGGATGGGGATAATCAGTGGTTTGTTCACGCCCCTTCCGAAACATTCTGGCCCAGTCCACCACTGTTGTTTTGGAGACGCATACATCATACATTCATACGCCGGAACATTTCAGCTGGTTGACAACCTTCGGCACTCAGAAACTAGATGACGGCACGCTGGTCCTGTTTGGACGGATTGGCCATCTTTCACTCGTTATACCTGCAAAAAGGAAATACGTATTAATGACATTCCTACACCCAACACACAGGGACATTAAGCACTACACACTATTAAACAAACAATATCCTCCTACATACTATACCAATAATACATGGAACGAACGGGTTTCAGTTGATCGAACCTTATAGTTAAAATGTTATTACGTTATTACTTTATTGTTCAAGGAATTACACTGCGCAGAATCACTTATTCAATAAAAAGTTAATCAGCTAGTAAAAAAAATGCCTTGAGCTGATTGTATTTCAGACAAACTAAAAAAGGTTAATTCAGATTTCCAAGAATATGTTTCGCTTTATCTATTAACCCTTTATTCAAACTGGAACTGGTTTAAATTAACGATTTCCGGTTTCAACCTTTATCACCATAGAACAGAAACAGTAAGGCATAGCAAGTAATGGCTCTCGGACTCAGCGTCCGAGGAACAGGCTCTACCTTTGATCTTATAAATCTATTACATCCAGTAATTATAGATGTACTACTTGAAGTTTGAGTATTGAATTGCAAAAGTTTGAAAATCTACCATAGTGTCACACAGTAAAATGAAACTATTATTATTATTATTATTATTATTATTATTATTATTATTATTATTAGTAGTAGTAGTAGTAGTAGTAGTAGTAGTAGTAGTAGTAGTAGTAGTAGTAGTAGTAATAGTAGTAGTAGTAGTAGTAGTAGTGAAGAGTGATATTACACATATAATTTGCTGTATAATTTTAATTACCAACTAAACATAATATGAATCGACGACTACAAAAAAAAAAAAAAAAAAAAAGCCGAATCACATTTTCCTGAAATTTGGTTTATGAACATTTTCGATTCACTAGGGGTACACACAACTATACGTATAGAAAGAACAGGTGTTGAGGTGTTACAATGGTTTAAATGCAATATTGAACTATAAGTTCAGCATAAGAAAGATCCTGGATTTAAATAGTTTTTGCTTAATATCCGAAAGCAGTGGCGTAATACACACTCGCAGAGTTCGCGTTGCGGGAAGTCCTGAGGTTGTGGGAGCCCGAAAATGTTCTGTGGTTACTGAAGGGGTCTAGATTATCGTTTATGCTGAGAAAAATTATGCCATTGTCTGAAAGTTACACAAACTGCACTGAAAAAAAACATATGTGACGTATGTAAAACGTACGTTCCATGTGTAAATCCTGTAGTTTTTGGACTTAACGTACAGCAAACATGTAATTGAAAAAGTACGTATATTTTATACGTAGTTTCCGTATAAGTGTTCCGAATAAACGTACTTCCGTACAAACGAAAGAACTGTATATAAGCAGTCAAGATCTCACATACAGATGGACGTATAGAACATATAGTTGAAGTATGTAACATACGTATACGTAGTAATATACGAAAGGCTCTTAGATATCAGACATCCTATAGTGGCATGATGTAACATATGTGCGGGAAAAAGGGCAGTACGCTATGGATACTACTAACATCAATGCGAAAAGTAGCATATGGATAACTTACGTTCCGTACTGATTTTTGTAGTAAACAGAAGGATTCCATATATTTGTACATTATACCGCTGTCCGGATAACGAAGTTTTCTCAGGCGAACTCAAGCCCTTTCTACAATCATCGATTCATTTGCACTAAACAGAATGTAGTTTATATAAAACGAAATGAATAAGAACATGATTTTCTTTATGCACAGATACTTTTAAATCTTATTAAATGTGGATATTAATAAACTAACATTCGAAAGTTACTGCATAAAGATAAAACTGACATGATTGTGTGAAGTTTGGTTTGTATACTTTAGTAGAATATACAGTATGAATCTACTATGTTTATGACAGCAATAAACAAAAAAAACTTATATCTCTTCTGTTTACAGAGACATGGCATTAATGAAAAACAGCCCGATTGTCCGAACAGTCTATGTTTGTGGTTATCAATATGGTCACGAAGTACATAGCCATCTAATTAGCGAGTTTTGGGGTAAGAAAATGTTTATTTGTAGTTTCTAAATGCATATATATGACAGTTTTAAACCATTATTTTCATTTTCTAGTATAATTAAATAGTCGAAATCCTTTACACAAAGGAAAGACTAGATCTTAAAGACAAAAAAACTGATGTTATGATTTCTAAAAGACGTTTTAAAGGTATAACTCAATGATTTAAGATATTAATGGTAGCAGTCATGTCTATACGCGTGTTTAGCTAATGGCATATTATGTAAATAAAAGAGAGATTTAAAATGTGAGTTCCTAGTTTTTCAATCTTAGTAGTGAGCTTAGAATTGTCTTTAAATCTTAAAGACCGTACTAAAGACTAAAAGTTAATTATGAGATATTAGCTAATAGAATAACAAATAATCTAATATCAAATTTAATTATGTACGAGGGTAAGTAAGAAATTACCCGCAATTTTGACATAACTCTTCTTATGTTGCTCATGCGGACCTCTGCCCTCATGCTGTTGTGGTCATACTGCAAAAGTTGATCCTAATTTCACCAATTGTCTTCCTTTTGTTGCGGGTAGATCATGGCCACTCGATTAGAAGTTAGCGACAAAGCGTAATAACGAGCAGTGATCCAGTTTTTATGGTCTGAAGGTATATCAGGAACCATGGCTACTTTCCACGGGATGTGCACCTTCATCAATAGTCACTCGTCTGTCTAACAGAACCATGTCACATGTACACTCTATGTTGTCAGCATTTGTGGCCGTAGATGATCGTCTGGCTGCTTCCTTGTGCGTGACACTTGTGCGACCATTTTTGAATTTTTCAGTCCAGTAATAGACACTCCGTTGCGGCAAGACACTGTTCCCGTATTATGCCGAAAGTCTTTGATGGATTGTGGCCTCTGATACACCTTCCGACCACAAACAACCGGATCACTGCTTGTTATTCCTCTTTGGTGCAAACTTCTAATAGAGCGGCTATGATCTATCTGCAACAAACGGAAGACAAATGGAGGAATTAGGATCAAACTTTCATAGCACGACCTAACAGCATAACAATAAAATAAACGAGGACAGCTCAGTACGAACAATGTAAGAAGACTTACGTCAAAATTGCGGATCATTTTAGACTTACCCTCGTATATATCTTCATCATTTTAACATTACGACAACATTGTATAAACTGAATTTTGCAAACTTTAATGCTATCCTTATACATCGGTTTGAAAATTCATTGAGCATTGAATGAATAACATGATTTTTCTTTAGTTCTTCTTATTTAGATTAATACAGTATAAGAAACTGAAATGAATAATGACTAAATGAATGATAAAGTGAGAGAAATTGGTGCATTGAATATTCTGTAAGATTTGATACATTTTAAACCAAGTCAGTTGTATCTGACATTACAGTAAAAATTTAACCTGAAAAAATATTATTTAAAAAAAAAAAGAAGAAGTAATGCGCATTACATTACTTAAGATTCAACTTATGTTTTGCCTCGCTTCTCAAATATTCTGCAAAGAGAAATAAAAATTTATTGTTATCATATTTAGATAGAAAACTGCATTTTTTATATTTCATCCCATAGTATACACCATTTTGTGGATCTGAAATGTATATAAGTAAAAAAAATTGGCGGATGAAAATAATAGCACGTAAACTATAGTACTTATTATGTTCCTATTTAGACCAGAGATGGTTTGAAGTAAATAGTAGAAAACTTAACTACTCAAGAATTTTCCATATACTGTGTTAATTTCTGGTGCTAAAATGATAACGGAAGTAATTAACGAATTTTAACATAAAAATATTTACTTGCAATATTCCAATAAGTAAAGGTAATATTCTTAAATAATTATATTCAATAACTTTAAAGTGGATATTTCTTTTACGTGACAGGAAAGTTTTAGAAAATACAATTTATAATGAATACTTACCTTACATTACCAACTCGTTTAATTGAACATTCAATATGAGTGTAAACATATATTTTAAGAGACTTAAGACTATAACAGATGTGTACTTAAAACATATAAAAGATGTGTAAGTTGGAAAAGCATATTTTGATGCTGGCAGTATTAAAGATCAATTCTCATTTTTCTGAATGTCATAGCCATTGCACTAATAATATGAAAACTTCTAATGGCGGTAACATTAGACTAAAATATGTTATTGTGAAACTTCTCAAACTCATTATTGTACAAACATTTAGAACTACTATGTGTGCACTATTCTACCAAACAAAATTATTACCATTCCTAGGTCATGCATGGTAACTTCTAAACAGTTTTTGAACATGATAAAAATCATATTCTACACATATTTATCATGCAACCGAATATCAACAAATCGTGATAACCGGACAAAATAATACTGTAACATTGATTTTAGTAGTTTATAATGACATCCTAAATGTGTTATTTAAAGACGTGGGTAATTCCATATAGTCTACGCAAGTGATAATTGTATTAAATTATATTGTCTTTATGGCGGGAGATATAGGTCCTAGTCCATATGTGCAATTAATATTTACACAATTTCATGAAATCCATATAGTAATTAGTGATTCAATCCGTCATTTGTAATCATTTTTAAATTTTTTTTTCTATGTTTACAATAATAAAAGTATTAATATTCATGTTAATAGCTGATTTATGTTTTTAAGTTATAACTGTAATAAATAGATAATGCTGCTGTGATATCATGGTCCTTGTTTTTATATTTTTAAACTTGTCCTTTGATATTCCACAAGCTTCTTTCTTCATTATAAGTTTCCCGTGTTTCTAAGTTATATGTGAAGGTGTCTTTTGCTGTAATTGCATTAAAAATAATTGTTGATGAAATGTGATAAAATTGAATGAAAAATATCAAAAACCACTTAAAACTGCTAAAATACCACACATGCTTCACTCATACTAACTTTTACACCACCTTGTAATCTCGAAACTTCTAGAATACTACTTTGAGAACTCGTAAAATAATTTTCCTAATATCCAGGTATTACTGAACAATTTTTGCCCAGTCCACTTTTATAAGAACTTCAATTAATCTTCTCAGCATAAGTCAAGATATCTTTTAAGCGTTTACAGAAAATCAAATTAATGTTAATTCCTACACATAGAATTCAATACAGCTATTGATAGCATAATAGAACTCAATCAGAAAAGTACGAGTAACTAGAAGGAATATCAATATAGACGAGACTAGTAAAGGACTCCATTACAGACTTCTACTGTGATGGCTAAATCCAGTATTAATTCATTGCTGGATCGCCTTTCTTGTAATATTTTACTGTATATTAATGAAGCTGCGTATCACTTAGTAAAGAGTATGAAGAATATTAGTAATTAATAAAAAAGTAGTGTTTAGTTGCTATATCTTATACATATATAGCAGAATGTTCATTGTATTTCAGCTGGTTTAGATGTGGAAGCAAGTGTGAAGCTTCATGAGGGAGCCCTTGTATCAGAAAACGTTAGAGAGACAATTGTCGGTTACATCGAATCTAGAGGTAATCAACCAGTACTAATATTTTAGATTTCTAATATTTTGAATTATTTTATTAAAATATAGGTAAATCACATTAAGTATTCTATTATGTTGGGGAAAAAAGTAAATCTACAGCTAATATTTCGACCATGTTCATTGTAAAACTAGCAGGAAGTTTAGTTTGAAAATTTTGTACTTTTTAACATTGATAGTAAAGGTGTTAAGAACAATAATATATTAACTTAGGAATTCCATATTTTATAAACCAAAATTCGTCACACAACGATGTAATGAGATATATCATATATTAACCAATACTGAACGTTACATCAATACTGCACAATAGGAATGTTTCCTCACCTGAGTCTGAAAACTGTGAACTGTATTTTGTAGATTCAACTATTGTGTTTAGTCTTATGATTTTTCAAGGGAAATTCGAATAAACCCGCATACATATAACTAATCATTAAAATAATGTTTCGTTGCTTGTACTGCTTTGAGCAAGTCTATGTCTTTGATACTGCTCTTCAATCCAACCTTAAAAATTCATAAAATAATTAAAGAAAATAAATTGAAGTTTTAATTTCATTAAGTAATGTAAATAATTTTATTAAATTAATTAATTCAAAAATGTAAAAAGAAAAGTGAATATATAGAATGTGCCCTAGGTGTCATAAGACATACGCGGTACAAAGACACAGTTCTTAAAATCTGCCCTGCCAAAATTGAGGCATCTGACATCCCTACCTTTAGCTACCTACTTTGGCTTAATGGCTGCGTTGGGGACTGCTCATCAGACAAAATAGATATATCTAAAATTTTTCAATGTGGTTCTCAATAATTACTAAAACATGAAATGAATCTTTCAGTTTTACGTTCCACGGTTGTGCCCTGTAGCCTAAAGGAGACAAATGATTAATGATAAGGAATAATTGTGACATAATCGGTGGAATGAGAATATGAGAGGAAACGGAAAAATTAAAAAAATAAACACGGACACGATGTTCTTCACTATATTGGCACTATAAACTATCATGGACTGAAATTTAACTAAGGGTTCCTCGCAACAGAGATGATTGTTCTAGCACTGATCTCCTGTGCCTTTTCTAAATGGTTACTAGTTTGAATTAGAGGCATTAGGAGGAAAGTGTAACATCGTGTAAGACCATGAGAATGCTTGTTCATGTTTCAGGAAACTGATAAATCTTTCTTAAAATATTTCGCAAAAAATTGAATATTATATGTACTCAATCTCTGTGTTCTTTGTTGTCAAAACCGAACAATTAAGCGTAACAAATAAGTCGCTGAAAAAAATTGAAACCTCAGTTCCAATAATAGACCAGACTTCTGTAGTTGTTAAACTATATTTATGCTAAGATGCTCTCTAAAGAATAATACGAAATGGTCACTTTTGTATGTTTGGTCAAAACTTCGTTTTATCGGTGACAAGTTGAAAGAATGCTATATATAAAAACGTGAAATGCTTACAGCTTTCGTAAAAAAGAAAGTGAATACAATCTTGTTAGCACATTGGCAATGCATTGGGGACTAGGAACGCTTAAATCTTAACTAGCTTCTTTAACTTCGATTTACCAATATTGCATAAACACTACATTACGAAAAAAAAAAAACACTTTCTTTTCTTCTTCTGCTTTCTAAACTCAAAAATCCTTCACTATTTTTTCTTAACATCTATGAAACTATATTTTTTATTTACTTCTATAGAATGAATAGAGGTTTTGCGTAGATTAAAATAACACTAAATAATATAACAAAGAACAGACACGAATTTCTTCACATGTCACACTTTCATATACATTTTGAAACTACTACTACTACTACAACTACAATTACTACTACTACTACTACTACTACTACTACTACTACTACTACTACTACTACTAATAATAATAATAATAATAATAATAATAATAATAATATTAATAATAATAATTATTATTATAATAATTTAAAATATGTTTATTGGCAACAAATATCATTACAGATACAAGTGAGCAAAAAAAAAAAAGAAAATATACTTACAAGTATAGGGCTAGAAATAGAATAGAATATCAACAATGTGTTTAAGTATAAAATACAACTTACCATACAAAATACGTTACTGATGAAATAGATTTAAAAATGTAAATTTAAAAAAGAATATAGAAAATGTGCATGCAGTATCTGTTACCAACTTAAAAAAATAATAAATAAGAGCATGATACATGTGCACATAGAATAAATACATCATACAAAATATATAAATAGATCTTCTCATTCATAACATAGTTGAAACAGTTTACAAAATATTAAAAAGAAAAAATAAATTTATTAAAACAAAATATATAGTTGCTGTTACAGATTGAAAATACATATTTCTAACTTAAATACATAAAAAAATAAATTAATCACAAAACGCAAACTAAATAAAACATAACATTAAAAAAAAAATAAAATCAATAATAACTAGTCCTAAATCTGAAGTAAAAAAAGAAAAAAAAAGCAAGAAGACTATCCTAACATCACCAAAAACTGAATGTAAGTTTCGTAGCAATGACACGAACTGTAAGATAAAAAATACTTAAAACAAAACCGTTTATTTAGGAATTTAAAAATTTATAACGCACTCTCAAAATTCTTTTGAAACAAATCTAATACTGAATAAAATTTATTTGCACTCATTTTACTATTATAGTTGGAAGATTTTGTAAACAAATTCTTGGTAGCAAAAAGATTATTTTCTTTCTTTTTCTTTTTCTATTTTTTATAAAGAACTCTCATTAAAAGAAAATTTTTCAAAACAAAATCACCATGAAAAATCTTGTAAAGAAAATTTAAGTCGAAGATACAACGTCTGTTAGAAACAAGTGTAAAATTCAAATCCTTCCTGACTGACAAATTCATCTTCCTGTAGTTATTTAAATTGACATCTTTGCCAAGCTAAGAAAGCATTCTGAACTGATTTCATATTACTACCAAAATATCTAGATTCAGTATTCTAAATCACTGTACAATATTCCAAATGTGATCTCACATTACACATACAATTTTACAAGGGTTGGCATTTATAAAATTACGACGAAGCCATTTCAACATAGCTTTTTTTTTTTTTTTTTTTGTTTGTTTGTTTTTGTTTTTGTCTAAGATATAACTGCTTTAAGCTGTTTCTGGAGAAGCAACTTATTATCCAATATTGTTCCTAAATCTTCAAAATGCTTAACGAACTGAATATATATTATATGTGTGTATTAAAGGATTTATTTTCCTTCAAAATTTGTTCCTTGAGTCCTACTGGAATTTAAAAGAAGAGAAATTCTTTTCAGACTATTTGACTGCTGTATCTTTGAACAGAACATTCTTTTTCAAAATAACTTGACTATAAACAGATTCAATTACATTAAAAATCTTTATATCATTTTAGAAATATTGAAAATATATAACAAAAACAATAAAGGGCCGAGACTGAAGCCTTAAGGTAACCCAGAAGTAATACTATGGATAGAGGAAAGACCACTTTTATATATTACAATAAATTTCCTGTTCTTTAAATATAAAATTAACCAATTAATAATACAATTAGGTAGATTATATCTCTTCAATTTATTTATTAATAAATGATGAGACAATTTGGCAAATGCTTTGGCGAAGTTCAAATAAATAGCATGTACTTGACCACCTGTATGAATGACTGGACATAAATTATGCATTAGGGTTGCCTAATTAGTTATTACAAATTTACAGTTCATGAACCATGTTGGTTTATATCAATTTCGTCCTTTAACTTATTATAATTTATACTTAATATACTACTTTAAATTATTTTCCCGGAAATTCTCAAAATAACATTCATTATAGACATAGGTCGAAAGTCCTTAATACAATGACCCTTAGTTTTAGGCATAGGTGTTATCGCTAGAATCTTCCATGAATCTGAATATACATTAGAGTAAAGACTTCAATTAAAAAGAGAAGATAAAATAGGTGAAATTATTTCCACTATTCCTTGCACAATAAAGGCAGGTATACCGTCAATTCCAAGTGCTGATATAGTCTTTAAATATTTAATAGCTTCTAGTACATGTGCAGTTGTAATTTCAGGGAGGTTACTTTTACCAAATGTAGTAAATAATGATTGTTCATTAATTGGATTAACAGAGAAACCCTGACGAAAAATACTCTATAAACTGTTTAGCCAGTACACAATTATCAGTTAACAAACATCATCTTTTAAAATATTATTCAATTCATTGCTTTCACGTCCTTAGTGTATCTTCAGAATGTCTCAACTGCACAAGTTAAATCGCTTTCTATTCTTCTATAATAGCTTAGTCTATCCTCATTTAACTGTTTTTTCAAAGGCCCTTCAACAATTGCTAAAAACTACGTAACTGTTAATATTTAGAGAAATTTTATATTTCTTATGAGCTTTATTTTTAATTCCTAGCAAAGTTATCAATTTTTCAGAATACCACAAAGGATATCTGGACTTTCTAAACTTAGACTTGGGTATGTTATTTTCTATCGCAAGTATAATAACTTTTTTAAGTTTATAAGCAACATCACTTACATAATTACCTAATAACATGTTACACCAATCAGCTCCAAATGTTCGTAATTTGAGAATACAAAGAAAAGTCACCTTTCGTAAATAAAAATTGCTCAGTGGTCTCATACGCTCTACAAATATTGGGTAGTAAAACTTTGGTTACAACTGAATGATGATGGTATGTCAGGCACTACCATGTAAACATCATGTTTATTTGACACAGCAGATGCATTGGTTATAGCCAAGTCCAAGTCGAAAGATAGAAATCTTTGTTTTAAGCACCGAGAGCCCTCCAGCTGCAGACAGACACTGTAGCTCGACTGAACGACATAGCCACTGTGAGAGGCTTGCTGCCCTTAGTGTTATGTACCACAATTAGCCAAAGTATAGAAAAGATGTCATAGTGAAAAAGTACTTTGACACTCTGGAAGAAAGGAACAACAGCTCTATTGATAGTTTGCTAGAAGATAAGGAGGATCCTATAGATGTAGAGCAGCCACGGGGTCAAAGCCAAGAAGTGATGAAAATTATTAATAATAATAATAATAATAATAATAATAATAATAATAATAATAATAATAATAATAATAATAATAATAATAATAATAATAATAATAATAATCTTTATTTCAGTGCCGCGAACAGCTTATTGGCAAAAATACAGCATATTGTGGTATCAGAGCATTACATTATGGTGGAACAATAATACTAATGATAATAATAGTAATAATAATAAATAAGAAAACTGTAAAAAAAATTAACATTAATACAAAAAAATATACATAAAAGTCAATTGAGCAGAAATAATTCCTTGTAATCCCTGTAAAAATTGTCAAGTCCTCTACCTATTTAAAACAATGAAAACCTAAGAACAGCAGTCTTAAAGTTAGATTTTAGCTTAATATTTCTAAACGCCATTGCTTAAAAACTATCAGTCAGATCTCATAAAAGTTTTCATTTGCTTAATATATTAAGTTTAGAATTTATGTACTTAAAGAACCTGTCAATCTTTTTAAAATTTCACATTTCCAATTCAGAGGAACTAAAATGTGCTATTTCTTATATTTCTTATGCTGTGATTTGGTACTTTAAAATCTATGTTTCGTAAACAGTATTCATTGATATAAACATTATTGTCTAGTATTTTTTGCATGCATACTTTGTCAATTTTTTTTTCTTCTGTTCGTAAAACTCTTCAAGCCCCAATAGTCATAGTTATGTGAATAGTAGCTCATTTTCATTTTAAAACATAGCAGTCGAATAAAACGTTTTTGTACAGATTCTGTCTTGTTTGTCAAAGTTTTACAGATGTTGTTCCTTATTACCGAACCAAAATTCATTTTGGTATTACAAATAATTTATATAAATGTACATATCTCTTTCAAATACAGGCCACTGTTTAAAAATAAAACCTAGTATCCTTCTGACACCTTGTACATTCCGCAGCAAAAAAACCTGCAACATGAGCATATAAGTTTATTGTGAAACAACGAAGTCTTTTACTCCAAAATAAGTGTGCAGGGGAGGACGCCGAGGTTTTTCCTGGCGTGACTCGTGCCACTTAGACGTGTTGATTCCCTGCGCTGTTAGGCGTAGTTTTACAATAAACTTACATGCTCATGTTGCAGGATTTTTGCTGGAGACTGTACAATACAATTTATGCGGTACGAAAACTTGTAATAACCGTCAAATGTAATACCTAGATCTTTAATAATGCTTACGTTCTCTATTTGTACACCATTGACCTCATATTTACTGACATAATATTAAGTTTTATTGGTATATTTCATAAATTTTGTTTTCTTGTCATTAATTTTTAGAAAATAACAGTAATTATATTCAACGCTGATTAATAACATAAAGTGGACATTATGTATTGGTAAAGTGTAAGAGATAGAAATGCTTGATAGTTTAAACCCTAATCTTTATTAATGAATCTTGCATAATTTTATCGACAACATTTGAAAATGATCATAGTTTTCGAACATCTATGCACACAAGATCATTAATTAATTGTTAATATTCTTTCCTCCTGTCGTTGATTGATGATTGGTTTGTGCTTATATCCTTAGTCAACAGCAAGGTTATATAGGAGGAGACTTACAGTTTAAAGTAGCATTTTTTTTATATTATTCTAATTTATCTATTTTATCCATTTGAATAATTTCCATATACTTTTACTCTTGACAGTGGTTATCGCTTGTCGAAGCGATTAAGTCTCTCTCTCTCTTTTTTTTTTTTTTTTTTTTCCTTGTCTGCTTTCAACGGAACTATAAGTACAATATTCAAAAACTGCTTCAAGCTCTCCGTTTCTGGTTTCATTATAGTAATATTCTTATTTATTAGATTGCATCCATAAACTTAATTCTTTCAAGAATATAACCAGAGATTAATGTATTGATACATATTTTAAAAATAATTGTCACAACGTTAGTTGAAAAGATCTTTGTCGCTTTTAACTTTTCTGTATGAAAATATATCGATATATATAATATAAGTAAATTAAATGTTTGGGTTTCACAGAAAACAGTTATATATCTGAATTTCTCTCTCTCTTTGAAATTTTGTAGGAGGTGTAATGTCTTTCAACAATAATTCAAGTCGTGAAGAAGAAAATGATGCTATTCAGACTGTAACCCAAAATACTGAACATGACGTTAATAGTAAGGTGAGTTTACATGCTTATCCCAGTGCTACATTCTATACTTTTGATATAAATTCTACCTATAATAGTCTCATTTTTAATAGCAAATACAGTAGACCCCCGAGATACGAACTTAATCCGTTTCGTAACGCTGTTCGTAAATCAAAATTATTTCTCCCACTGAAATTAATATAAATACAATTAATCCTATCTAGCCGCAGAAACATAGAATTATGTTTTTTTTAAAGTGTTTCTCTGTGATGAAGCGTATAGGGTAAAAATTCTATATTCTTTTTATTCTTGTTAGAGACAAATAAGCAACACTAAATTAAACAAAATAGTGTAAGAACTAAATCCACAAAGAGGTAAAGAAAAAGTTTTTGAACAGGGCTGATAATGTTTACGGCAAACGCGCGAAAGCATTCCTAGGCGCGTCGAATTATTGACAGATGTTTATGTGTGTTCGTATCCCGAAATATTGTTCTTAAACCGAAGGAAAAATTGTTCACGAAACTTGTTCGTAAACCAAAGGTTTCGTAACTCGAGGGTCCAATATAAATCATTTTTATCACTACGTATTGTACAATTTTATATATTTTTGTATATTGATGATATTTTAACTAAAATTAGAATCATTTCGGTTTTTGCTGTAATTTAACTCGTAACTGTTGTGGTAGAAAACGTTGAAGATAATTCTGAACCAAATAAATAAATATAGTACCACCAGCTGCAATAAGTAGGTCAATCAAAGAACAAGTTTCCTTCATTGGTAAATTTTAAAATGAATTTTGCAGGAGATAACCGTAAAATTCAACTCCTGGCATGCCTCCTTCCTCCAGTCCAAAGAATCAAGACCATTTTAAAATTTATTCGATGATTCAGAATTCCAATACGCGTCCCCAGTAAGGATTCGATTTTTTTTTTTTTTTTTTTTTTTTTTTTTTTTTTTTTTTTTTTTTTTTTTTTTACAAATCACTAGCTGTAAGCTGCTGCTGTTGCCGTCTCTTAATTCAGAATTTTGACTAAAAGAGAGGAAAAACCTTTTGTATTCTCTGCTGTTATGTAAACCTGCACGACCATGACGTAATATGTGTTGCATATATGCAAGGAATTATTAGAAACTGTTAGAAACCTGCATATGTTTTCGCATATATTTTCAGCTCTTCCCCCCAACCGACCCCCGAGCGCAAAACCGAAAAAGATTTCGTACAGAATTAGATCTGGTGAACGTCTATCTTTGCACCAAATTTAGTGGCTCTAAATCATTTCTTTCTATGTGAAAATCTGATCACACACATACAAACATGCGTACGTATCGTAAGTATAGATACTGCTTGTACAGTTCCTTAATTGCTAACTGGTTGAAATGCTTCAGCTAATTTTGTATCCAGTTTAATTATTTATTGGGTATTATGTCCTTTACTGTGTCTTGTTGAATAATGGATATTGTTAGTATGTAAATTAGTGGGAAATTCTTCTGTATAGTGGATCATGACATCTTCCCCTGCATCGAATGAAAGTGATATCTAAGGAATATTAATTTTTTCTCTGTGTTATGTAAAAGCAGCTCTACTTTCTTTCTTTCTGTTTATTTTAATATCAATTTAGTAATAATGCTTGCTACTTTGAGCCATATTTATAACTACTTTTTTTTTTTAATGTTTTCTTTTAATATAACCACACAGAAAATTGTTTCCCAATTTATATCACCTGTAAATATACAAAGATAACATCTAGCTGAATATACTGGGAATGGACAAAAATATAAAAAATTAATTGCACATTACCTTTATTAATAGCGAGTAGGACCATCTTTTGCAAGCAGAATGGTCTGCAGTCGCTGGAAAATGGAGAAATACAGGTCGCGTATAGTTGTGAAAGGGATGTTGTACCATTCTTCTGCCAAAGCTGCTGAAAGTTGTAGAGATGACGTTGGTGGGTATTGGGCTCACACCTTGGTCTCCAAAACTGCTCACAAAAGCTCAATGATATAGAGGTCTCGCGATTGTAGAGGCCATGGCTGATATGACACTTCATCTTCGTGCTCACTAAGCCAGTCCTGGACGATGTGGGCTGTATGAACAGGGGATCTGTCATCTTGAAACACGGCATTACCATCTGAAAATAAAGTTTGCACTATAGGATGCAGCTGGTCACTTAAAATGGTTACGTATCTTTGGCAGTGACATGTCCATGCAGGGTTATGATGGGTCCGGGAGAATATTACGATATGACTGTCCAAATCATCACTTAATCACCGCTATGCTTCATTGTTGGTAATAGACAGTCTGCTTATGCTGGCATTCTCCACAGGAAATCTCAGCCAGCAGCTGGAAACAATGTAAAGGAAGACTCATCCGACCAGATGACAGTCTTCCACTGCTCCAGTATCCAGTTTTTATGGACGTTGAACCATTGTTTACGTATGGCAGCATGGTCACCAGTCACGAGTGGTTTGGGAATTGCAGATCTGCCATAAATATTCTGCTTGTGGAGTTTTCTTCTGACTCTTTAGAAGCTAACAGAATTTGAAAGCACTGTATTCAGCTCAGCTGTGATTTTTGGTGCCGTGCTGATCTTCTGCTTGGTCACAATCCTACTGAATGTGCATCTATCTATGTCACGCAGCACACACTTGCGTCTACGCTGGTGCTTCGCTGATGTGATTTTTCCGAAACACTCGTAGGCATTCATGATCTTCGAGACTGTGTCTCTTGATACACCAAATATTTCCGCTACTTTCGTCACGGAAGTTCTCACCATACGCGCACCCACAATTTGCCATCTTTGAAACTCTGTCAGCTTAGACATGATTCACGATAACCTACACGGACCGGTCGCTGAACTGTAACCGGATCATCTGTTCTATTGTCCAGGTTGTATATCTAACAGACTGTGTTGGTGACCACAGCGACACCTACCATTCAGACGCAAATCGTGTTTGAAATGGCTACCTCTTTTATACCAGGTGTTCCATATTTTTGTCCACCCTCTGTACGAGTATATAGAAGAAAATTATTACTTTTCAAATTATTTTGTTCAGAATATTTGCGACCTTTTAATGCTAAAAATCGTATGTATTTTAAGAAAGAGGAGTAAACATGTGGAAAATATACTTCCTTCGCTACTTCTCAATTAATTGCATCTCCTTTAAAAAATACTTTTAATTAGGCCAATGCAAGCTGATATTCTACAGAAAATTCTCACACCAGAATTTGAATATAAGGAATCAAACACAACTCATAAACTTACTCTGAAACAATAAAAAGGATGTCCTAAAACGTTTTAACTCATATAATCACGAATAACATAATATCAAATATATCAATTTCATGTTTACTGTAGGACACACAACCACGAGAAAGATCACACATTAACATATTCTTTCATAACTCGTTCAGCATTTCTTATATTTCGATCACTTGCTGTGATCTTTTTCAAGTTACGAGATTCAAACAATCAAAATGAAAGACGTATTAAAGAAATTATGTACAGGTAAGAACAATTCAAGACTACATTATAATAATGTCATTAATTTCTAAAATTAATTTTCACGACAAAATAATAGTGGTCATTTTCAGTTATTGATGACGTAACGTAGAGCATGTTGTCTTTACTTTTTAGGAGGATGGTAAATTGCCTGTCACCACACCAAGAAGAAAAAGTGCATTTATTCAACAGCTAAAACAGAAAGCTGAAGCATTATCCAATGTTTCTGTAAAAAGACTGAGAATCGTAAGTTTCTATATACATATTAGTTTAGGTCTATTATGAATATGAAAAGAATAAAGTACACTTTATCTTAATTGCTTTCCAAAAACCAAAAGTAAATCTACCTGTCAATGTACTTCAAAATATACTAAGAAACAGAAATTAAGTTGGCATTATGCTGGTGAAAAAAACGTCATTTCCGCTTCTTGTTTCACAGGCTGATTACAAACAAACCAGCTTTGAGCGGGCTATATAAAGAAGTTTACGTACTCGCCTCTGAAAATGATGTTTCGCTTTCGGATATAACCATAATAGTTTGAGATACATGAATTTTTTTTAAAAGTTTTACCAAGAATGAAATTCGAAATATTGTACTATATAATATATTAAAGAGGAAAAATAACAAAGCCACACTATACAACAAACGATTGGGCGAAAAGTTAAATATCTTAATCTTTTTGAAGGACATTTTCTCTCCTTGCATATTCTTCCACAAAGAAATTAAAACACACTTTTTTTTTACCAATAGCACCCCTGCTCTTTTCTTGTTTGTTTGTTTGTGACATTTTTAGGCTAATTTCACTGACTGTTTAATATATATTAATACTCAGAACACTGTAATATCGTTTCTTAGTACTGATAACTTAATCACACGTTTAAAAAAACATAATATAATCTTCGAACAGTGCCTGCCCCAGCTTGGAGTGTAATACGTCAATAGCGCAAGTTTGATCATTTTACCCTTGTGGTAACATATAGGTACAAAAATTTGAAACTCTCGAAACAATTGAGATTTGCACGCAATGAATGATTTTAAAATTGGTAAATCGGCGTTACACATATATGTAAGACAACCGCATTTAAATAAGTACAAGCTAACATAACCAACCGTACCTTACTGCGTATGTACAGGAATATAGTAGACCTAAACAGGACTTGTTAATTTGTCTGATTTCGTTTGACATAAACTATAATTGTTCCATCCTATCAATCTACACTAAGTAGGCATGAAGAACACGGGATTATCTTTCGAATATTAATCTACAAAAATAGTTCAGTGCAACAAAAGTATTTAGGTAGAAGGAGAACACAGAAACAGCGTTAAACAAGTATCATGGTTACTAAGAAATTGAAATGCAAATCCACTTGTAGTGATTACTATCCAAGGCTGGTGTACGTTTTTCGTACCTGTCTTTCTTTCCACGCATACCAAACTTCACTGATCCGCCTGCTCCCTACAGATGCATCCTTACATGCGCTCGAGCTTCATCTGCCATGAATCATCATAGATGTAGTGTTACCTAAAGTGACCACCAGCGTAAGTTGGTACGTGTTTTCCTTGTGAGTTTTAATACATGTATATCTGTCATGTTACAAATTTGTATGTAGTTCGTGGCAGACAAAAAAAATAATTCAGTTAATAATAGGACATTAGATTGGATAGTTCGAGGATTATACCTTTTAAATAATTATTTCTGGTGGCGTCTTCCAACTTTACCAGTGCAAAGCAGGAAATGGACACTCGCTAACGAAAGAATGATGAATAAATTAGGAAATTATTTCCACAGAGAGATTCTAAGTTTCTGACATAAAGTATTCGTAATTTTATGTTTTAAAATACATTGGTTATTCTAGCGCTGTAATTACTCCTTTACTGATCCGAATATCTGATGATTAATTAAAAAAAATAAAGTTCCTTTCATACTAAACGTTTTCACTGAAGATAAACAAACAATATGACAAAAGCGTATAGCATAACAATTTTCTATAATTTTAATTAATCTCAATCTAAAGTAATTATTATGGGGCCCTCATGTACATGCTTGGGATTGTCACTCACATCAGCAAGTTATTGGCGATCGCAGTAATTAAAATGTAGAGTAATTTTCTTTCATATTATGATAAATATAGGCTTCCTATACCCATAGAGTAAATATATTCATTGTTATTCGTGAAAAAAATTGCATTTTTTCATAATTTTAAGTTTATTTCACAAGACTCCCAGGTGCTACATACGGCGCCATTGAAACTGCCTATGCTTAGCAACCACCTTAGCAACAGCTTGTTTGTAACCAATATGGCTGCGCCCAGTAAAATTCATAGCAGACGACTTCAGCAGCGTATACAAAACATAATACTAGAATATCAACACATGTACTTTACTAACTTTCGATGTTTAAAAGCAACTCACCGTGTGAACTTGAATCTTAAAATAATAGACTATTCAAAAGTTCCCATAAGTAGGAGTTTTATATATATATATATATATATATATATATATATATATATATATATATATATATATATATATATATATATGTATAAACAGTCACAACTTAATAACAACGCTGGCAATCTACATATTAAATGGCATACGCTGACTCTGACCAAATTCTTCGATGATTAGCTGGTTCACAGGTTCGTGATAGTTTGGAAATGAAAATTTGGTCGTCTTTTACAGAAAAGAAATAAAATTACAGTAATATGTATTTAATACTTTAACTGTTGCGATCAAGATATGTTGAGCCGTAGTCATTTTAAGCTTAGTCTTGTTAGCTATTCTTTTGTGTTTCTAATTAATATACTTTAATGTAATTTTTACCTGTGTATTTTTAATGTTATTTCTTTCTTCCTGATGATATGCACAGGGATATGACCTAAATATTTTGGCTGGTAGTTTTACTTGATTATTTTTACAAAGTAGTTAGAAAGTAATGATTATATCTTAATATTTGTAAGATGATTCTTGAACTTTTTGGATAAAGTAGAAGTAAATATTTTAGGAAATTTTGAAAGTATTTCATTTTTAAAAACAAAAATGCTAGCTTAGCTAAAAACTCTACTCCTTGGTGAGA
This sequence comes from Thermobia domestica, assembly GCF_964235325.1. Taxonomy (NCBI): domain Eukaryota; kingdom Metazoa; phylum Arthropoda; class Insecta; order Zygentoma; family Lepismatidae; genus Thermobia; species Thermobia domestica. Next base: position 57,079,937 of record NC_137462.1, on the reverse strand, counting down.
TGCTACTTCCTTTCTGTAACATCCAGACATTAGAGGAATTTAAAAATAACGCAATTGTAAACAAAATCTCCGAAGTCTCTTCATCAATATTATTATAGCTGAAAAATTCTTTTATACATAGTTTAAGACTTGTTCGTTAATTCAACTGGCTTCTAAATCTTAAGTAGAATACATTATAAATTGACACTGACACTTTAAAGCACTGGTTTGTTGTAATAAGTAGGGAAATTTTGCAAACTATACGCCATGATGCTTAAGCATAGGAACCATGGGTGCCCAATGTTCATATAGGAAACAGACAGAAACTTGATCTCCCTTCCCCTCTCTAGCTCTTGTCTATTGTACGCTAGTAGCCTGTTACACATACTAGTCATGATTTAGAAGTTTCTTAATTTTCCCATTGCTAATTGTTTAAACACTGATACCGCTACTTCTACTTTCCCTGTAAGTTTTGATAGATAAATTTTCGTGTTTCAAACCCAAGTTATTTTAAATATCAGTTTCACTCCTTGAGTACAATTTTATATTATATGTGCAATATATATTCAACGAGTTGTATTAAATTTAATTTAACTATATAATTGGCCACTCAATCGGATTGTATTAATTTTTTTTTATGTATGCAATAGGTCACTATAAAGACGTATTTTGGTTACTGCAACTTTTCGTGTCTTATATTGCACTAGAACTTGACTTTTTTCTAATCTTGTCAATATGAAAAACTCCGTTGTTCGTTGTCTTATCAATGACAACATACCAATAATAGCCTATTATATATATCTATTTTATGTAAACACTAAACAAATATCTCTGGTTCTCTTTGGTATTTATTATCGTTATTAATTATTTCCTTACTTCTATATTTTAGGACGAACCCTCTGTCCCTCTAACATCTTCCATTAATTTTGAAAAGTTCAATTATACGCCTAACCTGAGCAAACTTGTATCTTGGAAGACAAAAAAGGATGTTTCCACACCTCTTAAACCAGCTGTTACTAGCGATCCCAGTGAATTTTCTTCTGATATCAAAAAATTGTTAGATAAAAATGCAACAAATACAGTACAAAAACCAGACAACAAAGCCAATGATGATATAAGTTTTCTAGCCAGAAGAATGAGAGTTCATGAACCTATGATATCAGAGCCTGATGAGGAGCTTACGAATTCTGAGAAAGAAAGAAGCGAAAACATTTCTAGATGTTTGGCACCAAATTTAAGAATAGCTGCTCCTTTAGGAAAAAGATTGCAAACTGAAGAATGTATTAACGAAGAAAATGAACACAAAGCATTTTCAACTGTCCAGGAAAACGTAAGAGAATCTGTTCTTGATGTCGAAAACAACGACAGCGAAATAATTAATTTGAATGAAGTTTATATCAATAATGATACTTGTTTCACTGAGGAATTTGTTCATGAATCCTGTAAAAGAAATACTAAGAATGAAAGCTTCCTTAATGTCAGTAATAATAATGAAATTGATATTTGTGACAAGGAAGATGAAAACGATATGAGTATAGATAGTTTTGACAATGTTGTTGGGGCAACAAAAATTAAGGAAATGCCCATAGTAAACATGGTACCATCAACGCCTCGATTATGCCAAAACATACAAACTACTCTTGAAGGTAAGTAGTTTCAATAATTATAGATATGTATTAAGGGTAATAGCAATTAAAAATGAATTTATTCTGCCTCAAACCTAACTCTACGCTATATACGAGTATTATAATGCATTTCTAATTTGACAACACATGATGTAAGGGAAAAATCTAATTACTGTTTATAAGCTGTAATGTCACAGAACATTAGGTTACACTCGACACTTTACTCTAAATGCCCTATAACCAAATTTTGGTTACAAATACCTTTGTCAGTGAGTGTACAAGATAATTCAGTTAACATTTACTTTCGAACATGATTTCTCATCGTTGTGTAAAGGCAAAAACTTAAGAAAGCCATAAAAAACGATAAACTGCAATATATTTCGTTTAGAATCGTTTCAGGTATGTTCCAGATATCAAGACGCCAGCTGAAGTGATAAGAATGCAACAACGCTTTCATATCGCGAAGTGCATGCCTGAGAATTGCTAGTTCTACAACCAATTTTCTAAATTTCCAAATACATTTTTATGGACTGTTTTCTTCCATATACAAGTAAATAGAACTACATTCGCTTTACTCAATTTTGATATATAATTGGTTGGAAACTCTTATTTCAGACCTGATAATTTTTTGTTTCAAGTCGCTCAAGAAAGTAATGTTCCCAGGATTGTGCAGTTTATTAGTGTAATTATTCTATATCGATACATGGAGACATTTTTCTGTTTTTTAGTAATAGTTTACAAGTCTTACGGCAATCCTTAACAACAACCCGGGAAATTCCCTTTCTGATCATCCAACCACAACAAACGCTGAAAATATTTTCCAGTTCTTTAGTGGAGCGAATGGTAACAGGTTATTATTACTCTCGCTTCGTTGTAGAAAGTCTGTTATATTATAGTAACGTCAAATAGCAGAACAGTTTCATAAGCATTAGTTATTGATTCCATATTCTAAAAAGTAACACTATCCTGAAGTAAAAGTATTACTAGTTTCTGCAGATATTTATCTAGTGCGACATGCTAGTTAAAGTTACATATAAATTATTCCACACAACGGATAATATTGTTCGATAATAGTTACATGGAATAAGTGACGTTGATAACAGGAGCTGTTCCCACAATTTCTTTATGGAATCATAATATCTCTTGGATAAATATTTCCAAGAAGATATTACCCTCCATTTTCCCCCAAGTGATCAATGGTGCTGTGTTCGAAGTGAAAACGGAAAGCTAATAACATACCAAAGGGTATAATATTGTAGTGTTATATATATATTCGGCACATATATCGTATTAGTATCATGAAATTGCTTGTGTTTCTTTATTTGTTTTTCAACATAGAAAATACTCAACAAATGTACCACGAACAGTAATGTTTTGGTTTCTTTTGCGTCAGTATTGATACTTGGTGTTTCTTATGTACGTGCGCGGGGAGAATTTAGTTTGATTCTCCATATAATATCCCATTTCCGAACTACTCATGGTATATTTTGTTTATCTGCTTTATTGATAGCATAGGTCCCGAACGCAAATTACCCTGGCATCGGTGCTAATAGTCTATGTTGCTGGAAGCCCATTTAGAATTTACATCAATTTTGTTTTGCTGCCACTTAATTATATATCGGTAATATTTATTACCTTTTAGCAACGTCGATTCGGCTACCACTGCTCAGACGGTTACAACCCTTAGTATTTACATTAATCAACATTTTTTGCAATGTTCATGAAATACAAACTTCTTAGTTCTGGTTGTGACGAAATTTAACAATTCTTAAAAAAATATCTACTACAAATGTTTATATAATAAATATATATATCTCTATTTATTTATTTATTTATTTATTTATTTCATCTTAAGTCACCCTATTGAGCTTACGATTACTAACTGCCATATTTTCTGCATTGAAAATTTATCGTAACAATTTCTAAGCACATAGATAGAGTCAATCTTGATTACTTTTATGCATATGACAGAATTCCAGCGAGTAATGCCTTATATTTTGAATTTCATGAAGTAATATATGTACATCGGTAACAAATCTATATTTTTGTTAACAGGTTTTATTCAACGCAGTCGTGGTGGATCTTCTTCGCGAAGCACCATTAAAGATACTGCTAAGTTTGAAATGGTGAATTTTGAATTGATGTAAGTTTATCTCTGTTTATACTTACTATTTATTTATATTCTTTCATTATTGTGTACAATACTGAATGTTACTATTTATTTAAAATACAAAATAAACTCACAATTCTAACTTACAAAACACTTTTAGTATCTGAAAATAATAATAATAAAAAGTATGGGCTACCGAACTAAACTTTCTCGCACCAATTCTTAAATTGAATCATGTTATGCCTCTTGCCACAGTTTTCTAATGAAATATTTTCTTGTGAAATACGAATAAAATTATAAGGGTTTTCGGAAAACTTCTCCCGGAAAGTAACTTACCCCTTGTGGATTTTTTTCATAAGAAACTATTTATGCTATATATTAGGATTATTAATAAAATATTTGCTTATAAAATATCAATAAGATCACGTGAGTTATATTTGAAAGAAATGTAAAACAAAAACAAAAAATACCCCCAAGAGTAAACAATCATTTGTGGATATTTGCATGGAAGTGATCTACGCAACATTATAGAATTATTAATGAAATATTTATTTATTTAATATGAACAAAATTACATAAGAAAATCGCCTGAAAAGAACCTCACCCCAAAGGGTAAGCTAATCTTTGTTGGTATTTTCGTAAAAAGTAATTCGCCCAACATTACAGTTATTAATGGAAGATTTATTTATAAAAAATGAACAAAATCGCCTCCTGAGTCGTTTTTGAGAAAATCGTCCTGAATGGAACTCACCTTCAAGAGTAAACTACCCTTTGTAGACTTTCTTATAAGAAATTACTTACATTGTATTGAAGTGCTATTTATGCAATATATATTTATGAAATATGAACAAAATTACTTTAGTCATTTCTGAGAAAACCGTTCGAAAATACTCACCTCGTAAACTACTCTTTGTAGACTTTTTTCAGACAAATTAGGTATGCCGTATTGTTAGGTTATTATTGAAATATTTATTTATGAAATATGAGCAACATCGCTTGAGTCGTTTCCAAGAACATCGACCGAAAAGAATCAGCCTTAAGAGCAAACCAGCCCTCGTAGATTTTTTTTTTTTTTTTTTTTTTTTTTTTTTTTTAGAAAAGCTACTTATAGTATAGGGCTGTTAATGAAATGTTGATATAAACAAAATTTAAAGCTATTTTCGAGAAAATCGCATGTTTTTATTTTCACCCTTCAATAAACAACGCTTATTTTTGGAAGTAGGAAGATTTTTTTTTAAACCTATAGAACCTTATTAAAACTTAAGTTTAAAATTTGGTGCGAATACGTTGAACCTTATGGTTCTATAGGTGAGGAAACATGTTACATGAGACGAGCATATGGACAGATGTTCAAAACTCACTTTTACGGTATGTAGAGGCTATGAAACGTGTAAATCCGTTGAAATCTCAAATTCGATTCTATTTCCACGATTATTGGACTTTCTTTTCTTCTATCATCACTCGAAAATAAAAAAGGAAAGAACACCCTTGAATTTCAGTTTTAGACAAGAAAATTCACACTTCAATCTAATCTTAAAGTTTATTTTATTGTAAGTACAGAGTTACCAGTATATCATTATCTACTGTATCCTGTCTTGTAATATTCTTTGTTCACTCATATAACATGTTTAAATTAACTTGGAGGTATCAAAGTAAAGGTAGGTGCATTCCAAGTAACAATGCCAAGTTTCATTGCTAATTTTGACAATACAGCACGAAGAGAAAATAAAATTTAAAATATTGAAGCATTAAGACATGTAATAGGTAATTGTCAGGAAAAAATAATAAAAAATCTTTCATAGAAGTATATGAGTTAATTGTGGAAGATAATTAAAGAAAAAACTGCAAAGAGATAATGTAGCAAATAGGAAGGTATTATTCTTGGAGAAAATTTTACAAAGGAAAATTGTGTTGTGATAAAGTACCCAAATCATCATTGTTTAAATCCAATATTGGTTTATTAATTTTAATAAAATATACTTTCAAAATTCTTTTCCTTATATTAATCCTATCTTTCTAAAACATATACCGTGTTAAGTATCTGGTTTGGGACCCTAAAATTCTAGATGGACCACAGACAGAAGTTCAGCGTGCTGCATCAATTCAATATTCCTTTATTGTATAATAAACATTACGCTTCACTATCTGTATATTTCACCCTCTCAACAAATCACATCAAACATACCCGAGTATACGGTAAGATCAGTGAAGTTGCTTCTGTAGTTTATGAATTTTGGTGGAGGGCAATAAGCTGATTTAATATCATGGGTTATGTGTTATGGGTCATGTAATCTATGTGGAATTCTTGATACATGAGAATCACAGTTCATCTACCTTTATTATATATACCTACCTCTATTACCTGGGAGTCTAATAAACACATCTTTTTCTTTATTCATTCTGTTATCCCATTTTAAATAAATAAATAAATAGATAAATAAAAACTCACTTCAGCATTTAAATCCTTGGTTGAATTGAATTGATATACATATGAATAAAGTCTTACCAATGTTAAATGTAAATGTGGATTAATTCTGCGCGGAATTTTTGATCGCACGAAGTGCAAGTTATGAGCGCGAATTTTGCAACAATCGGATAGATAAATCCAAGCTTCATCCAGGTAGCGGCAAACGTCCACTTGGTCACCAGATAGGTGGCGCTTGTAGAAGTGTTTGCGATTGGTCTCTCTCTCTCTCTCTCTCTCTCTCTCTGTCTCAACAATGAGTCTCATAATGTCCCCGGTACAACATATTTTCCGAAGATTTAATTTGTCGCACAGGATGCTGTTCACAGCTCTCTGAAACACGTATGTCTGTGACAAATTACGTAGAATATTTTTCCTGGAAGGCCATCGACATAACTTCTAAGATACACGTGGAGTCACTACACTACATGATCAAATTCGACATTCCTTGGTGGATGAACTAACAGCTGGAAGCTCTAGGATTTTTATACCGTATAATTATGCTCTTAGTAGTAGTCGATCCTATGGTGTATCTATTTTCTTTGCACTATTTTTAAATTTTAAAACAAAACTGACATGGAAAGTATCACGGTACATCCTTTCCAAAACCTGTTCACTTTGGGGGCATAATTGGGAGTTGAAAGTTGGACATATATACGTAACTCAACCTTTTGTGATTTCTTGCTACTGTAGTTACTTTTATAAAATGTTTAGGCAATTTTACAAATAAAAGGGAAATTGATTTCCTTGTATCGAAAATTGTTCCACCTAAGATTCTGGCCTTGTTTCCTAATTTAACTCAGTACGATACTAACGTTGAAAAAAAAAAAAAAAAAAAAAAAAAAAAAACAAAAAAAAAGTTCTGAAAAACTATTTGACTTCTAGAGGAAACAAGGGAGACACAAATGGGTCAACCAGTGATTTTATTATCTGAAGAGACAGAAATTTAAATCCTTAAGAATAAGCTGATTAAAATGAAACAAGTGAAGTGTATAAAAGTGAACATTGCAGGTTCAACTTCATAATCGATTCACTATATTGTGCTTCATTTATACATCCCTCATTTAATGTTAAGATCTAAATGGGATATTTCTTAACGCGACTAAAAGTAAGATACCTCCCAATTATGTTCCGATGTGTCTCATTTGTAAAAGTTTCATGTCTCCAGGAATATTTTCTGCAGACACAACATAGATACTTTAAACACAATATCTTCGCTGTCTTCACCTCAACCATAGGTTGGTAGGCAACATGGAAATTTTAAAACTTTTCTCTTGCTTTTATACTTTGATAATATCTCTTCTTTGTAACTGTATCTAGATATTCTATCCTTGGTATTCCTCTTCTTGGTTTTCTTTCTGCCTTTCCCTCTATCAGAACGGTGATCAAATCGGTGCCGAATAAGATGGCCAAGAACGCTGTTTCTTCTTTTTTCTATTATCTTCATGATCTGTCGTCCTTGTTTAGCTTCTTTTAGCACGTCTTCATTCCTTTTCCTTTCGGTCCATGATACGCGTAGCATTCTGCGCCAACACTACATTTCAAATGCTTCCAGCTTGGATATTTCAGCTTTTCTCAATGTCCACGTCTCTGATCCGTAAAGCGCCATGCTCCATACCAAGGTCTTAAATAACTCGTTTTCGAACGTCCAATGACACATTTCTTGATGTTAGTAGTCCAGGGCTCATGGTGGTCTGGTCTCTTCTAAATAGTTGAAAAGTGACCAAAATCTCATCAAAAAGTAACTTTAAAACTTGATGTCAAACTTGAGCATAAATTGAGTTTTACATTTTTTAAAAACCAAAATAGGGCCGGCTGGATCATAACTGAAATACGCAATGTTTTAATAAGTTAAGATTAAAAATTATTTTACAAATTATTTTACTTAGGTTTGTCAGCTAATAAAAAAATTGCATTACTTGTGTTTAGAGGGTTATTATTAATTACCTACTTTCCACGGTTTTGTATTTCAACATTGATCTGGATGGGGTAAAGCCAAATTTTTATATATTTTCTAGATTACCATTAACTGGTAATAAAATTTTACCTTGTATAGTTGATTTGATACAAATTCTGGCTTGGTACCACATGATTGGTAAACATTGGTATAGCTTCTACCAACATTCCGCATACAATGAAAAGTAAACTGTAAGGTCATTCTCCTTTAACATAATATGATTAAAGCAAATAATGTGGATTGAACCCTTTTATGAACTTTTAAAATAAATTACAAATGTTAACTAAAAATGCAGTTGCATACAAAATGCTTACAAGGGCTCTCAAACCCATCTTGAGAGCTTAAGCACCCACTAACCATCCACTGTGGTTTAGAAAGAATAAATGCTGAAGTAAGAATAAAGCTGACTTGATTCACATGTGGCAGCAAGTACTGAAGTTTTCAGAAGAGTAATAAGAGACAAGTTTCTGCCTTTTCCCATTTATTTTTATCATATTTTTCTTAGAAAACTACCAATGCAAAACATAAATCACACGAAAAAAATGACTTTAACCCCCCACCCCAAGTAACCTTTAGTGACAAATTTTAAAAAAATGTAACTTTTAGTGACCAACTTGGAAAAAAGTAACTTTTAGTTAAAAAAGTGACTCGCTATGAGCCCTGGTAGTCCTCTTTTCCTATTGAATGCTTGTTTAGCCTGCGCTATTCTTGAACTTACGTCTTTTTCACTTCTTCCGTTTAAGGATACTAGATTTCCTAAATAGGGGAACATCTTAACGTCTTCTGTTTTCTTTCCATCTATCCATACGTTTGCTCCTTCCTGTCCTGTTCTTGTGCACTTTATCACTTTGGTTTTCTTCTTATTTATCTTCATTTTGCATGTTTTTTCCAGTTGGTCGTTCAAGTTTGAAAGTGCTTCCTGCAAATCCTTTTCGTTCTCCGCTATCAGTACTGTGTCATCAGCAAACCTTATTGTGCTGAAAACCTAGCCACTTACTTTTACGCCTTTCTCATTTTCATCAAAGAATTCTTTCATAGCCTTTTCTATATAGACGTTGAACAGGAGATAAAAGTGGGTATATCTGCTTTGTCTTTCAACATTTGAAGGTCAAATGACACTGTGATAGTATTGGTGAATATTTACATCTTCTTTCTGTTTTATCAATAAAAGACAACAATCCATATTTGGCAACATATTTAAATATAATATTACCGTCAGGTTTGTTTTCTTGGGTACTTGTTTGAAAATAAAGAAAAGAACTGAAGCAAACAACAGAAATAATTTCATTTTATTCACATACATATTACCATATTCTTCCCATATTACTAAATGCATGATTTGCTAAATTGAAGAAACCATATTTTACACAGTTTATTCTGTTTTTTTCATAGAGACGAAGAACAACTGCAAGAATTCCTTACGCCACTTGAAAAAGATGCTGTGAATGACGCAAATATTTCCAGTCAATTATCCACCAATGCTCAGGTCGAATCTACGTTTGAAGAGAAGATTAAAGAAATTCTGTGTTGCGAAGAATTTACCGTTGAGGGATCACAGTTGAAAGAAAAACCGTGCGTTACTTGCACGCAGACTGATGATGAAACTCAAAAGCAAAGTGTATGCTCATATAAATCCAAAGAAACTTTTCAAGAACAAAATAACCATGACATAAGTATTGCAATTAATACTAGTAAACCTAATTTTCCGTACCAAAGCATACACAATAGTGATAGCAAGTATCCAGAAATTATGAAATTACCTTCTGCTTTACCTTCTGTAGAATCAAGAGTTAATGATGACGTTTTGTGTATTAACTCAGACTCTCTGAAATATACAACCAATGTTGTGGCAAAGCGACAAACCACTTTAAATACGTTTTACAATCCACAGAATCGGAAGCTTGATAGTGATGATAAGAATAATAAATTTCCGAACTTAGGGTGGTTTGGAAAGTCAAACTTTAACAACGAAGTACATGAAAAATTATCCTTACATAGAAATGCTTCGTATAAATCAGATTTGGAATTAACAAACCCCGATACTGAAGATGAATCAATACATAATAAACAGAATTCTGTTGTAGAAATGCTCAAAAAAGACAGTAGTAGACCTCTAAATCCATATGTATATGGTGCTATTGAATGGAATGCACCACTTGCTGAGAAAATAGAAGTGATACCAACAACTACTTGCCTAAGAATTTTAACACAACAGCCAAAAATAGACTCTGTTAGTTGGGATGAACCTATTGTTAAAAAATTAGAGAATTTTGATGCTTTAAAGAGTTCCATGACTACAAGGAACAAAGCTGAATACATATTTCCATGGTCTAGAAAACCTCCAAAGGCACTGAGCAAAAATTTAGAACTGAAGCAGAATACTTCACTGCAAACATTAACGAGGAACTCTGAAAATCATAATCCCAAATATAAAAAATATCCTAATAAATTACCCCTAATGAATGCCGGGAACAGTAAGATAAGTAGAAAGGATTATTTAGTGGGTGTCAAAGAAAGTTATTCTACAAAAAACAGTCCAGATTATTTAGTGAACGACAAAGAAAATTTCGCGAAGGACAATCCAGATTATTTAATAAGTAGCAAAGAAAATGATTCCACGAAAAACAGTCCACTACATGACAGAAACACACAACCTGACTGGCCAGACCTAATTACCGCCACTATCAAGAAGCCAACAGAATTATTTGACCCACCATCTCAACCAGATGTTGGAGCAAGTCAGGATTTTAAATTTTCCCCTCTCAGAGAAGGTAAAATTTTCAGTTCTTATTCTTTTCAATTGTTTTTAATATTAAAGTAAGTAAGTCTGACGTAGAAGATATATTCGTAGTGCGTTCTCATGTCAACAACTTCGGACACGATGACCAAATTGAGTATAGATTTCTTTGAGGAAAAAAAAAACTTTTTTTTTTAATAACCAACTTCAACAAAAGAGTTAAAAAGCAGAAAATAATAAAACGCTAAAACCCAAAAAATACTTCATTACTATTATGTTAAAAAAATGAATTCTGTGACAAGCCAAAATGCCTCATAAAAATACCGTCCAAAGTAATTTTATATTAAGCATTAATTGTTTGGCTTGGTGCAGCTTTAAAAAAAATTAATAGATAATAGTAATGAACTATTTTCTGTTCTTTTTATTATTATTTCCTGCTTTTTAGGAATTTTATTATTTTACAGTAAGAGATATCGAGATACTGTTTTCTGCAATTGATTTAGAGTCCCAAGAGTTGCTTTGGTTTCCTCCCTTAACTCGGAAGTAGTTAAAATTAATCATTTCAGGTTTCATCGTTTATTGTCATAGAACTAAAATGGTAATAGATAGCGATAAGCGGTCTTCTGAATCAATTCAGGGTCTCGAGAATATGTACCATCACAATTTGCAACACTATTAAAACCAGAAGTGGTTGAAATAATTTAGTACTACTTTTGGTTTCAACACTGGCTTCTGTAGAGCAAAAACGGTAGGAGATATCGAAATGCAGTTTTTTGCAATCGATTCAGCTTCAAAAGACTAGGTTGTATCTCCTTCCTTAACCCTATCTTGAATCCGGTAGTGCTTCAAATTAATGATTTCCGCCTTCAAAATTTATCGCCATAGAAGCAAAACAGTAAGGCATAGCGAGTAATTGCTTTCTGATATGGATTAAGCGTCCGAGGAACAGCTTCTATCTTTAATCTTATTAATCTATTGCAATCAGTAGTTGGAGAAGTATTACTCCAAGTTTGAGTATTGGATTCCAGTAGTTTGGAAATCTGCTGTAGTTCCACACTATAAAATGAAACTCACTTGTTTTGTCAAATAAACTCATTGTTCATACAAGGAAATGAAAATATACTGCTCTCTTTCAACTGAGAAAAACTTATTGAGAAAGTTTGCTTTCGCCGAAGTGAGGAACCTTAGCCTTGATAAGAACTTTACAAATTCCAAGCATTTGTTTCACTAATTTATCAAATCTTTGCAAAACAACGTTGCTCCAACAACTTTGAAGAGTCTTCCGAGATCTCCAGTATTCATTGGCATGTGTTCATGGACTGTCATGTTAAGCTTATCGCACAAAAGCTCGATAGGTAATAAATCCAGAGACTATGGCGGCTATTCTATTTTTGTGATGATGTAAATGCTTGGAAGATAATTACTGTATAACTTGGAAGAATATTTGAAATCATATTCTGTTGAAGTACAAGAATACGCCTCAAACTCCTCGTTCCCAATGAAATTAAATGCCTCACTTAAATGTTGTGATTTATTTTTATCTATCACTTCATTGGTTTGAACTAAATCACCAAAGGGATCGCCTGTAAAACATCCTCATTCAGTAACATTGCCTTTTCCGTGTTTTACTTTAGGCATTACGTAGTCGGGATGAAAGCGCTTTTCGGGTTTGCGACACACAAACATCTGGCACTAAGAACTGTAAAGTTGAAATTTTGATTCATTGGTCCAGAATACTCTCTTCCATTGTTGATCGGCGCAGTCTTTATGTTTCTGCCCAAGAGTACCATTTTCCAATGTGTCCTGCTCAAAAGACTGATTTTTTTTACTGCAAGTGCACCTCAAGCCAAAAATATGCAGACTTTGAAACGCAGTCCTATCTGATATCGATTGGGAACGGTTTTTTCGTAGTTCTGTTGCTACTTCCGAAGCGGTTAAACGTCTGTTTCGTACGCTTATAAAGTCTTAATGAATTTGTACTTACGAGAAGTTGTTACTTCTGAATAATCAGTTCGTTTCAAAGCAAAATATTTACCCCAATTTGTTACTTTCTTTCGAGAGTGTGATGCACTGCATCGACTTATTTCTGTAACTACTGAGCTATTTTCCTCATAGCTCTTCTCTTTCAAAATAAGCATTTGATTTGACACTTAATTTACTATTTTTCTTCCCTATTTTGTAGTACTAGCACGTTATTCGCACTGTTTTGCTGGTTCATGCAAGTGAAAACAGCACGATCGAATACAACAGATTCGCACCCAATTTTACCCATATACGAAAAGATTCAATAGCGCACATACAACTGCTAATGGAGTAAAGATACAAACACCACTAAATGTTGAAATGATGCATCAGCACAGTGTGACATTAGTTACCTGTTCACTGCACAGCAATTCTCCTCAATATATCTATCTCAATGTGAACAGAATCATGTATTTTTGTATATGAACAATGTTACTTATTTTACAAAACAAGTCCAATAAACTTTTTTTTTTTTTTGTACAGATACAATGTCTATTTGGAAAATTTGGCTCAGACTATACAATGTCTATACCGAATACACACACACACATATATACAGAGTGAATCAAAAGTCTGGACACGGTGGAATAAATCGAGAACTTAACTTCGAATCGAAAAACCAAAAAACACGTGTTTAGTAATATTAAAAAAACTATCTGATGAAACCAAACTCGATTCTCTAGACCCACCCCCTGGGGGCTGGGGTGGGGTCAACTTTGAAATTTCAAATGGAAACCCCAATTTTTGATTGCAGATTTGGATTCTACGGCCCAAACTATGTAAGGTTTCATCAACACTTTTTCGTCGATGCATAATATGGCGCCATAATCGGCGAAAGTAAATTAACTGTTTGGGGGTCAAAAAGAAAGACATTTTGCTGTTAGACCGAGAATCGTTACCAACAGATCCGTCACCGTTAACGATCTGCCACTTATAAACGAATCGCTCAGGTGAACGTCGCTTTAACATGTGAATGAACGAACGAGCAATGCCATCCCAATGTTGCAATCCCATGTCACGTGCCACTAAACGTGTTATAATTCACACATCCATACGTTGCATGTGAGAAGAGAAAAAAATAATGAAACGAATAACACACTCACACACAGGTATCACTTCTTGTACAAATGCTCCACTACAATGCCCAAATTACAGGTTACGCCTATAACCTTCGTCATTTCTATCCCGAACGAAAGTTCGATCAACGTACTTAAGAGGACTCCATGTCACGAAAATGAAATGACATTTTTGAGTTTTAGGTCCCACGATTTTGCCGGTTAGGCTAAAGGAGACGGTGATTATGAGAGAGATGAATGAAATGGTGGAATTAAGAAAGTGGGATGAAACGGAAGATCCCCGACAAAACCCACGCACACGGTGTTTGTCCACCACAAAGTTCATTTGGCGGGAGCAGGTTTTGAACCCAGGACCCCAAGCACCAGAGGTGAACGCTCTACCACTGAGCCACCGTGGCCCCATCCATGCCACGAAATTAAGGTGGTACCATACATATGTATTGAAATGTGCACTCTGTTCACACAATGCTCTTTAGTGGTAACTCCTTTAGTTTTGAAATTATATTGGAACGACAGAATCTAATCCTGTCTAGGGTCCGATGTGATCAATTTATTGATGACACATTATCAGTGGCGTATTTACGACTTTGTTTCGGGAGGGGCTTTGCTAACTTTCGGGGAGCCTTTGCCTGGAAATGTGAAAATTCTGCAAGATATTTCATTTACTTTACTATACTAAGTAAGATTTCGGGGGGGGGGGGGGGGGGGCTTAAGCCCATGTATACTTCTTTCATCACATGTATACTTCTTTCATCACGTCTACAGCATTGAAGCTAATTCAAGTTCATATAGGAAGTTCTCCTGATTTCGCCATTACAGCGCCACGTCACACAGCGACAACGATGTTTCGACTAAATCTTATACAGGTTTGTGCGCAGAATCCGACTCTGCAATAAGAAATAAAAGCTTCCATTTCAAATATTTCAGCTAACCCCACCTAGCGGTAGGGTACGGTATCGTGTTTGGTACCATTGAATAACTTTGTTGATCCGACGCGTATTTCTCAAAATACTGCACCTTGTACAGACGGTCGGAGCTAATATCAAGCTCATAAACGAAGAGGGGAGCATCTAATTTCGCCGATTACAGCACGATATCACTCATCGATGAAAAAGTTTTGATTATACCTTTATACCTTACATTATTTGGGATGCAATCTCCGAATCTTCAATAAAACATTGGAGTTCCCATTTGAAAAATCAATGCCCCCCACTTCTTTACAGAAGGTGGGGGCGGAGTGTTGCGTTTGATATCATCGGACAGCTTCTTGAAACATATTAAATACGTTTTTTGCGCTTTTTTGATCAGAAGTGTATTTCTCCAGTTACTCTACCGTGGCCAAACTTTTGGTTCACCCGTTATTTCAAACATAAATTAGCTTGACAGTTACAGGCTATTTTTGATAATTTCACACCATTCGAACATTTGCACGTTATAGGGCCAATTCTACACTATCCTGATATCTTTTAATCGTCAGATAAGATAACACTGGTCGCAGAGGTCATGTGTTATTTTGTGTAAGATGAGATCTACTACCGCGACAAGGTTGGATCATTCCGATAATTTATCAGAGAATGGTACAATCGACCCTAATGAATGTCATGTTTTAGCGATTAGAAAATCATTATATCAATACATTTTCATCTTAGACACAGAAGTCAAAAAACACCATAGTGCAATAAGCAGATACTTCAACAGCTATACTTTTCTTCAATTTTCCTTTTACTTTTAATTGTTTTATTTTTTGTCCTCTACTCGCCGCTTTTGAATTTTCTGGTTTGAAACACTGATACTGCCCGAAGCCCGAATGAAGAAGGTGTGCCTTCCTCTGTGTCTTCTGTCTGTGTGTAGTGTGCTTCTATCCAGTGACGAGAAGGAACAGAAAAGTGAACCAGTGACACTGAACGAGAACAGAGGTCGGAAATACTACCAAGCTCATGAACGAAATGGGAGTATTTAGGGGCCATTTATTTTCCCCGATTACTGCGCCTTGTTATGCATCGACGGAAAAGTGTTGATGAAACTTTACATAGTTTGGGCCGTAGAATCCAAATCTGCAATCAAAAATTGGGGTTTCCATTAGAAATTTCAAAATTGACCCCACTCCAACCCCCAGGGGGTGGGTCTAGAGGGTCAAGTTTGGTTTCATCAGATAGTTTTTTTAATATTACTAAACACGTGTTTTTTGGTTTTTCGATCCGAAGTTAACTTCTCGATTTATTCCACCGTGTCCAGACTTTTGATTCACTATATATATATATATATATAAGTGCTTCCGCTGAATGCTTCATCGGATACGAAGAAAAATTGAAAGGATTGAAAAAGATCTGTCAGGCGTTCAGACATCATGTTGGAACAATTAATTTATTAATACGTATGTTCTATAATCAACAGATCTATCATTTTATTTTTTCGTAATAGAACTTTTACATGAAACGTTGATTTATTATCGTTTGTTTATAACTATGCTGGAATTTAATATAAAATATATAAGAAACTTAGACACACCTTCAAATAGGGAAACTTCACAATTTCGATCAATATCATATTAGGTTATATAAATGGTAATGACTAAGTTTATTTAAAAACAACGAAAAGTACTTTTAAAAAGTATTTTAAACACCAGAAATCAGAGTGCCATTTATTAAGTTTTTATTCTTTTTTTTTCCTGTTTTTCTACACCTAATGAAGGTTAATGGGATTTGCCGAAATATTGGCGTGATCTTGTTCCAACAAGTTGCATATTAACTATTTCCGCGTATATTATATTCATAATAGTCTTTCCAAGATGTTTGCTATTTTGAAATTTATTACAAAACAATATAATATAAACTTCGTGTTGAAATAACCATTATTTACTTGAATTTAATAATCTATTAATTAAAGGAAGGCTTTCAGAAGATTATACTCCATCTTCAGCCTAGACACAGTTCGAGAAGGGTTTTAAAACATGGGGGAGAAAAAAAAATGAAATGAAATCTTTAAGTTTTACGTCCCACGGTTATGCCGGTTAGGCTAAAGGAGACGGTGATGAAGAGAAATGAATGAAATGGTGGAATGAAGAAAGTGGGGGGAAACAGGAGAACCCCGAGAAAACCCACGAGCACGCTGTTTGTCCACCACAAAGTCCACACAACATGGGGGAGAAATGTAGGTAGGTAAAAAATGGTTAAAAGGATTTGAAAAATGCCAAGCAAAAATCTTCTTGTCGGAAATGAACTAATATTAATAGCCACTCACTTATCATTGTTCACTGTTTTTTACCTTCCAGACGAAAGAAATAAGTAGTAAAAAGATTGCTCCAAATCACATTTATGTCTCCTTTATCTAAATTGAGTGTAGGTTTCTCTTTATGAACGTAATAGGTTTCTTTAATTTTTCACTCGGTTGTTGTTTCTGCATTCTCTACTAAACACGAATTAGCAATGTTATGGTTATTATCTTTTAAGATGCGCTACCAATCAAGACAACGGTTGTAAACTACGAGATTTAGATGTGCGGATGTGATCAGCTATTCTGTTACCGATATATCAAAGTAACATACCAACGACATACCAACAAAAGACAAGGCAATAAGTTTGTTACTTCGGTATATCGCAAACCTTCTGCTGGCACCAAGTACATTAATTTAAAATCATCACACTCATGGCTTCAGAAATTAAATGTTGGAAAATCTTCTTCAGGAGAGCCCTTTTACTTTCAGACCTCCCGGGTGACCTCAATCAGGAAATTCAATATTTAATTAAAATTGGACAAGAAAACGGATTTTTCAAAAATCTTTATTACTGAAGTGGTATAAGCCCACCATCAACCAACAGCAGATGCCGAGATTGACAAATGGATTGGTGTCCCTCTGGTACCATATTTCGACAAAAAATTATAATGATACTGCAAAAACACATCATCAAGGTTTCAGAAATTCCTCCTAAATCTATGGAAAAATACATAACAAATTTTAAAGCATTTTTTATTGATCCTCAACAATGTAGCGACGTTTATCGGGTTAAATGTCAACGTGATGTCAGACAAGAAGGAATATTTGTACCAGAATAGCTGAGCACATTCGCACATCGAAATCTCGTAGTTTACAGCAGTTATCCGGATTGGCAACACATCTTAAATACAATAACCATAGCAATGCTAATTCAACTTTGATAGAGAAAGCAAAAACAACTGAACGAATTAATCAAAAAAGCCTATTACATTCATAAAAAGAAACCTAAACTCAATTTAGATAAAGGAGACATAAATGTGCTTTGAAGCAACCTTTTTACTACTTATTTCCGCCGTCTGCAAGGTAATAAAAAACAGTGAACAGTGATAAGTTAGTGGCCATTAATATTAGTTCATATTTTTTCTTCGCATTTTTTAAGTCCTTTTAACCATTTTTTACCTATCTACATCTCTCTTTCCCATGTTTCACAATCCTCCTCGTATTGTATCTAGTCTGAAGATGAAATAGTGTTTTCCAAAGCGCTTCCTAGATTTTTTTTTGTGTGTGTGTGTGTGTGTGAGTACTAGACTTGTGCTTATATTTCTTGCTATAATGGAACAATATTTAGGAACAATTGCCAGGCAGAGAAAATTAGATACTCTTCACAGATAGTTTTATTTATCCTACAATTGTGTGAAAATTAAATTTCGTAATTATTTTCCATTGTGTACTTTAAATGTTAATGTATGTGCGGAGCATACCATAAAACTTGTCATTATAATTTTGTTTTTAAAGGTCAGATCCAAGACACTTTAGAGGAGAAAGCATTCTCACCTCAGTCATTCCTTAGGATGTATGAGTCAGCTGCTTTATACACAATGGATGAAAGATATGATCCTATGTCTCCGATAGCTGCAGATTTTTTTCCTGAGGATTATATATATGGAGATGCTACAAAATTAATAGAGGAATGATCATGTATTGTTTAAGTTTTCCATACATGCTGTTTATATCACCTGAACGTCGATATTTCCAAAGCTAAGGAAGAAACAAGTACCCTATCTCTTCATATACTAATTCCATGGGGATTTATTATTAGTATTATTATTATTTTTTGTTAGCCACAAGATGTAATTCAGTAATTCCATTATCACTATTTCAACTGTGAAAATTACTAGGCACAAAATGGCTATCGAAAATATGTACAGTTATTAATTTTAAGTCGTTAATTTATTAAACGCGTTACTCACTTTCTACGGCCGTATTGTTAAGTGCTCATTCAATATTATCACATATTGTATGATCCTAATAGTTAACATTTTTGTAGAATAATTATCTGTAAAACTAGCTGAAGGTACTGCAGGCATACCCAGTGTATCGTTACAGAAAATGAGTAATATATTTAAAAACTATGCATACGACGTGAATTAATCTTAAGAGTATTTAATTTAAAATGAATTTTAACGATCGTCATGGAAGTTATTTATAATGTATAACATTATAAGAGGGATACAACATTTGAAATCTTAAGTTACTCTCTCACAACACTCTCTTATACTTCACTGTATCAGCATAAAGCTATAAGAACATCATTTTTCATGACCAATTGGGGCTACTGGTTACTACAGTAATACATTTGAGAACGATTATAACTTCACTGAATGTTTTTCATATCTATTATTACTACAACTTCTGTTAAATGTACGTATTATAGTCATAACTCAATTCCATTGTATTCTTTTATTATCCTTTTATATATTCTTTCCTTCTTCCTTATGTTTTTACTATTTTTCAGTTTTTCTTTGTAGATATTTACTATCAGTACCACTATTGTTACTAATATATAATTAATAAAACTAATGAGAGATGAGAACGATCTTTTGCGAATAATTACATTTGTTCAGATGCTTAAGCAACTATATATATAAGTTTTGCATCCCAATCTGTAAAATATTAATATTTATATGTAATTACTTCTGATTAAATTCCTTTATCCAATATATTTTTTAAAAAATATATCATTACAGAAAGTGCACCAATTCAAAGCAAGCGCTGTATACTGTAATTATCACGTTGTCTACTAAATATATTTTTTTAAAAAATATAGTTCACTTGTAAGTTATGTATTTTAATATAAGAATGTAAATACAAAAGCTTTCGAGAGCTAGATAAAGAAGATGCACGGGTGTTTTTTAAGTACATATATTCTGTTACTTAAGTACTTTCGTAAACTATGAGATAGAGATTAACTTCTCCATTGTAAAATTCTGAAAGTAGAAATAAATTTGTTCTTCCAGAATCACAATCACAAAAGTATGCACACGCTTATCGTTTAGAGGCAAAATAGTCAATGTGAATGAAATTTTGAGTAAGGGTTAACTAATAAACTACAAGTCTGTTCACAATCAAATGTAAAATTTCAAATGATGTTAAATTATATTCTTGTTGGAATTATAATCAAGACTTGTTTTTAACTTTTTTTAAAACCAAACTAAAGAGTTACATATAAACACAAAAATGTTGTATTGTTAGTATCAAAATTCGTTTTATTTATTGTTATTTATGAAGATGTTTAGCTACGTTACTAATCGCTATTTATTTATAACATTAGTTTTTGTTTCTCGCTGTTTAAACTTAAAAGTACACGAGATAATGTGAAGCATAATAAAATACCCTGTTAATGGAATATGTGGTGAAAATCAAGTCCATTTTTCTGTTATATATATTCTAGTTCGAATAATTGGTATTTGTGAGTCAATTCAATAAAATTACTTCATATTAAAAATTATAATAAATTATGTACTGAGAGAAAAATAGTTTTAATATGACATTTACATTTGAGTCTAGTGTTGATATCATGTTTGCATTTACTTCTCAGATCAATCAATTCAAAATGTAAATTATAATAAAAAGTTTTAGATATTAAACTTTGCATTTTTCATTATTCAATAGCCCAAGCTAAGTACATTTATATACGCATAAAACAATGTTTTAATAGTGTTTAAGTTCCTAACAAAAGTTATTTTGCACTTTGTATAAACGCTAAGCAGTACAATTCCAAGAAGCGATATTACTATGCTTTTTCTAATAAAATGAACCCCAACTCACACTGAGAACACTCTAGTAGTTTACTTGTTTCCGTCTGTAATACAAATTTTATCATAGATGTAGACGAGTTAAAGTTATAGTGGTGTAAGTCACATTCTCATTGTTTTCCAGAAATTAACGCAAAAGGTATCATAATAAGTTCTGGAACTAAAGAGCTGTTTCGTTGAACACTAGTGCTTCCACTGCCATCCTTTAGTAATTGAAAGAAGCACTGATTTCCGTTTTCTGTTAACAGATTGACTTATCTAGATTTTTTTTTTTTTTTTTTTTTGTCTTGGAAAATGACTTTACACCACTATAACTTGCGTCCTTTGTTAACAGACTGATTTATCTAGATCTGGTTTCTATGTCGAACTCTTTCTTTTAGAAAAGTGCCTTACACCACTGTAACTAACGTCTACTGTTAACATAATTGACTCATCTAAATCTGTTTTTTGTGTCTAATAGGGTATTTTTGGAAAATGACATACCACTGTAACTTACGTTCTCTTTTAACACATTGACTTATCTAGATTTGATTTCCGTGTCAAAGTCTTCTTTTTAGAAAAAGTGCTTTACACCACTGTAACTTTCGTCTTCTGTTAAGAGACTGACTTATTTAAATCTGGTTTCTGCATCGAAATCTTTCTTTCTGAAAAAGTTACACCACTGTGACTTTTAAACGTTCAACACCACTGATGATTTCAGATGGCGATCCGAGGGGAAAATTTCCCCCTGAGCATTTTTTTTTTTTTTTTTATCGGGTTCAATGTGGATTCCCAGTACTATTTTATTTTTCATTCCCAGTGCATTGAAAGTTCCTTTCCCCCCTGGGAGAAACCTTTTGAAATCACTGTATAGGTATAACTAGAGATCTTAGCACATACGGTGAGAAAGACATGAAAGTGATAAAGGGTTCCCATATCTACGAAAGAAAAAAGATGGGAAATGATAGTTCCCATAGTTCTGAGATCCAATGTTGGCCAATAAGGAAAATGAAATAATTAACATGACTAACTGCAATAGAATGCTACGTCGTTTACAAGTCCACCATATAATCTTAGAGGCAATAACTTTGATAATTACGTAATGCAACTCAGATCTAACATAAACTTTAGAAATGAATTCATTATTTGTTTTATTTATTTCTAATTTAACATTCCACAATTATGCACCGAAGTTAAGGAATCGGTGACGATAACGGTGCAATGACGAAAGCAAGAGGAAACAGAACTCCGAATAAACTCACGCACAGGCTTTGTTAAGCACAAAGCATATCTGGCGGCAGTTGGAATCGAACAAAGGAGCTCATGCGCAGGATTCATTCTGTACGCATCATGTTTACTATGTATAAACACAGACTTAAATTTACACGACAACTTCATTAATGTAGCAAACAAAATGCTAAGCGAAATATATTTACTGAAGTGATGTGTTTTATGGTAGTGAGTTTTATTCCTAATAGACTATAAGTTATATTTTTATCATTTTAAGTGTTTTTGTTGCCACATAGCTTCGCATGATGTCCTTCGGTTTTTGAAATAGTACTATAAACATCTGACGCCATGACTAATATAATAGTCACATCAGCAGAATTCGCATATAAATAAAATGCTCCCAAATCACGTATGTCTGGAATTCCTATTATCTCACGACTTTTGAAATCATACCTACATTACTTAGTAAAAACTTCAGAGCAGTCTGTTTTCGACGATCTTCTTGTTTAGAAATGATCACTTTATATATATATATATAGGGTGTTAATGAACTATACCGACAAACTGTAAGAGGTGATTCCTTACATCAAAATAAGAGAAAAAGTTCATATGGACCTGTGGGGGAAAGTGCATAGTTTCAGAGCTAGGGCTGTCCAAAATCGCGAAAAAGCCAAATTTCAAGAGGCCCTATTTCGAATTTAAGAGGCTGTGTGGATGGTGGTAAAGAAAGCCACGCATGCGCAACCGCATCAGCGTAAAGACAGCCACGCATACGCAATCCAAAAATGCGTATTTATCTAATGTTCAATTGGTGTACAGAGTATTCCCTGCAGGGTGAAATTCCCACACATGCCATTAAATGAATTTTGAGATATGCTTTGATATTATGATTGGTCCAAAGTAGGCAAACGATAAGCCTTGATAGCAGGAAACACGGAATCATTTAGCGTAATGTCGGAAGTGTTAAGAAGCGTTAGCAGCGCGGTCTCTCGTACTCGGAAAAACGCATGCTGCGATGTTTTCTTTCACGCTTATAAGTGAAGAAAACGTGAAATATACCATGACGAAATACATCGTATCACACATTATTCCGAACACAAAAGAATGAGGAGCTGACGCTTCCTAACACTTCCGACAAACATTGGATGTCCATTCTTGTCAAGATTTACCTCCTACCTACTTTGGACCCTCCTGGAAATCAGGGTATATCTAAGAATTACACCTTGTAGGGAATACCCTGTACACCTATTGAAAATTGATGAGGTATGCACTTTTGGATTGTGTATGCGTGGCTTCCTTTACGCTGATAATTACCACTATCCACAGTTTATGGAATTCGAAATAGGGCTTGTTGAAATTCAGCTTTTTCGCGATTTTGGACAGCCCTAGCTCTGAAACTATGCACATTTTGCCATGGATCCAAGTGAACTTTTTCTCTTATTTTGATGTGAGGAATTATCTCCTACGGTTTGTCAGTATAGTTCATTAATACCCTGTATATATATATTAACAACCTCCAACCGTCGTGCCTAAATTGCATGGGGATAAATCAATGTGTGACGGTTGAAGATCGCTACTACTCACCATCTGTAATGAGTAGGTTCGAAGTGGGAACAGAAGAAAACCACATAAATTTAACTTTCATTTAAATATTTGTATTCTATGAATATCATGTATTAATGTTGTTAACGTAGACTGTGTATAACGCATCAGATCACATATCGTAAGCATCTAAGAAGTTAGTCACGAATAACTCGAACATAGCTGAGATACACATACCTTGCTAATAGATGACTGCCTGGACTGGATTTGAAGTTCTACCACGATGAATAGTTCGTGCTGCGAATAGTCTATGTTCACCGACTATTGTTCAACCATAATCCAAGTTAATGGTTGTACTGGATAATGCTAGATCTTCCTAGATCTACTCCTGGACTGGACTCACAGTTGACTAATTACTGTGATACGAGTACAAGTGGTTCTCTCTGTTGATACTCCACTTCTGATCCAAATCCTTTCGGACCATAGGTTTTTATTCTCAGTTTCCAGACATTCTGGAATTCATGTTGTTGACTTTTTGTATATCTCAGCTATTGGTAAAACATTGGTTTCACCCGAATTACATCGTGATCAAATTCTCAGACCAACAAATTTCTGCAAACCTGACAGTTATGCCACAGTCAAAGTGTGTCACTGTTACAGCATTACATCTTGATGACATTTCAATTCTTCAACCAAAACATTGCAAATCACAACAACATACAAACTGACGACTTAGCGTCTAGCCATAACAAAACATAACATTCAACGCATTTACAAATTATTGACGTAAACAAATAAACACAAACACGTGTTTACACTATATGACAACATTTCCTTATTATACTTTGATACAACATTTAATCACTGAGATGCTCTATTTCCAAAATAATATATTCCAAAACCGTATATATCCACAATATATATATATTAAGTATTAATTCTTCCATTGCTACCGACTTCTGTACCTCATTTCAATCAATCTCCTGAATGATTTAGATCGATGTCTTGGAAAAAAGAAAAGTAGGTCAATCGATAGCAGTGCAATCTCTTGTAAGAGCTGCTAGAGTAGTCGGCAACAATGAAGGTTAAATATAACCATATACCGTATTGGCCTGCATATAAGACGATCTCAAGTTTTTGAGACCATTTTAAAGGAAAGTAACAAAAAAGAAAAAAGTGTAAAATATTATGGTTACTGTGAAAGTACATAATGAAAACATGCTAATTTAAAGTTCTGTTTAAGATACTTACATTGATTTGAATACCCCATGAAAGCATAGTGAAAACACAGTAATAGCAAATTTCAGGTATCAATCAAATCAAACTATAACATGATGCATTACCACTTACCACAGCTAAGAATTTTAAGTGTTTCTCTTTATTTTTATTTTTCTGTTAGCTTGTCTTGCAAAGGAAACATTAAAAGAGCACTACTAATTGTGCTTCAGTTGGACTTTTCTTCAATGCAAGCACCTTTTTCGTACCTTTTCTCAATGTAATCATCTTTTGCACTCAATTTTTTCCCCCTTTCTACCTTTTATTTCGAAGATACCTAAACAAGAAATGCAAGCATGTGCGGCATTACATTACTTTCACTTCAGTGCAGTTCTGTTAGCCGAAAGCTATTGAACAGAAACTAAAGGGAGGTTGAAATATCAAACAGATTAATCATGTCCATTACCAATCGGTACGTATTATTCAGAGCATTTGTACATACGGGAAA
The DNA here is from genome assembly GCF_964235325.1 of Thermobia domestica. Classification (NCBI taxonomy): domain Eukaryota; kingdom Metazoa; phylum Arthropoda; class Insecta; order Zygentoma; family Lepismatidae; genus Thermobia; species Thermobia domestica. The sequence continues at coordinate 57,054,464 of NC_137462.1, read as the reverse complement.
GAATGTATTTGACAGCTGACAAATTTTATTTTGCCAATAACTCGGGAGCAAATGAATTAATTTGGATCTTTTTGTTGCTATCTTTAGAATGGTTATAACTTGATAAGATGCCCAAGTCGGTACTCTAGTAGGTTCATGACCCCTGATGTTTTTTGAGTTCATGACCCCTGATGCTTCCACTGCATGGACTCTTGTTTAGATTCTGGGTCATACCAGTGAGCCATGTTTCATCCCCTGTCACTACATGCTGGTAGAAGTAGTTATTTCCTTCCATAAAATCCAAATTTTCCTGACACATTTGCGCCCGAGTTTGCTTCTGAAAAACGTTCAAATTGTGAGGAACCCATCTGGAACAAACCTTTGTGAGCCGAAGGTGTTGGTATAGAATATCCCAAACACTATGAATATCAATCGTTACTTCCTCCGCTGTTTCTCTAATCTTTTTTTGTCGATCGGACATTACCAATTTTTGTACAATTTCCACGACTTCAGGTGAAGTTGGTGTTTTTGATCGACCACTCCTAGGCTCATCTTCGACGTTTGTTTTACCGCACTTAAATGAGCTTATCCATCGTGTTACCTGTTGATGCGACAGTGCATCATCATCATACACTTCCACCAAGTTTTGATGAATTTTATTAACAAAAAAACGGATCACATGTATCTATTCTAAATTAGTGTTTTCTGGGTTTTGCTAAACTTGTGCACTTGTGGAGGCTCTGGTGATCCGGTCACTTGCCATTTTCCCTTGAAATCTGGCTCATTTGGACTCCAGCGTCCTGTTTAGCACGGAGGGTATATGAGGCGTAGATCAATAGCTTACCGGAATCACACGAGCTCCCACTAGAAATCGAACCAGAATCTTCCGAGCCAAAAGCGTACATACTTACCATAAAGCCACTAGGCTTACTTAATGACCAGAGATGCAGCCTCACCAATTAAATATATATATATATGTTGTAACAGTTTCCTGTATTTGTGACTTTAAAAACACTGAGTTCTGGGACTTGTTTTTCGCAGACTTTTAAGACATCATTGATATATATTTATATATATGTAGTTCACATATATGATGTAATTAGTTGTGCCACGATTTGTGTGACTATTTACATTTGAAATCGGTACTTTTCTCCAAAAATTTTGTACTTTTTTAACCGAAATTTTAAAATTCCTAGCTCTAATATTACCTATTTCCTATATGTGATGAGTCACACAACCGCATGATACGGTCGCGGGAGAGTGATGTAGATGGTTTAGTCCTGCGTGGTTTGAAATACTTTCGTTTCTCAAGTGTGATTACGATACAAGTATAGTTTTTGCGAAACTGTTTTTCTATTAAAAATATTGTCTCGATTTGGTCCAATAAGGTGCATAACGAAACTTAAACATTTGCTGCACGAAAATTCAATACCATAAAGCAACATTATAGAAAATGAGAAAACAATGAAGGAGAAAGAAAATGTTAATGGATTAATCTGGAATTATCCTCTGGATAAAGACATTACTAGCTGCATTCTCTTATAGCTAGTGCTCTCATGAAGTTCCTCGCTGTTAAGCACTACAATATCCTACCTTATGACGCCACAATAAACTTACAGACGTATCATACACAAGAGTAACGTATTTCTTGAAAATGCTGCCTATACGCATAATACTATTTTATAAATTAACAACTACGCTGCAAAACTAATATTTTTATTGACTTATTTTCTATATTATATTGAAAATGTTATAATACGTTGTAAAATTCAGCAACCTCAAATCTTATTCGTCCAACCGCCAATGTTTCCTTATAGCTCCAAATCTTACAGGAAATGTTTCTGAAAATAATCCAACTTCAAATTAAGTAAGAATTTTCATTTATTTTTTTTAAACTACTATTTACAAAATCATATACTTACAAGTGAATACTAACTAAACTAAACACATATATATGTCCATTATTCCTTAAATATATCTTTGATATTTACATTAATTTCAGTTTTTTCTTTCTCTTGTTGTGCTTCTTTAAAACTTGAAGCTATCGATTTCTTACTTTCGTCCTTTACATCTTCAGAAACTGGCTTTTCCCTCGTTAAGCGTCTTTCTTTTAACTGTTCCAATTCTGCACTATACATATCACACGCTGCTTGGAACACTTCATCTTCTGACCTGTTCGGATTTTCTTCTTTCGTCTTTCGATAGCTTTTCAGAAATCTCTCGGAATGAGGTATGAAATTTACATCGGAAAGATTTATAACACCAGGGGAGCCAAATTGCTTGTAAAATTTCCTACAAGAAAGAAAGAAAAAAAAGTGCATGATACTTAGTCAGAAATAAGCCATTCCAAAAATTTAAAACGTAAACTTCAGTAACTGACGATATTCTATTAAATACGGACACTAAAATATCTTATTGAATGTTTTCACAGTATATAATTTGAAATGAGTTTTAAAAGAACGCTTTGTTATATACGGTAATATTACTATAAAAACGATAGAAGATAATCTATCCATAAATATCTATTGAAGAAAAGCTAGGTCAAGAAAATAAATTGATTCTACATGAGTGAATTCGTCCTTTCATTGTATTTACAATGATGATTATTGACATACTAAAAATGTGATTCAATATTTTACTCAATGGCTGTTGAATTATTGAGTTATAGCCGAATATTTAGCACATCGCGTACATTTAGTGAACGTGTTCAGAGTTCGATTATCAAGGAATTCAGAAGTTTTAGGGCTGGATTTTGGTTTAAAAAATAAGAAACTTTAGTGTAGAAATATGTAAATAATGGCGATGGAAATGCTAAGTACTTAATCCAACTAACTATCATTTAACAAACACGCGGTCTAGCTGTTGGCTTTATTATTAAGCTAGTGATATTTTATGCTTTTAACATAGAAGAATGGTTAAATGTTTTATTTAATCGTACTTGTTTGTGCAGAGCATGGTATTACTAATCTAAGACCATGCTTACTTTTTCCTTGAAATATTTTTATCGCCTGAAATAAATATCAAAGAATGATTTAAGACTCGATTAAAAATGAAAGGTAGATAGGTAGTTTTATTTGAATATGATAATAAGTATTTGTTCGAAAGGAACCGTTCATCTTCATTTCTAGGAAAGGTACGTATATCAAACAGAGGACTACTTGCTCTCTCCTTCATTTCTTTGCATTTGGGTGTAAGAATAGGCTTAATAGGTCAATGGCACTTTATTGTAAAACAAAACTGTACCCTCAATCCAAGCAATAATAAGAGATACATTCGTAATCTTAGTACAATTGAATTTGTAATAGTTTAACGATGAGAGGAATTAATGGGATTCAAATTAATGCTTTCTTCATAAGAAAACTCACCAAATATCTTCCTTGCTTCCGTTATATATAATTGTGGTAGTAGTTATAACCATATATCACAGTACAACGAATAATCCTTTACTTCTAAACATAATACAATAAATTATAAATATCACACTCAAGGGTTCCCCATGGTTTGCCTTACAAGGAAATTCAATATTACAAGGGCTGGATAGGAAGTAGTGGCACTGAAATAATTCTTAAATGGCTTTATTAGCAGAGTAAATTCCATTTACACTGCTTTAGTGTAATCGTTAGCAATGTCTATGTTTCTTTATCTTTGCACGGGCTGCACTATGGCAGCAATGATAATGCCTCAAGGGGATGTTCGCGTACACCCACCGCCAGTTATGCAGATCTTACATTGTTAGCTCTGTGACACCTGCTGGATGTTGTTTCCTCGTGAGTGCGGAAAGTGATGTTGCAACCTGATGACGGGCTACATCAACGGTCTCCTCATGACGTATTGAATGGTGCAAGATTACCCCATGGATGTCACATGCTACACTGAACATCATCTTCACCACACTGAGTAGGACACAATTTTTTGGACGATGAAATCCAGAATGCTTCCACTTTTCAGATTGCCGCTTCAAGTATAGTTCATACAAGCGAGCCTAGTTGTATCCATAGTGATGATCCATTCAAGGAACTTGCTTACTCCTCTCTCGTAGCGGTGTAGAGAGTCCTGTGCAATAGGACACAGTTGCCAATTTTTTCCCTGGGAGTTAATGGAATATTACCGCGGTGAAATTTTGTGAAACGCAAGAATTACGTGCAAGGATGTGGAGTAGTTTTGTGGCATAAATCTACTTCTGCGGTTAACTCATGCGCAGTGCATCGACGATCCACTTCCAGCGAAGAAGAAAGGAGCCGAATTGTGTAGTTGTCAGTTCGGAATCGGAAGTAACACTGAAAGGCATCCCTGAGTTCCCAAAACGTATGCATCTTTCACCCCACTCTCTTGAAATCTCTGCCTCTACTTCGTAACGCTGCATACTGAATAAGACACAATTCTCACTTGCTTTCTTGCTCGTTTAACTTTCCATTATCACCTACAGAGTACCTGTGGCTATCTGACACACGCCCCTCACGTGACTGCAATACTACTACTTTTTACCCATTCTACGTATAAAGAATTGAGGGATCTACTGAGAGAGGGGGCTATCCCGCAAATATTGAAAAATTTAGTTTTTGCCATTTCTAGTCTTCTACTGTCATATGTCATCTTCATGTGAACCTCAATCATGTGGCATAGCTCCTTCGTTTTCTGCAGCAGATATTCTGAGTTCATGAATACGTCTTCAGCAGCATTTTGTGAGAGAAGGAGCTAAGCCACTTACCGATGATGTCTGCTATAGCAGTAGAAGAGGTACCAGCAGTTGAACAGTAATGGTACAGAGTAGTGTTGAAATATCCTGTGCTAGCTTTCATATCACTAAAATAACTGCTGTGAAATTTGATACAACACTAACAGGCATAGTCTTCTTCAAACGCACCTATTTTGAATAGAACTCCTTAAGAAGATGCCATTTCGTCACTCCAAAGTCAGAAGTCTCGTGGCTACATTTCTTGAAGAAATATCACTAGTCTATTTACATGGACGACCCATTCAGCCCTAAAGTTAAAAGATCTCATGACAATAATGCCTTAAACTCGTCCAGTTTTCCACGATGTTTACCAGAACTAATATGCACAGAAACAATGGACAGTGCTGCTATCTTTCTGTAGTTCATATGTAAACCTGTGAATGTAATTTACAGTAAGTCAAAAGTATTTAAGTCATGTTAAAACTCTTTGATGTACTATATTGATTTTTCCATATGGATATAATACAAACGATTATACCATGCATTTCATAATAAATGCTATTTACACTGAAATTGGAATTTTTCTTTTGTATAATTTACCTAACGATAAGTTAAAAAGTAAAAAATTGACCCTTTATTATACAAATTATGAGACAACACAATGCTTTGTAAAACTCAATTTATTTCAATTTCTTGTCGAAGTGGCATATATCCCTCTCTCAATAGATCCCTCAATTTGCAATTTAAATAATAATAGAAAAGTAATATATTTAGAAAACATCACATGAGACGGATTTTCCTCAACATGAAAAGAAAAGATTGGATAGTTTCAGAAACATTTTCCTGATCAATTTTAGAGATCAAATCATAAATGTTATTTACATCATCATCGTAATGTAACATGTATTGTATCCACATCTTCATAGCTTCACACAAGTAACTTTTCTCAAAATAAATAAATAAAATAAAAGTAACTAGATCAATTAACCCCACATGAAGATACTGTCTTGATGTGAACTCAATTCAATCATTTTATGCGGAGAATCTTTATGTCAACTTTGCCGGTCGATTACATCGATGGCTAAAGCCACTGCTACAGGTCTTTTCTCTTCCCACACTCTAATAATTAAGTATCTGGCAATGCCATTGTGTAACCTATCTTGTACTACTTACATTCTGCATTTACAAATATTTCTAAGCATTCTGGTACAGTAATGTGAAAACGGATCGGAACTACGAGCTAATAGGTTTCATTCCTCTTCCAAATGAAGATGTAGGAAACATCAAAGTAATAAAGGCCCATTTGACAACTGATAAATTTATTATTATGTACAATTAATTAGCTTTGAATTAATACACAACCTAAACTAATAATATGATTTACAAACACTTAAACTATCGCAACTACAGAATACTTAACGTTCGCATCATCCATGTCATTTTCCGTTTCAACATCCGAGTCACTCTCCATTTCAACATTTGACCCTAAAGATTCTGACTGACTGTTAGATTCACTGTTCTTTGACATGAACTGTTTATGCCGCGCGATAACTCTCTGTGTAAATTGTTCAACTTCTGCATCCAAGCTGTCAGATGCTGCTCGAAAGGCTTCCTCATCTTTCATATCAAGATGCTCTTCTTTTAACTTGTGATCCATCGGTATAAATCTTCCTAATTTCTCTGGGTCTGGTGGCAATTTGGAATCAGTATAATTTAATACGCCAAAACTACCAATAAATTTGTTGAAAATCCTGTAGAATTAAGAGCAGAAATCATATTCGAAATTCCCTCACAAAGGATCTATCAGTTCTACATTAAAGGCACATTCTCAGTTTTGATGTTAAACGAATACTCTGTTTCCTTCTATATAATAGCTATCCGTTTACACACTACACAAAATGCTGAACAGAGGTTTGTAACAGAGTACACACCAAACACGATGTGTATCTTAATTCTGAGTTATCTGAGCCAATTAAAACAATTAAGACAGTGAAGACAATGAATGAAACAACATATCATTAGATGCAAAAACACATTAAGCTTTTGTAGAGCACACCACAAATATTTCGTTTGTTTATCCTTACAGGTGTGGCACATACCAATTCTACAATCTAATTCCTCCCGTAAGTTTCGTATCATATGTTGGCATACGATAGCAACTACGATTCTTTGTTGAATTTCTGTACGTCATGTGCTATGTGGAGTTTGTATACCACACTTTTTTATTTAACACCAGAAAAAAATAAAGCTACAGATTAGATCAACTTATTTTGGTGATCAGGATAGAACAACAACTTAAATTTTATCACATTTTTACACGAGTGCCTTAAATTAATCTGGCACAATTTTATGAACTTATGCACAACCTGGAAAACTAATACTTATATATGCATGAATACATTACGAATCTGACACGTTGCGTCATCCAACTAATAGCTGAAGTCTTTACTATCATCCTGTAACTATGGTATTAACCATTACTGTCATTTATGAAGGTAGTTTGCACAAATAGTAATGGCCTCGGTAAAGACTTTAAGACAGAAGACACGCAGAAAACATTCACCTTTGTTGAATAATGCATGCTGCGTTCCAAAGCTGAATGCGCATTTTCTGTGCTTGTTGTGATGGTTTATCTTACCACACAAATAAAATATTGCCTCATCACTGGAAACCAGACCTATCGGCATCTACATGGTGCTTATACGCAACATACAAACTGTTACGTACGTGATCTTTAGAACTCGAAAAGAAGCTGTAGTCTGTAAGTTTCCACACGAAGAAGCCGAAGTAGAATGCGAGGCACACTTGAATAACATAACTATAATTCCTTATCCGACCTCCATGTAGATATCTGCAGGCTTCTTACGAAGGTTTCTCGATCACAATCAACAGTTTCCAGATGACCTGTTTGTTTAGTAGCATGAAGACCACCAGTCTGAGAGAATTTCCTTTATTACTCACGAATATTTTTGTCTAGATATGCCTTTTTCTTGTCCTTGTCACGAAAATTTCGGTGCACTGTAACCATAAACTGACTTCTAGCAAATTCAAGTAAGCAAAATGCTTTTTGTTCACCTACACTCCTAGTCCCGAAGAAAATATGTCACTACGGTGTGATGTATTGCACTTTTGTTCTACAAAAGCTTAAGTTTTTGGATCTAATAATAATGTTTTCCCCTGTTGGTTCGTTTTAGTTCTTTTCTAGTACGGAAATCCTATGTTGTACAAATAATCGTTTCATCCTTATGATACTGAATTGTAGACTCTGTCAGAGACGCTGCGTTTCCCCAGTACCATACAGTATAGTACACGTTACACGTGTATCAGATAGATATCTACATGGTAGAGAGAATTTGGGTCCCTGCTATCATCATGCTCCTGAAAATGCATCCGTTTTAGATTTCCGACGAGGACTATAGCTAGTTTTTTTTTTTTTTTTTTTTTTTTTTTTTTAAGTGTATGTGCTAACATTTCAGTATCTGACATATATCGCATTCCATTGTAATCTGCATCATTTCTCGATAGACACAACACAACACAAGGCCAAAAGCAGCAGAACTAGTAACAATCTCCCCGAGACATCATTGCTAAAGATTGGGAATATGTGATCAAAGAGAATCCATCACCGCAACATGAAATAGCAGTGCGTGTTCGACGGTCACCAACAACAGTTAATCGGATCAACCCACAATAGGTAGGTCTGAAAACGACAACTCCAGATCCATGCTCTAACATCAACGTACATCGACAAAGGAAGAGTGTTATACAAACTTTGTATGAGCTCTATCTAGGATGATAAATAGCGTTATACCATTACCCTAGACAAAGTGTCGGTTCATTTTATCATAGCAAAGCACGTGCGTGTAATTTACTGCGGCTCCTTATACGCAGTGGCATCTAATGTAAAGATAAACGCTACTTACTATACAAAGCACGTTTTAGATTCCGTATACTATCAACATGTCACTATTTCTAACGGCAGTGAGAGCGCCGAAATCTACATCAACCAACATAAAGGCAACAATTACAACATCGAAACAACTGCTCTACATCGCTCGTCCCATTTAGACACATCCCTACTAAATCGAAGATGCACACCATGGACCTTTATGCCTTTGGTCTATTAAAATGGAACATCACAAACGTCAAGCCACAACACTTGAAGGACTGGAAAGCATGCGAGGACGAGTGGGCTAAACTGGATCAGATGTGCGGAGTAGGAGCTTTCTGGAATGGATGCTCCGATGTTATGCAATTGTTCATCGCCAAGGCCATCATATTGAACGTGATCGGTGATGGAAATAGTTTTGCAACTTATTGCACGGGAGTGCAATTCACTACCATAAGGATGAAAAGACTTTCTGAATATGCTTAACATCTACAAACTTTTTTTTTTTTTAATGGTGTTGATGCCACGAAAATGTCGATTTTATGAAATTATATTTGATAATAGTCCTTCGTAAGTTTGGCAGAATTATTTTTCTTCATACCACTATTGTAGATGGAAATTTCGAATAGTTATGTCAATCCATTGTAGAAAGAACACTAATACAGATAGCAAAACCAATGCAGATACCTTAATTTAAAATTAATTTTGTTGTAAATCGTAAAAGATCAGACTTAAGAAAAAATACACTATGAATAAATATATAATTAATATTGTCTGATTAACCCAGATATGCCTACCGTCCTTTTAAAAGGACACTCTGCAATACTGACTTTAAGGCGTCCTCGTCTATGCTCTATCAATCCAATGTGCTTTCTACTGGCCCTTTTTAAAGCACACCCCCTCCCGGTGAAACTGGAAGTGGGGATCATCTTTTTTGCCTTTTTTTCGTCATAAGGCAGTAATATGAGCTAAAATAAAAAAGATTAAAACAATTAATAGTAGAAATTTTTTCAGGCATAACTGGGTTAAAAAGGATAATACGCGAAGTGAATGAATTAAAGAACTGATACAATGAGAAGTCTGTCAATTTTATTTTTAGATTAACATGCCACGATTATGCATCGAGGCTATGAGTGATGATGATATAACGAATGAAATGGTGGAATGAAGACAGTGGGAGAAAACGAGAGAACTAACATCCATGGTGTCTGTCCAGCACAAAGCTCACTTAGAGAGGGCATGGATCGAACCAGGGACACTACGCAGTGGAAGTGTACACTTTACCATAGCAACCGTGAAGATACCGTGATCCTAGAAGTCTGTCAAGAATAAGGAGGTGGACATATATGTAATGTGATAGTTTTACACCATAATCTTCATTTAAAATATACTTATTTTCTGTGTAGTGTGTTATCCTTATACCTTCCCAATAGCTCCCTTTGCTCGGGGTTGAAGTTGGTCAAAGATAAGGAAAAATGAAATCTTTAAGTTTTACGTCCCACGGTTATGCCGGTTAGGCTAAAGGAGACGATGATTATGAGAAATGAATGAAATGGTAGGATGAAGAAAATGGGAGGAAACGGAAGAACCCCGAGAAAACCCACGAGCACGGTGTTTGTCTACCACAAAGTCTACACGGCGCGAGCTGGGATCGAAGCAGAGACCCCAAGTACCGGAGGTGAACGCTCTACCACTGAGCCACCGCGGTCCCTCAAAGGCAAGGAATACAAAAGGTAACTTCAACTTAGAAATTTGCGCATATACATACTATCATTCAATAAATTTTATAATGACTTGTAAAAATTACTCGATTTTGATTAATATTTTATGCTTCCTAATCATCTTCATTACTTCGGGTTGAAATTGGTTAAGAATCTAATCTTCATAAACATTGATCAACGATTATTTTTGTGAACTTTTCCGATTTACATTAACTACCGGCATAGTTTGTTTTCCTTTTTGTTCAGAAGGAAACCTTAGCCAGAAATCCCAATGTTTGACACTCGCAGAATCTGGGGTAGAGCAAAAGAGAAGAGGCAACACACATTTGAGCGTTACATGTGCACAATGGTTCTGCTTGCTTAGCAAGCACGAAGTCCTTTTTGTCGGAGGAGAATGTTACCGCGAAAGCGTTCAGATAGCTACTGCAAGTGCAGGCACTTATTTACATTATGAACAGGGATGCAGGGCTTCATGGCGTTCCCTAGGACTACGTCACTGGTCTATATAAAGAAAATATAACATACGAAGATGGAATCAAAGAATACTATTAGTGAAATACAAATTATTACCAATGTATTCTTCTTCATTAAGTAAATTGAAAGTAAGTAAGATTTTGAAAGTAAATTGCTGATTTCCGATAAAGAATTTTGGAAATCAAATTTTAAGACATGAAGTATCTGAAATTGATTAGTTCCAACACAGAATGAAAACTGGGAGGGCATTCAGTGTGAAAACCAGAACTGGGAGACTTTTAAAACACGGGAACTGTCGGAGTTAGAGATTGATGAATGACTTCCCTTACTTGTTTGCTTACATTGATGAGTACTGACGAAAGGATTTTAAGTAAGCAATGTAATGCACGAATCAACAGGATACAAGTTGGGAGCTTTTAATGAGTTGCATGTGTTTGTACACAAAGGACTTGTTTTCCTGCTTTCAAAATACCGGCGTCCACCAGCTTGGAGAATAACTGCATGTTTGTAAATAAGACAGCACACAGAGAAAAAAGATTCAGGCTTGTCGATGCTTGGAATCGGCACCGACAAGTATACAGAAGTCATTTCTTAATTCTTTCTCACTTGTTGTCTGCGCGTTATGATATAAAATGAACGTCGAAGGCTTAGCTATTTTGAATGTGCCTGTGGTGTGGGACAAGAAAAACAAATACCATTATTATAGAACGTAATTGACAAATGTTGGAAAGAGATAAGTGTGGAACTGAAGGAGAAAGGTGAGTAAATATTCATTACAATTTACTATACTATTACTATGTTTATTATTCTTATTATTATAGTTTCCCTTTTGCTTTAGATGGATTGTATCCATTATAATGGAGAAGGTTGTTTGAAATCTAAGTTAAATGTTATTGGCAAGTTTAACATTACGCCAATCCTGCAGATGTCTGTTTTCGAACCTAAAGTTCATACTAGGTTTACAGGTTAATGATACAGATTTTGTATGGACGAAGCACATCAAAAGTATTTTATTCAAAACAATGGCCATCGCTAGCTATATATTTCCCCCATTTTTCAAATAATTTGCAGATACCGTCCCAATAGAACTTTGCTTGTTCGGAGGCAAACCATTCAAAGACCCTCTTTTCCACTTCTTCGTACATTCTGAATTGATTAGAAAATACATGTGTCATCGGTCGAAAAAAACAAAATGTTAATGTGAAGCTGCAAAGTATCTAACTGGTTTTGAAGTGTGTGATGATGTACTATCATGAAGCAAATTTGCTTTACCATGTCTTCTGGCCCACTGTGGTCATTTTACGATCAAAGCGTGGTTCAAATTGATTATTTGTGATCGGTGATGATCACTATTAACGGCTAAAATACACCATCCCACCATACAGTGGCTCTGAAGAACCTTCCACAGACCTTCAGTATTTGTTGGCATCTACAGTATTTATGGGCTGTCCTGTCAACCTCATCTTACAAGAGTTCGATGGGTAACAAATGTGGTGCCTATTCCATTTGTTGGTGATGTGTCTTCTTCGCATTGCAGATAATTACTGCATAGCTTGGAAGAATGTTCGGGAGGTAATCCTGTCGTAGTACTAAGTTACTGCCCCAAATCCACGTTATTAATGGTATTTCACTTAAACGTTGTGAAACACATTTTTGTCCATTATTCCATTAATTCGAGTAGTCTGTAAAACATCCCCAAACAGTAATGCCTACCTTTTCCATGCCTTGCGGGATGAAATGAAATCTTTGAGTTTTACGTCCCACGTTTATGCCGGTTAGGCTAAAGGAGACGGTGATAATGAGAGATGAGTGAAATGGTGGAATGAAGAAAGTGGGAGGAAACGGGAGTACCCCGAGAAAACCCACGAGCACGGTGTTTGTCCACCACAAAGTTCACTTGGCGGGGGCTGGGATCGAACCCGGGACCCCAAGCACCAGAGGTAAACGCTCTACCACTGAGCCACCGTGCCCCCCGCCTTGCGGGATGAAAGTGTTCTTCGGAAGGATAATATATTTCATAAGCATACGGCGCATTTACTGGAATATAAGTGCCCCCTTAAAATTTGAGTCCATGTTTTGAGAATCGATTTATTATGCATATATAAGTACCCCTACAGGAAATTCAAGTAAATACTAAACCAACGGCTCGTCATTGCCGGAAAACCAATTACTTGTTAAAAGAATATTTTTAGGTAAGAGTTTTCAGAATGGATAATTCTAAACATATCCATTATGAAAAATATACTTTAACTTACATGCAGTGCTCTGAACTGAAAAATTAAACAATCGATAATAAACTTGACGTTGTTAAAATTATAAAAATCACTGTTACTGTTTCCATTTCCCTTCCTTATTCTGCGACAGAAAAATCAACAATGGCAATACACTGCGATTTAACAATGGCGTTACGTCCCACCACTCATCCCCCATCTTCCCCCTTTTTGTCAATTCTATTGATTAATATACATTTCGTCCTAAAACACATTATACAATTATAAGAGCCTCCCAAGAATTCTAGTTCTATATTTTGACAAAAAGCCAGCTGATTTGAGTTGATTTTGAGTTTAACGTCCCTTTCAGCAGCGAGCCTATATGAGAAGGGACCTACTGATTAATATGGAATCCGAACCACATGAGCTCCCGCCGGGAATCTAACCCGGGTCCCCCACGCCAAAGGCGCGTGCGCTAACCGCTTAGCCACGAAGGAGTTCGGAAAAAAAAATAAAAAGAAAGCGCCTATATTCGAGAACGGAGGAAATACGATAAATTATATTATTATTTCATATTTCTCACGCTGCCACAAAGAAAATGAACAGAAGTTGTATGGATTACTGCCGCAAAAACGCTAACGCAGGTTAATCTCTGATAACATTAATATTTCTATACTTACGCTCTAATAGTATCTTCAGGATAAAACACTTTAGGAATTGGAGTATCAGGAACTGCTCGATCAAAGCGTGGCTCATATTTCGGTGGAAATGCTTTATAAATCTCGTACCACATTGGCTTCTCTTCTTCTTTTATTGCCCCAGAGCGAAGTAGTCCAGTCACTCTGAAAATCATAATTAAAAGAAAAAAAAATAATAAATAATTTTTCATAGAAGTCACAATGAACACAGACATTACATAGCTTTTTCGTGAATGCATGAGAAAATTTTTTTAGCCTGCAAGTTTGCATTAAAAAAAAAAAAAAAAATGTTACATTATCTGATAACGGAAACTCAACACTGAGAGTAATTTCTATTCGGAAATTCTAGCCCAGGGAGTCTTTTATGGTTGCAAAGGGCCTATCTGGTTTGTCATAAGGACCAGAATATGTCAAGTGATCAGGTCAAAAGTCACGTTGCGTGCTAAATTGAGTCTGGAGATTCCAAATCCAGATGTGAGATATTTCAAGCACGTAACCTCCGCGTGGTGCACCCTGGGTAATTCAAAGATGATGCATATACTTTATCATTATTATTGATTTTACTCAAACAATTTGACTTTTGACAATGTTCTATCCATATTTACCTTGCGTGCTATATACATCGTTTCTAAGCTCTTCATTATGTCTTTGTAATATGCTTTCAATTAGCCATCTCTTTATTATAGTTTTTGAGATATGTGGAAGAATTCATTTTTTCATTGATTTTAAACTGATTTCAATGTTCATGTTTCATGAGTTTTTATTATGTTCCGTTCATTTTTTTTTTTTTTTTTTTTTTTTTTTTAATGTAGAATCTACATAGCCTCTTCTACATTTCAGCCATCTTTCAGCCTCTTCTATATTTCAGCCATGTTTGTTGTGGTTTTTGAGATAAGTGAAGGAATTATCTGTTTTTCATTGATTTTCCATTGATTTTTTTTTCTATATTCCATCCATTTTAGGAGAATTTGTTTCTGGAATATAGATAGTCTCTTTTACATTTAAACTGAATTTGAGCCATCTACCCCAAAGTCTCTTCATATCATTGCAACCATATCGTTAAAATGGTGGTTCCTTATTCCCGAATTTTGTAATCCAAGATGCAACAAGAAACCATACATTATGTGATATCGAAATACATCAATATTTCAAGTAGTGTTTTGAAATAAGTTAAAAGTTGTGATTGATGTAAACGAAGTATAATAATGTTTATTATTATTATTATTATTATTTATGAACAGGAATTTACCATTAATGTGAATCATCGAATCAACGTAAAAACCGTCTTAACAGACACTACCGAGGATGATAACAAGCAGTTGTTGGAACTTATATGAATAAGTTAGTAATGTATGTGCTTAAGTTAGATCAGTATCTTATTATTGATAATCTTCAAATACTTCATTCCACACAATATCATACAATGCATGTAAACAAGACATAGGTGGTTCGGAAAACTGAAAGTAATGTAATTTCCGTACTATGCGAGTGCTGTTTACAATTTAATACTGAACAACTCGTTAGCCTCTGCGTCAATATCATGTGGTGATACGCAGTTTAGTTCTCTAGTGTTTAATTTATGAGAAAAAGGAACAATAGAATTCAGTTCTGGTTTATGGAACGAAACAACAGCTTTAAAATAAGGCCGGTACACAGTATTACCGAACAGATTTTTTCAGAGCTTTTTCTAGTTTTGTTTATTGTAGCACTATTTACATATTTAAATGAAAAATTGAACCAATCTCTTGGAGTTAACTGTATATTCTAATTTACTCCTAAAAAACCTCCCTCTTGCTGCTACACAATTTGTTAAAGGCAGCAGCCACTGTTACACGACTAAAAGATAGTTGATAATGTAGGCTATAAGTTATATTTTGATATGGTGAGCGAAATTTAAATAAGTCAATAAGTACTGAAATAATTTTCTATTTCTTTTCAGGTTTGCTTTGTCTGTGGTAGCATTATCACATCAGTCCGCTTTGTGCTGTTGCGAAGTAATGATGGTCGCGCCACACCAAAGAATAGCGTTCTGTCATCCGTTTTTTGGGTCTGAAGGTGTATCCGGAGTGGAAATTCATAAAGACTTTCACCACAATCGGAGGCAATGTGTTACCCACAGCGAAGTATTTACAAGTTCAAAAGTGGTCGATCAAACGTGAAGAATGAGGAAAGAGCAGCAACAGCAACAACTGATTGAACATTATTGAACGAGTCCGTGCCTTGAGTCTGAATAACAAACGAATGACTGTTGATAAAGTATCAACCTATATACAGATTAGTCATTGTTGTGCATATGGCATCATGCATAACAAGTTCAACTTTCTCAAAGTATGCGCGATATGGGTTCCAAAACAATTCGATGAAGAGCACAAGCGAAACCGTGTGAGAATCAGTCACTCTACTGGACCGTTATGCTAATGAAGGTGAAGCGTTTCTCAGGCGAATCATCACTGGAAATGAAATGTGTATTAATCACTTTGAGTTGAGTTGAGTTGATTTTGATCAGAGAGAAAACGCCTAACCATGGAATGGAAGCACTCGGATCTCCCGTCAAGAAATTCAAGAGTCAACATTCTGCAGGGAAAGCGAAGCTCACAGTGTTTTGAGACTTACAATGGCCAATCCTGGAACATTACCTGGAAAAGAGGTCAACAATAAACAGTAAAAGGTAAAAGGTATGTTGGTACGTAAGTTGAAGTCTGCAATTCGTAATAAACGCAGAGATTAATTGTCGAAAGGCGTTCTTGTGCTACATTACAATGCGCGTCCACATACTGCCGCCCATACCACTCAAACTCTTCAGACGCTGTTTCGAGGTGATGAAGCATCTGCATACAGTTCCGATCTCTCCCCGTCGGATTACCATTTGTTTGGTCCACTTAAAGATACTCTCAGAGGGCGTCGATTTAGCTCCGATCAACAGGTGAAGGAAGCTGCGCAACCAAAAACCTTATTTGCAGAGGGTATCGGATAGCTTGTGCAACGGTGGACCAGGTGCACTGAAAAGCAGGGTGACTATGTTGAAAAATAATATGTATAAAAACACTGTATTCTTGTGGTAATAAATAATAAAAATTGATTTTAGATACTTATTGACTTCCCTTCATATTATGGACAATAAATATAGGAAAGAATATCACAGGAATAAAAATGCTTTTACCAAGTTTTAAGTCTGTTTTTGTACTGATATTTCATTCACATTCATCTATTTACTTATTAGTTAAGTTAGGAAAATGGGTTAGGAAAGTTTACGTATTACTCATAGTTTTCAATTGTACCAAAAAAAAAAAAAACCTAAATTTCTGCGAAAGGAAGCTAAGTAATTTTCTTAACATAGCATCGTGATGATTTTTGAAATATTTGTCTAGATTACTTTTGTCTTGTTAAGATAGTATGGATATAAGATGATCCGTACGTATGCCTTTCTAGCTGTCTTTGATTTATGTACATTTATAAATATTGAAAACAGTGCGTTTGCATTTATTCAAATAATTTTTAGAGTCCTGAAACATTTTTCTTTCTTTTTAAAACTGCTTTTAATGTGTATTTATATTGGTCTTGTCATACCTATATAGATTCCGTTTAAGCCTGTATTCACGAAAAGATGGGTCACAGGGGTTCAAGCCCAGGGCCGCATATTTAAAAAAAAAAAAAAAAAAATGCGATTGAAGTACGATATGCGAAAAAGAGGCTGGTCACTACAAAAAAAAAAAAAAAAAAAATTCTGGTACCACAACGCGACCGAGTTCTCTTGTTTTGCATACACATAACACAATATGAACAAATTCGGGGTGTGAAAAGAGGGGAAGTTACTCCAAAATTTTCTTGAGTTCATGGTGCGCAAAATCCCTAAACACGCACTCTTTTATCTTTTGTTAAAACACCTGCTAATCCTTTGGTTCCGTTGCATTCACATGTTGATTCATAAATGACTGCTTGCATATCTGTATCTTGAAACTAACTTTTTATTCCGTCAATTATTTCCCTAATTAATACAAGGCTTCATGATCATTTTTAAGTTTATCATTAATTACATCGAAGGAAGATTTAGACACGAAAATGAAACACGTTTTTGAGATGGGTAAAATTAAAGACAAAAACCACGACATGCTACAAAAATGGCACATAAAATAAAAACTAGTAATCTACAAAAGATAAAAGAGAACACAAACAGATTCCGAAACAAAAAAAGAGGAAAATACATAGCACTTCCACCATTTTCTAGAATAACTATTACGTTAAAGAAGATCACTGTTTCGACAATTTAAACCTTTTTTGAAATGGAAAGAAGACCGTTTCTATTTTCTTCTATTTCTTTTTCACCAAACCCCACATTTGAATAGTTACAAATCTTACGCAACTTGCACTTTCCTACATTTCAAAATAACTGGGCAAAATAATAATAATAATGTAAATAAAAATAAAAAAAAGTTTATGGCCAACACAAACTTCCATTGTAACGTGGCAAACTAACGAATCTTCTTCTGTGACCTAGCACAGTGCAGATTAAATATGGGCGCCACCTTTGAGAAAATTTACAGGTAAAATCTGCTAATTCACAAAGGAAGAATGATATTTAACTAACTTATTATTGTGGGCAACTAACATGTCACTCATATATCATATAAACTTGATTTTGTATTTACAAGCGTAGAAATGAAACGAAATTTCAATTTAAAGTCTCATGAGTATGCCCTTTAGGCTGACTAATAAAAGTGAATTATTGTAAAATTAACCTGTTTGTGCTCTCCCACCATGAATCGATCCCGGGATTACGTGCACCGAAGGCACACGTGCTACCACAAGACCAGCGAGAAGGTCTACATAAAATGCACGATTATTAATGTATGCCGGTTAAATGCGAGTATGCCGGTTAAAATACGTTAGTATATATGAAAGAAGACTAGTACTAGATAACATATCTGTACTGCTGTATTTTTCGTCTACAAATGTAACGTTAGTAGTGCAAAACCATTACAAGTGCTAAAGGAACTCGTATAACAGCCAAACCCACATGAAGGTACTTGCAAATGCAAAATGCAAGCACTAACCTACATTAACTTAACTCTTAAGTACTCCGGTGTTAAAAAAAATTAAAGTTACATTCCGTTGGAGTCTGATAGATCCCAACTGTTTTCTTTGTGAGTGCTGACTTTATAACATGATTTTTCTGATTCCACAACTAAGTCGGTGTTGTTCTGTTTCTTTCCTCTACTACAAAGTTACCAGTGTAATATTAAGAAAGATGAGGCACGACAAGATTTTTTTTTTCTCACGAAGACAATGAATGTATTTTTCCTCGCTCTTTTGCTATTTTCATGTCAAGATATGAAATGTAAAACTACACTCAAAATACTGTTACTGCCTTCTATATTATTACTGTCATGCATTTCCTCAAGACAAAATCGCCACTAATGACTGAGTCGCCACCATTCTCTTTCATTTGACCTTCACTTACATCGCTTTCAATTTCTTCGTTTCTTTCCTCTTCCAACTGTCTTCAAGGCTGAATATTCTCCTTATATCTAGTCTTTGTTTTGGCGTTTTCAAATAAATCTTAATCTCATACACAGTCCGACAGATACTTGTATTGTGTCATATATTTTTATGAAAAGGTGCAATTTGATTCTCATCTGAAAATGATCTAGCACCAGAATGTAACGTACACTCTGCGGCAAATGGCATCCGTTAAGTCTCGTTTTGAGAGTTCCACGCATAAAACACAAATTTTATAAAAATAAAATCTAACGACGTTCAATACAAAATACTAACGTTTATACTCTGGTGGGGTATCTCAGACCCCAAGCAAGTCATATTGTGAAAAGTCACGGTACCTATTTTTGTTTCTATTTATACAATGATAGCTTATGCTAAGCTATAAGGGTAGATAAAAAACCAGCGCCAAAGGGATAAGTATCTCGACCCCAGCGGGTAGAGGTCGCGTACCGTGCGGTGTCAGATGGCCGGCATTGCCAGATTTGGTGCAAAGCTAAGTGGTCGGGGCTGAGGTAATTTCCTTGGTTCTTTCTGGAATAATCAAAGGATGGCCTTTTGACATCAAAATATTGTCCCATTTCAAGCACATCCCACTACATTCATAGAGTAAATCTTAACCATGTTTGGTTAAGAAGTAAGTTCGGTTTCATCTGCTTCCGCTTTACATTCATGTATTTCCTTTCAATATTGCAGCATACACGTCCTAGGTTAGTTAATAAGACAAGTGGATTTGACACATTATGCTCTATTGCCAGTTTACCTGATATCGCATCAATGCGCAAATTCATATTGCCCACAATATAATTTCGGTCCTCTTCCTAATTATTCGCTGTGCAGTGGTGGCGTTTATTACCTTTTCTGTTAGTCTCATGTTGACATTTCGTCTGATTCTCCTCATTTCTCCATAACTTTGACGGGGGGGCCGCCAACTGCGGCAGTTAATGGCCCAAAGAGAATTTAAAAACTGGCGTCCATATTCTTTATCTACACGCCTAGCACTAGATAAATGAATAAGTTTATGAAGCCCTCCATAAATTATAGGGTTTAATTTCCGATAAGCCCTGCAAGTTCAAACCTATGCACTAAGTAAGTGAGAGAAATCTAACCTATTCGTAAATAATTGTCATGTTGAAAAGCTTGCGACTCTTAACGGAATAAATGGGAATTACAGTAATAGCGGTGTATAACAAAAACAAAAGGAACTAGTTCTTTTATTCTTACACTGCATTTAAATTACATTATTTTAAGGTCATATCTCTAATGCATTCTTTACAAAATGCATTTTCATATCTGAAAACTTGTCTAACGTATCCCTGGTTCCATCGAATTTTTCCACATAGACCTACCTGCATTGTGATTATTCTTTGCAGAACATAGATATTCATAATTAACCAATTACTGGTTTACTGTTCACATAGCCTACTCCAAATTTGGTTAACTTAGGGACCAAGTTAACAAACAAGTTTACTTCAAATATGTAACTTTTACCAAAAGGAAAATAACAAGACAGAGGTATAACGTAAACAACCAAACATCTACGCAATTTAATTTAAGATCGCAGTAATTGAGCACCAGATGGCTCTGCCAGTTTCATTTACGAGATTAAATATTACACGAATTTTTATATTTCAGCGCTCGATCGCTGAGTTTGCTACTTTATCTCCTTATAAGGAAAACAATTAAACTAAAGCTAAGCTCCGCAAAACCGAAATTCCTGAAATAACGAATAATTTTAAAAGGTTGCCAGAGCCATCTGGTGCTCGACTGCTGCGATCCCTTTGTAACCCGCGTAGATGTTTAGCTGTTTACGTTACCCTCTGTCTTGTTATTTTCCCTATGCTTTTACACAACTTTCAGAAAAAAAGTGTTATGTTAAGGCAGTGCGAGTGTACAAAGTCTTCATCGAAGTTTCACAAAACTATACCATACAGAAGAATGCATTTTGTGCCCAAGTGTTTTTCCACTAACCTTGTTTACGGGTATACCCAACGTCGGCAACGCGCCTCTCCCTACTGATGCAACCCCTCGAGCCCTCCAAACCTGAATCAGACAGCATTCGTGCTTTTTATAGGCCACGTCACTGGCGCAAATTCCGGGGGATGAGGGGACGTCCCCTCCAATCTTGGAACTGGGGGGATTGTCCCCCGAATAATACTATTTGAAATGCCTCTTTTTTGTGAGGAGAAATGTGTTGATTTGTGTCCAATTGCCACAAAGGAAATAGGAAAGGAAGATAAAATTTATGCACCCTACTCCAGAATAAGCCTCAAATCTGCCCGCTTCCCAACGTTGAAGACAATTCTGCTTCTCTGATCCTCTCTATATATTTAGTGATGTTCAAATATTTATGAAGTACAAAAACAAGGCTGTGGAGGATCAGGGGAGCAGAATGTCTACAACATTTGGAGACAGGCAGATTTGAGGCTTATTTTGGATGGGAATTTCAATTTCATCTCACTTCCCTGTGTAGCAATCGGACACAATAGTCACACTTCTCTATAAAAAGGACATTTGAAAAAGGAAATATTAGGGGATAGTCCCCCAGTTCCAAGACTGAAAGGGACATGCCCCCCTCAACCCCCGCGATTTGCGCAAGTGATGGTTTCCTTACTGTAGGATGATTATGGGAACGGCCTTATCCGATGTTGAAAACAGATTTGCGCCGCTGGGCCACGTAGCACAAGTTGGTTTGTGGAATTAAATTCGTGGTTTACGCACTACAAAATTTACGTCATACGTGTACACGCTATACTCAGTCCTCCTCAAGTCAATTTACACCCAATAATACAACTTCTCCCTTAAGAAACACTTTCTTAGTAAGAGACCATTTCCTGCTAAGAGAAGTGTATGAAATGAATACAAGGACGGGAATCCACAATCTCATTCTGGAAGTCCATTTACATAATACTGTGGTGGAATGTTTATACTGCTGGCTGGAAACGAGAAGGTGTATTGTTTTGGTTATTTCTGAATAGTGTGGTTTGCAACGCTTAATAGTTGGAAAATACTAATTTTGCAAAGTACCGGTAGTACAATACACACGAATACGTATTTAACGAAGAGCAAAGAAACCATGAAAATAAGAAATATTTGTGATTAACAGTTAAGGATGAAAGACAAAAATTAAAGAGGAGTAATTCTATGTAAGGTGTATTAAAATAAAAACGAATTGCAATACAACGTTGAAACAGGTTTATATGAGTCTACTCTGGAGCCATCATCTGCGGAAGATTAGCCAAAAAAAAATGGCTTACGAACATACCTAGAATAAATAGTACCGATTTTCTCTAATCTACTTCCTGCCATATTTCTTCATAAATAATAAACTGTAAACAGCCGATCAGAACACAGCATCAGTGCAAAATACCACGCTAGACGCTACATACGTTGTCTTTTGTTTTTCCACTTTCTTCCACAGTTGCCAGAAGAGAAACTCGCGATTATGCCAACTATGAACTAAATTACGCTAGATTATTTTCTTCGTATTATGCTATTTTTTTCAAATAATGTTTGAATTTGCATCAATAATATCTTCAATAAAGTTGTCCGTATTGGAAAGTTTGATCATTTCAGAGGCCTTTCTCCTGAAGGTTTGACTTTCAATACTCAGGAAATGAAAATAGTACCATTATTCTATGGTAGTACTGAGGAAGCATTGGTAACTAATGTTCGGAATAGGATATAAGATTATGTCGCGCCACCATTGCTTCCGAATGCTATTGTGAATGCGAATGTAAATTGCGAATTCATGTGCCTCTACTACATCCGAAGTTTTGCGAATGCGAATCAAGTTGCAATGTCTCTTTCAAGCCTTCAATGTGAAACATTTTTTCTTGATAATTCGTATCTTAAAGTCTTGAGAGCCTAAATAATAATGATAATATCTATTAATTTCCATTGTGTGCAACATAGTGTGAATGTCGCTCCTGTTATTATTATGCTTCCGTGGTAACCGCTCCTATTTTCACTTCAAAATAAAATAACTAAATAAAATTAGAGATTACAGAATCAACCTTCTTTTACATAAATTAAATATAACTTTCTTACAAGGCTGTCTATATTCTTTATTATAAGTTAACGAGAAATATTACAGTTTCGGAAGTATGTCACTTCCTTCTTCAGACTACTATTCCAACTGAAATCATAGATAACCTTGTATTAAAGAATATAGACAGCCTTGTAAGAAAGTTATGTTTAATTTATGTTTAATATGGACACAAGGCCTTTTTATAAAAACAACCTTCTTTCTAAGAAAATTTTCTCTACGACTAAAGAAACCTGTTTGTACTATTTGTCAATAATTACTTGTATTCGTAAAATCATTATTTGAGGAACAAAAATGAAATATAAATTGAAAAAAGTTGCGGTTCGTGTATTAATTAAATCTTCATATTTTAAAGACAAAACAAAGAAAAATATATATACCTTCCACTTTCTTTGCTTACATCTGCCCATAATTTGTTCACGATGTGTCGTGTGTGGCAATATGGATGAGCTTGGTTCCACAATGTAACTTCAACATCTATTTCCATCTTTATTTTTTAATTTTTATTTTATTTTATTTATTTTTTTTTATCTCCGTACCACGCAACGTCGTCTGCTTTCACGCAAAATAAACTTTCTTCTCTCACGCAGCGCTCAATTCCTCTGCAGAAGACTCTGCATTCGCACGATTTGGGACGAACAATTCCAGCAGGTTGGGATCGTTTGCATTCGCATCTTTTCGTCGGCTTTCGCAACTCGCAGGTTGAAACTAGTCGAGGCACTCCAATTTATTTACACGTGCTGGGAAATTCGCATTCGCATTCGCAATCACATTCGGAAGCAATAGAGGCGTGGCCTTATGGCAAAAAGCAGAAATCAATCAGATGATTAGGAATGAAGCAATAACATTGTAATCAACACATATAAAAAAAAATGGAACTTCCAACACAGTGATGAATCATTTCTTGTAACGGTAATACCCGTTACAATGCCGATTTACTTTTGGCACACCAATCGAAATAATTGTTGAAAAACTATAATTCTTTCATTAATTTCCTTCCTATTGCCTCCTAAATGTTTTACTCTGATCGACATGAAAATATCTCACTTGGCAGTGGTAAAAGTGAGAGGAACGCGGGAGGATTCCGTTATCCCACTACCAAAAGATATCTGTGCGTCCCACCACTTCGTAAAAAAAAAAAAAAAAAAAAAATTGCAATGGGCGAGATGCGCACGGGGGACGGCGTGACATCATCCGTTTCCCTACCTTTTCAGATCCACTCCACTTTTACCCCTGCTGGGCATAGATAAAATTCAAGGGTCTCATAAGAATTAAGCGATGAAAAATCACAATTCTTTTAAGATTTGCGTATAAATACGGCGTCCGAATGTATGACATAAAAACTACAGTGTAAACAACACAAGCCAACATTTGCTTAGGTGCCACTGACAAGTAAAAAGCACGAATGCTATCCTACATTTAGGGTAGAGTGGAGTTGATGGTCCCGCGTGATAGAGCGAGAGTACGTTCTAAAGGATCAAGTGCGACGATGAGTATACTTGTAATTGAGGATAGTGCAAACAAGTGAGCTTGATAATAATATAGTTTCAATAGCACTTGTTATGGTTTCATATTAATAGCGCTCCACTTCTAAACATAAAATACAGCTTCTGTGTACAGTGCAGAAATACACCGCCGGTGGAAAATATCATTTTTCATATGCATTCACTTATTTTATCCGCCGTAAAGCACTAGCAATGATTTACACTAGTAAACCTAAAATATAACTGTATTACTTAATGTATTTAATTCTATCGCCTGCAGAAATTTGTTCTTTATAAACATATCTTTTCAAGCAAAATATTGAATTTTAACTGTAAATCTTGCAAAAAGTAGTGTGTCAAAAGTAAACCAGCACCCCTGTTACTAACATCTCTTACCTCCTTGATCAAATTAAATTGCAAAGTGAGAAGGGGCAGAAATATCGGAGATGGTCGTGCAGTTAACTTAACTGAGTTAAGTTTCAATAATATACCCAGTAGGTAAGTTAACCGTTCATTTTAAGTTCAAGTATTATTGTATTTCTCGAATTTATTGATTAGAATTTCTGGAATATTTACGAACACGACAGAACGGCGTATACTAATTGGTTTTATGAGCTCCTTCGTGGCTAAGCGGTTAACGTACGCGCTTGGTGTGGGAGACTCGGGTTCGATTCCGGGCGGAAACTCATGTGGTTCGGATTCCACGTTAATCAGTAGGTTCACGTTTCATATAGCCTTAAAGGGATGCTAAACTCAAAATCAACTTAACTAACTGGTTTTATTACTTCAAATATCTCTATCGTGCTAAATGGGTCGTACCTGACGATTCTTAAGGTGGATCACTACCCGGAAGTCAGTATAAGCATTAGTTCATTACCTTAACCAACGCGTAAAGAAATGGCACATATTATAAGTATTACACTATAAAATAGAGTTATGCGTCAGCTACAATATGAGATACTATTTTCTGTGCTTATGTATTCTGTTAGCTAAAAAAGTAACATATAAGAGGAAAACTTGATCAGTTTTAAGATGAGTACGCAAGATGCGCTTGCTGTTAGATTTTGCTACTCCTGTGCTCAGTTTTATGAAATTTTTACTTACAAGAATAAATTATTTTACATGTAGTTATCTCATTACGGAATATGGATATTATATTACCGTTTTTCGTGTTATATTTTACATTTTATCAAAATATTATTTTGTGTTTACGGAAATAAGTTTTAGCGGCTGAATATCATGCTTACGCAGGACGCCATAATGCTTCGTTGCCAAACTTACATGTGTACTATTGCAGTCATAGTAGTAGGGCAATTCCTTGTTAGCGTTTGAAGTCCAGAGGCGAAACCTGTGAATTGTGACGAAACTATTATAGTTAATAAAAGGGGAAAATGGGGAAAGGGAAGGAATCATATATATATATATATATATATATATATATATATATATATATATATATATATATATATATATATATATATAAAGAATCCAACTCTAAGTAAAAGATCGAAGAGCCAAAGGAAGCAAAGAGAAAGGGAGAATAAATTGCAGAAACAGCTAAGCACTTTACAATTTTTAACTGTTTGTTTCCACGTAATACAAAGATAATAATACAAAGATAGTTTATTTTGACGGTCATTTTGAACGTTAAATATGTAGCCTAGTATGTGTTCTTTCTTTTTTCTTCTTTTCTTTCCTTTCTTTTTTTCTTTCCTTATTTTTGCTGAAACTTAATTTGCTTAGGTAAAATATTATATCTTCTTGAGAATAATCTATATATGTTTTTGAGCTTTCATACATACACGAATAGTTGCTTGAACCCGTTAGTGGAAAATAGTAATTAATTCCACTTACTAGGGAAGGTCGTGGGGTGTTACTCTGACTTCATATTGATACTATGCTCAGTCGACTTCTTTTTACATATGAAACAATTAGGCAACCGGAGAAATCCTCGATCGCAAGCTTGTTCGAATTATGGGCGTTAAAATTTCAAAATTGAACTGATTTTTAAAAAAGTTTGAAGAAACCATTTTTTGATATACACGCTTCATTTTTGGTACTGGGGTGTTTTCTTGGGTACTCGACGGAATGGTGAGGTCAAAACGTACGCATTTTGCAAGATAAGGGAACTTATTGGGGAAGGGTTGAAGGGTAATGACGTCTTACAACTTGCAAATTGCATCCTATTTGGCACACCGGATAAATAGGCTAATAAAATTTATTTGAAACCAACTGTATTGTCATTCAAATGTCACTTTCTGTGGGGTCATCTAAACATTAAACAATGACATTTGTCTCCGAAACGCTTTGCCGCGGGACTAACTTCAACGCGACTCCCAACCCAGCTGGCCTCTGTGCATTGTGGAAAAAATGAAATATTTCAGTTTAACATCCGATGATTATACCCTTTAGGGTAAGGAAGACGATGATTAAGGCAAGTGAATGATGATGGAAGAATTGATGGAATGAGAAGAAGGGAGGAAACTAGAGTACCCCGAGTAAACCCATGGACATGATTGTATCCATTGTGGAAGACGGTGTTTCAATATTTCATCGCTAGCCATTTTTTAAAATTTTCAACGGATTTCAATGACGATTGTTTGAAAGTATTGGCCAAACTTCAGACAATATTTTACGGTATTTCGCGAGAAATGTGACCAAAAAACAAACAATCGGCTACAGATGATGTATGCAAACGGCGGTTTTCTCGAGAATAAAAATCACCTGGTTCACAACTTTGAGCACACATTCCCGCTAACCATTTTTTATTTCTTTAATTTTTCGGTATATTTTCTCGTTGAATATCTTAAAATATTTCCTGGAGTTTGACCAATATTTCCTCATAATCGACATTCCAATTGCTCGAAAACTAAGCACATGGCTAGCAATGATGTATTAGAACACCGTATTCTGCGATGCATAAGCATAGGCCGACAGGATTCGAAGTACCGCGGCAGGACAAGCCTGTCTGGCGCTGCTCGAGCTGTTTGGACCTAGCTACAGAAGGGGGAGAACACAGTAGTCAGTCCAAAATTGCAGAAGAGGGTAGAAGTTAGGGGGGCCGATCCAACCATAGACCTATTATAGTTCATCACCATATTATTGTTCATTTGCAAGCTTATCGTGAAAATTTTAGGGGAGCAGTAAAAATTTAGGGGGAGCCCGGCCCTCTAGACACCCTGGGATACGGGCCTAGGAAGAACACAACAATATAGATCATCACAAGTTTAATTATGAATATCACGTCGTTCTTCATTGAATTTTGCACGCCTGGCAAAGCGTTTCCAAGACAAACGTGATTGTTCAATTTGAAGGTGGCCACACAGGAAAGTGATATTTGAATAACAATATAGTCGAATAGGGGTATCAAATACATATTATTAGCCTATTGGCCCCAGGGGTAAAAGTGAAGGAGAATACGGGGACTTCGTACCCCCACCTCGAAATAAATTAAGGCGTCTCCCCAGTTCCGAAAAAACTATAATGGGTATAGATAGGCAGGGGAACGGCGTGGCGTCATGCCGCTACCTACCATCCCCCCACCTTTTCAGATCCACTTTTACCACTGGTTGGCCCAGTATGCCAAATGGGAGGCAGTTTGCATGGTGTAAGACGCCATTGCCCTTCACATCATTCCAAATAATTGCCCTTATCTTGCAAAATGCATACGTTTTGATCTTACTACTGTGTTGGGTATCCAGGAGAACTTCCTGATATCAAAACTGAAGCGTCTATCTCAAGAAATGGTACTTCAAACTTTCTACACACGGTTGCGATCGAGGATTTCTCCGGTTGCCTAATTGTTTCATATGTAAAAAGGCGTCGACTGAGCATAATATCGAAACGAAGTCAGAGTAATATCCCGCAACCTTTTCTCTAGTTAGTATTTAAAAATTCATAAAACCGTAAAGCTTGAGTTTTTTTTTCTATAATGAAAAGAAACTCTTCAGACCCTATAGCTTCACTTGAGAAACGCAACCACTCATGTAGAAATGTAAATCCTTTTTCTACTCCGGAGCTGCAGTGACTCCGTGGTTGAGCATTGACATCTTGTATGCGGGGTCACTGGTTCGATTCCAGCTTAGCCAGGTGAGCTTTTTGGTGGACACACACCATGTGTGTGTGTGTGGATTTTCTCAGAGTTTCTCGTTGTGCTCCTACTTTCTCATTCTACCATTTAATTCATTCTTATCATCACCGTCTCGTTTAACCTATATGGCATAACCGAGAGACATGAATGTTTTTTTTCTGTAACGTCCTATCATTGTGCTTCGAAGGAAAGATAGAAGGTGATGATGACAACGAATGAAAAGGTTGAATGAAAGAAAGGAGGGATCCGGAGGAAACTCCACTTATGGTTTGTCCACCACAAAGCTCACTCGGCGCGAACTGGGATCCAGCCAAAAATCTGACCCACCAGAAGTGAGTGATCTATGTCTAGCTCTTATTGATCCAATATTCTGACGAATATTGTCCGTGAATTCCTTGTTATAAGTGATTCGTTTACCGCTTGCAGTTTCAACACAAGAATAAGGAGCGGAGATGGAACTCATGCTTGGGACGCTGAATCTATATCAACAAATAATTTCTTGTTATCGCTTACGTTTTGCTCTATGTAAATTGAAAGTGTGATAAGGGGCAATGCAGAGGGACTGGATGAAGTAGCTACAATCATTGGCATAAGTCACCGTTCAATCTGTAACATTATCCACGCTGTGCTCAGATTTCGGAATGTGTGCACCAGGTGATAGACAAACTGAAGCAGCGATGTGTTGATGTGCCACGAGATTTTGCCAGGTCGTAAACGAGAAGGTAGTGACTTTCAGAAGATATTCGTTACTGGATATGAAACATAGGTGCACTATTACATTCTGGAAGTAAGAAAGCGAGCATGCAATGTCAGTATACATTATCGGACACAACCATCTATAGGGAAGTTAGTAGTTTCTTCTGGGACCAAAAGGGTGACATTTTGGAGTGTTACAGCATAGGAAACGCATAGTCAATAATATCTTTATTCCGATCTCCAAAAAGGTCCTAAACTTACTATACGAAGTAACACGGACTTCTGAAAACAAATTTCCTCTATAACATCACAATACTCGGCCTCATATTACTGCCTGTGCAATGGCTGCGATCATTGAAAATCTTCATTTCATCCTCCTTTCGTACCGAATCTCGCCCCAGTGGTGAAATGCACTAAAGATAAAGAAATTGCAATCTGATGAAGAGGTGCAGCGAATGGTGTATGACTGATTGTGTATCCAATCAAAAAAAAAAAAAAAAAATCTTTAGAGGCATTGGAACACTTTGTAAGTAATGGGAAACTTATATTGAGCGTAGAGTGGATTGTGTAGAAAAATGAAATTCATTTGTTCCATACTCACTCAATATTTCCCTTTTTTTAAGTTTTAAAGGTTTTTTGACACCTCGTAACACTAGAAAATTGTTGTTTCTGTTAGTACCGGATATGGAAGTGGAGATACAATTTTAACAACCGGTTCCAAGAACCTGAGAAATTTTAATAACCGGTTCGTGTGAATAGGTGAATGACACCATTGAGTAAAGCAATAGACCCGTATGCTCTGTCAACGATCAGGCCATGAGCGTCCGCAGCGGAGTCAAGGGGACAATATTTTTACCCTGCATTTTCGAAACGCTTTTACCCAGAAACACACATGAAGGAACATTATATTTGGTTACACCTACTAGAATATTTAATATAGACCTATTTAATGTAGTCCACAAAGATATGCAGTATGCCTCAATAATAACTGTTTTGCATCATTCGTTATGCGCATCAATGTGTGTCGGGCTTTTGCCCCTTCCCCGACCTTGGAAAAATCCTGCAGGTGTTTTTGGATAAAAGTGTTCTTATTCGGAACTGTTATTATCTTCAGGTATGCATAGTATCAAGTATGAACCAGTACTAAAACATAGCGTGAAATTGTTTTGAATATATGTCACTATAAACAAGAATTACCAAATTCATACTTGAGCTTATTATTGTTGAAGATCATGTGATATCACTGGCGTAGGGAAGGGGGACCCAGAGGGGCCACCCCTCAAAGAGGTCCGACAATGTACTTTGGTACTTTGATGTTTGTAATATTTTATATATTTTTATGGTTGTAATTACTCTACATGTACCTATAACAGCACTTGCCCCCCCCCCAAACATGCATCCTGGCTACGCCACTGTATGA
Source organism: Thermobia domestica (assembly GCF_964235325.1). Classification (NCBI taxonomy): domain Eukaryota; kingdom Metazoa; phylum Arthropoda; class Insecta; order Zygentoma; family Lepismatidae; genus Thermobia; species Thermobia domestica. Next base: position 57,023,587 of record NC_137462.1, on the reverse strand, counting down.
TATATGAAGTACAGCAATCAAGGTGCAAAAGCAAGTACTTGCAAAACACTTGGAGAAATGAAGTAGGTTAAATATAGTAGTAGATTTTAATAAAATTAGCTGTAAATAGCTTAGTAGATAGATCACCTCTGGCGCACGAGATCGCTGGTTCGATCCCATTTTTCGCCAGGAAGACTTTCTGTAGGACCATAGTGTGCGTGGGTTTTCTCGGTGTTTTCCCACTTCCTTCAGCCCACCATTTCGATAATCATCATCACTGCTCCTTTTAGATTTGGATTATAATCTTGGAATATTAAACTAGAAAATTTCAAATAGCGCCTTTGGCACTCTAACACCCGTGCGCGGTGGCTCAGTGGTAGAGCGTTCACCTCTGGTGCTAGGGGTCCCGGGTTCGATCCCAGCCCCCGCCAAGTGAACTTTGTGGTGGACAAACACCGTGTGCGTGGGTTTTCTCGGGGTTCTCCCGTTTCCTCCCACTTTCTTCATTCCACCATTTCATTCATTACTCATCATCACCGTCTCCTTTAGCCTAACCGGCATAACCGTGGGACGTAAAACTCAAAGATTTCATTTCATTTTTTCTAACACCCGTGCTAATCGCGTAGTTTACTCGCTGTGGAAACTTATGCAGAGTCATTCTGACGCGTGATTACTAAAGAGTTCGACTAACGTATGTTTCCTGCAGTAGTCAGGCCTTTAGTATGACTCTAATCATACGTCAAAACAACTCTGTATAAAGCCCTATCTCAGATTCCTCATTCCACCTGGATTATGGAACAAATCTGTCTATGTAAGTAAGAAACCTAGTAAAAGTTGGTGATAGTTTTCATTTAACGAAGCCATGTTTGGTCCAGAAAACGCTGGAATTTTAGCCATAATGATTATCATCCCGGTAGCCACTCCAAAATTGTAGGGGGGCCCGGCTGAAGTTAGAAGGAGCTCGATCCAATAATATTATAGTTCATCACCATATTATAGTTCATTTGCAAGCCTACCGTGAAAATTTTAGGGAGGCAGCCAAAATTTAGGGGGTCCCGGCCCACCTAGACCGCCATGGATACGGGCCTGATGATTATGCCATCTAAAGTAAAGTTACACTAAGACATTCAACTTACAAAACATATGCACTGGGGAACACAACTTACAAAATACCTGCACGGGAATACAACTGACAAAATACCACGCTTGAAGGAACTAAGTCTGTTTTGTTGAAAAGATCGGATTTGTGTAATGGTTTTGTATTTGTATACTTATTATTAATTTGAACCTTTGTGACATCTAGTTATAGATAAACGTATAGCTATCTTTGTAATTTGTAGAGAAAATTTTACCATAAAAGTAGATTTCGTTACCCCTAAATGCAGTTTGAGTCGAATTTTGGCCAGAAAACGCTGGAATGTTAGCTATGATATTGACGCCCCTAAAATAAAGCTGCTCCAAGGATCGCAACTTCGCCTATAAAATAACATTTTTGAATCTACTAAGAATCTGTTTTGTCCTATCTATCTAGGTAATGATTTTGTATTTGTACACGTATCCTTAATCTGTACCGTAGAGACATCTAATTATAAATAAATGTATAACGTTTAACTGCCGTTTTGTACGAAACTATTACCATAGAAACGATATAATTTTCCCCTAAATGCAAATTGAGTTGCCCGTTTACCAGAAAAAAGAAATGGAATTTTAGCCATGATATATTAAATCTCTAAACTAGAGATAATTAAGTTTTACACTAAGGATTACAGCTACACTTATAAAACACCATTTTTGAGCGTACTGCGAGTCTGTTTTGTCCAAGAGATGAAATTTATGTAATGATTTTGTATTAGTATAGTCATTCTTAAGGGTCTTCACTACAGCGAAATTAAACTATCGCTAATTTTAGAGTATTTCTGTAATATCTTCAAAACAAATAAAAATACTCGAAAAGCAGGAACGTAGTGAACTAGATAATACGATTTTGCATGTGATACCGTTATCACAACTCATCTATCTGCTTTCCATTTGCAACTGTAGAAAGATTTAGCATTTTTTGCGAGTTCTGTAAATAGCGGGATACCAAAAGCGGATGAGGGGAAGTGAGGGGATGTCGTGTCTCGTGTTCCCCCTCACTTGTACCCCTGCTCCAATGTACATTTTTACTAAATGTATTTCTTTGAAAACCGACAAAGTTATTGATTTAATAGAGCACCAATACTTTTACGGGCCGCCGCGTCGTTTACACCTTTCCAACTTTTTTTCTGCTTGCTCATTCGGTACCCTCTTGATATCAGCGCCCGGGGCAACTGCCCCGTTCGCACCTTACCCCCGTAGCTACGGCTCTGATGGTAACTTATCTGTTTGTATCTTATTAATAGAAATACTTTGATTTGAATGAATAAATTTGAATTTATTTATTTACCTCAAACAGTGTACAGCTTCCAATTATCGGCTGCTTACAGTTGTAGCGTATATTTTTAATCGACTTCAGAGAAAAGGGGAGGTTCAACTGTTTATAGTTGTAGCAGACGCGCACCCAGAAATATTGATTGGGAGAGGTTTAACGTTTGGGAGAGAGACTATATTTATATTGTATCGAATGGGTGTTATTCTCCAGCAGAAAAAAATAAGACAAGTAAGTTGTAACTAGTGACATATATTCTCACGAAAAATGATAAAAAATAGAGTTTTATCAGAAAAGAGATGGTACAGATGATGAGTAAGGTCAAACCTTTAGTTTACACCAAGTATTTCTATAATAAATACTAAATATAATTTTATTAAGAAAGAGTAGAAACGTATGTCGAATTACGAAGTTTTTGAGAGGGTCCGGATAATGTGGACTCCTCTGTCGTGCGGCCCTGAGTTATGTTCATGCATAATTTTGACATAAGTACACTGTTTTTGGTGATTCTTTTCTTCTTATTATTATTTTATTTATTTATTTTCGGTAGAGTCCTTCCTGATGGTCCCGTAAAATTTTCTTTAGGATTTGATCGTAATCTTTGGATCTAGATCATGAAACTCTACAGCGGATGTTGTGTTGAAGTCGTTTAAAAGTTTTATCGAAGACAAAATACTAGAAAAATCGCTTTATAACTTAAAAGTGTCCAAATGCAGCCCACTCACTCTTGATTTGCCTCATTCCACCCCGAAACTAAATTTTCAGAAAGCAAACCTGACTGCAATATAGAGACCTGCACGGGCCGAATTTTTCTGCGCGAACCCGATTCAGCCCGAATGTACCTAGGCCCGGCCCAGCCCAGGCCCGAAAAGGTTTGGAGATTTTCGGCCCGAACCCGGCCCGGCCCGATAAGTTTTTTTTAATTCTTGACCCAAGCCCGGCCCGGGCCGATAAATTTTAAAAGTTTTTATTTTGTAACTTTTTCACGGACATACTTTTTCAACGTTTGCCTTTATTCTAAGTATCGTTTAACGAAAGTCAATAATTATTAAAGAATTGCAATTAATCAGCCCCAGCCAGGCCCGAACTGAAGAGAAATCAATGTCAGCCCGTCCAAGTCCAGCCCGCGGGCCGGGCCTCGGGCCTAGCACGGCCCGTGCAGGTCTTTACTGCAATAGTATACGATAATGTAAAACCAAGAAAGAATATACAAGGTAAACACAAAGTCGGCTTTGTGTTCATCCCGAAGATACCGATATATAAAAATATAAGAAAGAAAGAGAATGAAAATGAAATATTACATCATTTACAGCAGTGAGACTTCTTAAGTGCTACACTTTTTATTTTGACATCATGCGTTATAAAAATTTAGTTATAAATATTTTTTTTTCAGTGATTGCTCTTCACATAAATCATATCGATAAACATTCAAACGTTATTACTATAATCTAAAGGAAGAAACCTTTGCATAGCTTCAGAAAGCTCTATAGAACTAATAGCACCAGTACATTAGGTTGCATTCTTCCCTTAGCTTAAGGAGATAAAAAAAAAATATGCCTATGCGACTTCTCTCAAGAGCCGCCATTAGTTTTATTTGTTGTAAGGATTGTGTTGATCTCACAATAATGGGTAAACGAATAGTACATGACTGTATGTGTGATAGTTGGTTCGATATAAGCTATATCCTATAAGAAGGAATATTTTTTCTTTCCGAATCGAAGCTATTACGGTTATATTGACCTGCACATGCATATAATTGGTGTATTGATTCCATTCAGTTCTCTTTTCTTTCTCTGAAGATCGCAAACATAATACCATACACAGAACAACAGCTGTTTGTCACACACGTAAAGCAATAAATAAACTGAGAAAAGTACGTAGGCGTAATAACAGAATAACTGATTGCTACAAATATAACACTATTGAAAATGCATTTTACAATATTTGTTTACTAGTAGAGAATAATAACTTGTGAAAACAACATTTACAATAAAAAAAATCCATGTGTGAATACCAGTGGCGGATCTAGAAAATAAAAGCTGGGGGGCAGTCATAACCCAGAAGATATCATGAGAAAAAATTTGAAAGAAATAACAAGAAATTGTAACAATTAATTTTTGCTTCTCGCCCATAATAAAAGAAAGCACAAAATTTTTGTTGCTTTTTGTCTTCGTTTTCTTATATTTTACTACAACATAAAGTGACACAACACATAATCGTGATCCATTCAAGAACTAATTCGTCCATTGGCTGTGTTTACAAATTGATTTACAACTTTTCATGGGTCCTACAGAAGTGTCCAGCTTCTCTCTCTCCCGATGGATAATGACTATAGGTTGGACGTTGACATTATAGACCTTAAGTATTGTTTTACACATTGCATAACAGAAAAACTGCAACTGAAGTCATATCAAATGTTTCAAAAATTTTCCAATAAAGAATAAAAGGCAACGCTTATCACAAACTTTCAAAAAATAGATAACTAATAGCCTCAATTATTTTTGTCACTCAAAAAACTAAGGACTAGCTCAGGAGAGTAATGCTCCCGGAATTAGGAACGAAAAACACAGTTCTGATTGGTTGGCGTTATCTATGTCTTGCCATGTTGCATTCAAATAGCAGAATTCAGACAATTATTGTTGTCGGTCCTCGTGGCCGAGTGGGCTAGTGCTATATGCTAGTAACGACAATCCCTTTTGGCGTGAGTTCAAACCCGTCCCGAGGAAAGTTCTTTTTACATTTTTTTAAACATTTTATAACACTTTTTAAATTAAAATAATACGAAAATTATACTCAAAAATTTGATTTACTTACTTTTGTGCAGATTAGTAGTAGTAGTAGGAACGGGTTAGAAGCCCCGCAGGGCTCGTTATGTTGCCCTTGTACTCCATGATATAAGGCTCGTTTTGTTCCCCTTGTACTCCATGACATAGATTTTGTAACCAACTTAAAACAACTGGCTAGGATAGCGCGTAAAACAGCTGGCTAGAATAGGGCGCGAAGAAAACGTACTTCCGGGAGTATTACTCTCCCGAGCGGGTCGTAAAAACTAGACTCCAGGCTACATCCGCCACTGACGCGCTCCCGACTGTTACTTCAATATTTAGAAAATATAGATAGGAAAATATCTTCCTCTGTATTTTCATATTTATTGATTTCATGGATTATTCATTAGATAGTTCGCATATCAAATTTGAACATCGGATAAACCAAAGGGTCTAAAGTAATGGAGGGTAAAATTTTGCGAAATCTTATAGGATCATATTTATTGGTTTCAACGGAAAATGTAGAACATTTTGCAACTTACTTAACCACCTAGATACAAAAAGAACATTTGCACAAAGTCGGGCAGATCTATAACTGCTAATGGCGATGATATAAGGAAACATCTTCGCTCTTCGAAACAATCATGGAAATTAGTTTCGTCAGTGCTTTTTAGTTTTGGCCACCTTCTCGAGATTGTCAACAATGAATAGAATAATGAAAACTTTGTCTTGAACACCATACAATTTATGTCAAAATAATGTTTGTAATAGCTTTCAACAGTCACGTATACAACTATAGCTTTAACCCTAAAATACTAAAGTTATTATTATTATTATTATTATTATTATTATTATTATTATTATTATTATTATTATTATTATTATTATTATTATTATTATTATTATTATTTCACCTCTTAATATTAACCATGCGTAAATCTGACACATGCATAATTACAGGGATGCAAATAACCACTCGCCCACTTCGCCCGGGGCGATGTGATTCATCGGTGCGGGCGAGTTTTTAAAATCACTATTACAATAACGAAGGTAAGTAAATTATTTCTATTGTGAGATGTGGGCTAGTACTTATTTTCTTGGGCTAGTAAAATATTATTGCTTATTTGCATCCCTGCATTAATATATGCACTTAAATAAGCCTAGAAACAGGGAATAATAAAATAATCTATTAATGCTAGATGTAGTTTACTACGCTACAGGATATTATGATCTGTCAACTGAAAGTTTGTATGATATTTTAAAGATAGATATGCAGTTCAATTTTGTTATTAATCTTAACCCTTTGTTTCCCAAAGAATGCATTTATGAAGAGAAAGAAAACAACGAACTTTCAACGTCAATTGGCTATACAGTTTCAGCGCGAATGAAAATTCTGGAAATAATTTAAATCCCTGTCCTTAGATAGCTTGCAAAGTTCATACTAAGAGATGGTTTCCTTCTAAATCCACTAGGCTGCACGGAAAAAAAGAGTTAAAACTGTGGTTTCACACTGAAACCACTGGGCCGGACCAATATTAATATCAATCACAAACTTTTTTTAAAGTCTAAACTATAGTCTAAACTTCTTTTTTTGTTCATGTTCAGTTCTTTTGTTTACAATTTGAACAATTTCATTTCATGATATTCACCGTGTATTGGTTTGTTACACTTCCCACATAAAGGTGTTCATTTTCTCTCCACTGTTTCTCGAACAATGATAAAGAAAGCAGTATTTTAGGTTTTCTTGTCGAGTCAACTCCACTAGTTATTCTCTAAAAACTTGTTTATTCTATCTTTTAGCTTTCTGTTCACTTCTAGTCAGGGGTTAAAGTGGATCTGAAAAGGCAGGGGAACGGATGAAATCATGCCGTCCCCCGTGGCTGTCTGCCCATTGTAATTTTCTAGGAAGTGGAGGAACGCCATAGATTTTTTGCAAGTGGGGTAACAGCGTCCTCCCGCATTATCCCTCACTTTTAACCCTGCTGCTAGTGTAGAAAGTCGTTTATCTTGCCATGTTGTAGTAGCGTATATTGGTTCAATGGTTCGCGCTACCACTGACCTTGATAATGCGTTAATAATAATAATAATAATAATAATAATAATAATAATAATAATAATAATAATAATAATAATAATAATAATTAATAATAATAATAATAATAATAATAATAATAATAATAATAATAATAATAATAATAATAAGATAGTAATAAAGTAAATATCCGTAGTAATAAGCAAATAGTTGCTGAAGACACTATTGTTGAACTTCAGTTTCCAGACAGTTACCTAGGTAGTTCGTTATTTATATTGGAAATGAAATCTTTAAGTTTTACGTCCCATCCTTATGCCGGCTAGGTTAAAGGAGACAGTGATGATGAAATAATGAATGAAATGGTGGAATGAAGAAAGTGAGAGGAAACGGGAGAACCCCGAGAAAACCCACGCACATGGTGTTTGTCCACAAGAAAGCTCACTTGGTGCGAGCTTGGATCGAACCAAGGACCCCAGGCACCAGAAGTAAACGCTCTATCACTGAGCCACCGCAGCCCCTTCATTGAGCTTGGAGCTTAGCGTTTCTTTAACCATCTAGGCTATGTGCAGCTACAGATTGACGTAAGATCTGAACTACCTGTAATCGAACCTTGGTCTACCCAAATGCGCGTACCCTAACCATTTAACTACGAAGGAGCTTTTTAGAAGTAATTCTGAATTTAAGAAATCCCATGAAAGACCTTAGAACTCTAAAGAAGATTTGTCAATAATGGTAAATTTCGCTCAAAGGTTTAGAATGTTTAATATAATTTCCTTGATTATCACATATATTCTTCACTCACATTATGACCGCTGAAAACGGACTGCATCTATTAACTCAATAAAACTTCCCCAGTTTTTTTAAAACAATAACATTATGTTGCACATTTTACGCAAACTTGTAAGCGTAAATAAATCTGCGTTAACAAAGTGTGTAAAACTCATACTACTGTAAATTTGAGTTTTCGATTTATCATGTTTCGGGATTGCAGTGCGAAGTAAATTCAAGAAAAGAAAAAATATATCGATTACGTATTAACTTTCCTGCTAAATATCTCGGTCAGTGAAGTAATTTCGACAACTTATATAGTTACAACCAATCAATCAACATAATCAATTTTGTTTATCATGTGAAGATAAAGCAAAAATAGCATGAACACTCAGTGGCGGCGTAAGGCAAACTGGGGCCCGGGGCCAGTGAAGTAGATCGGCCCCGAGAAATCGTGATTTATAAACTTCTATTTTTGACATTCATTTACATAATCATTCTTTCTGTTGACTACTCCCCCCTTTCCCATTGGTGTGTGTGTTTAAACCACTTAATTTGGGATATATTAAATAAATTTGGGTGACATTCAGCATCCCTGTCTATTTTATTAACGCTAAGAACCGCCTTCAGGCTGGTATCTAAAAATAAAACCGGACCAGAGCTATCGTTATATATATTTTTTATTCATTTTTAAACAAGGGACACGATAGAAAAAGGGTTTGAGATACAAGTTTAACGGAAGCTACAAAGAATCCAAAATTTATCCTACATCTAAGTTATCCTAGTTTAAACGTGTACTGTAATTAGATAGAATAGTAGGAGTAATGCTCGTAATAATATATTTAGAGACAAATTTATGTGCAAAATGTAACAATGAGCTGATATTGAAAAAATCGCAAATAATAATATAACCGACGCGATTTTTAAATATAAGCTGTAAATGTAAGCAAGTTTCTTGTTCGGTTCTCGCCTTTGGTGTTCCTCCTGTACAATTTCTTATATGGCTAAGTTTGTTCATGGTTTCTTACCTGTCTGAGTTTACACTACATGGGTTTTATTTAATTAGATTTTATTCCTTCAATTAGCCCCATTCGCTTTAACATTCGGTTTCTCTCCAGTGATCACACACGATACCTAAACTTTTTTATTTTTTATTTTTATTTATTTATTTATTTATTTTTACCGAAGTATCAGTAAATAATGGCTAGAATAGATTTCTCTCCTGCCTGTCATCATTTATCTTTTACTAGGTTTCTCTTCAGTGATAATATACGATCTATTTAGTCCCACTGCTTTTGCTGAAATATCAGTGAATAGTTAAGCACTGTATGTTTCTCTCCTGCTTGTCTTTTTTCTATTGTTTCCATATTTCACACTTGTATTATGATTGCATCATTTTGTGTTTAATTCACTCATATTTATATTCTGTCACTTATGACTTTCTATTACCATTTACTAACATCCTTAGTATTAGAATATATTATAACAAAAAATCCTGAATATATTGAATAATTGGGAATATATCATAGATTAAGTATGTGAACACAGAATTCTACTATGGGTTGTACCACCCATCACCAGTCAATTGACAGATCTTGACGGCTTTTTATTATTCTTTTGGTACTTTTATATTTTTATTGTCTTAAGTTGAAACATGAAACTACTTTCAATGATATTTCCACTACCTTAGTAGCCTGTGTTCCACCAGCATTCAGAATGTTACCTTTCTTGATTTGGTTGCTGCGGAAATCTCAACTATATTAGATTTTATTTCATTTTCAATAGAAAGAATGGCCAGATTCGTGAGTCTTTCTTTACCAATTGTGGAGTGCAAATATGATTTTATCAGCTTAATTTGGTGAAAGACCGTTCACATGATGCGACAGATACGGGCAGTGTTATCAAACTCTGAAGAGCGGTTGCCAAACTTTCGTAGCTTCAATCCTCATTGAAGAAACATATTTCAGTATGCCTGGTGGAGAAAAGTCAAGTTGTTCTTTAGCTATCTGAGCACACCTTAGAGAATGGATTATATGCTTACAATCCTGAAATAATTCTACGCCGTCCAGGTCATTCGGGTAGAACAAAGCCAAACCAGAGTAACATGCTTTTAGTCTTTCCTCGCTCTCATCATCTAGCTGCTGCACAAAGTTGGCAAATTAAAAAAAAAAAAAGTTGGCTTTTCATCTACATTCAAACTCTTCCTTTAAATTTCTTACCCCCCCCCCCCGCAAAGAGCGTGGAACGTTTATTTTATTTATTTTTAATCTACATTCATTTTTTTCTTTAAATTTCTTTCCAGGTCCACAAGAGAGTGAGGACCTAAGCTATAGCTTGTTTAGCTTACACATAATTCGGCACTGATTAGTTTTATTAGACAGATATTTCTGTTGTTTCATCAGTTATTTGGTGTAATATCGATCGACAATTAATTGCGTTTACTTTTAGGGAAGGTGTGGATTGTAAACTTTGACGGCCTTTGTACGGCTCATACTAACAAAGTTCTTTAGCAATTATTTTTTACCTACCGTCCGGGGCCCTCCACGAAGTGGGGCCCGGGGCGAGGGCACCGCTCGCCCCGCCCTTACGCCGCCACTGTGAACACTCAGGTTGCTTTTCTTTTACATTAATAGTTGGGAAAGACGGAATAGTAATGTAATTCGGTCAGTAGCGTAGCCAGGATGTGTGTTTGGGGGGGGCAAGTGTTGTTATAGGTACATATAGAAACATTACAAACAAAGAAATATATAAACATAAAAATATATAAAAAATTACAAACGCCAAAGTACCAAAGTACATTGTCGGACCTCTTTGGGGGGGTGGCCCCTCTGGCCCCCCCTTCCCTACGCCACTGAATTCGGTTCTCTTGGAAGATATATAGTGTGGTGGAGAACGGCTTATACTCTGAGGAATGATTCGCAACCACCAAACTGTATCAAATTCAAGCCCTAGTCATGACTCAGAGCCCACTTTAATACCTACTAGGCCCTATCATTCATAATCTCGGTGATGGATGAGAACGAAAATCAAAACTCAAAATTTAAATTTTACCATAATGAATGCAATTAAATTTAACTCAGAAGTTGGTCTACCCATTTTCATAATTTACTTTTGTATATATATATATATATATATTACGGACTATAAGATGCACCTTAATTTTTAAGCATTTTTTAAAATACCGTTATATTTTTATCATATTTATTAGATGGTGGAGAGGGAGGAAGACAGTGTTAGCAAGCTTGTGAATCCCCGCAACTCATGTTCGTCGCATCGGTGCACTGCTGCTCCCAGTTGAATCCAATGTTGCCAGACAGAGATAGGTTACCCGTGACATCGAATATATGACCATTTTTAAGACTGGCGGGAATTTTAAATCAAACATTGGACATTTTTATATTAATTTCGAGTATAAGACGCACCTGAATTTTGGAGGCAATTTTTCGAATTAAAAAAGTGCGTCTTATACCAGTACTCCATAAAATATGGTATATAAATGATGGTTAAAAGGCACATTTAACAAAATTTCTACACCTATTGTCAACAGAAGTTCTTTCGAAAATGACGACACTGAAATATCACGCACTAGTTTTGTTCTTCAGCCTGCCAAACTGAAAAAATATTTTTAAGATTTTGTTCTTTGACTCTTATTTCCACCGTTATTGTAGTGGCTTTTAGACTTACAAATAAACAGAATGTAATTATTCTACACCATTACAAAAATGCTCACCAAAACAAAAATTAATATAGACTTTTATTTTTATATTTAATGTTTTTTTTTTAATTTTCTCGCTAAATATAACACCAAGCTCACACCCATGAATATCTGAGAAACCAATGAGTCGCTCGGCAACCAGGGGCATCATTTAGCGAGGGCAGGAGGGGCAATTGACCCCCAAGAGTTTGAGAAATACATATACGTTAATTAATTGTCTACTGATATACTGGTACAAAACGTGAAAATCTTATGTTCGTGTTGCTCTTGCCCCCCTCAAGCGAATTGTTTCTAAGGTGTTGTCACATCTATCGAAATAGCTGCATATGAAGCGACAAAGAATACACACAAAGTTATCAGCGGCTGTATCTTATTACTAAATTGTAACATTATGAATCTAAATTACTTTGTACGGTTAATTTCCTTTCGCAGTGTTCTAGGCTACCGCCGTTAGTCCCGGTAGTCTGGATGGATTAGAGTTTAGCGCTCCTTTCAGCAGCGAGGCTATATGAAACGTAGACCTACAGCTTAATGTGGAAACCAACCACATGAACTTCCGAGAATCGAACCTGGATCACCCGCGGCGAAGACAAGCACGCTAACTTATATAGCCAGGAGGGGCTCGAGCACTAGAAGTTGTGTAATAAGAAATGTTTCATCTAAAATCACTTTTACCTATTAATTTAGTTTCGTCAACGCAAAGAACAGTTAAAGATTTCATTCCATCGGATCTCGTAGAACTCGCTGAGTTGTATATAATCTTTATTAATCTTTTTTCTTTACATTACAATTTTCCAGAATGCCTTCTCTCTTGCGCTCCAGTTGACAAATATCGTTTTGAAGAATAATTTGAGCTTCAGAGTCACTTAATATGGAGTCCACATCATTTTTGTTGTCAGACCAAGAGAATTCTTCGAGAAATAAATTACTAAACTAACCACTAAAGGCACACTTGGCACCACTATTTATGTGATTCTAATCGCCCGTTCTTCTGTTCCGTAGCTGAATCGCCACTTCTGTTTACAATACGAGATGGTAGGCGCGATACAGGAATAAATGTGATCTTCCATATTAAATAACAGGAGCGCTCTGCTGTATGCCTAATGTTACTGGAATCTTCAGTTCATAATTCAAATGGTGGAAGCAATCATTACATACTATGTATGGCGGATTAAAGTTAAAGATGCACAGAATCGGAGGATAGGACTTCTGGAATTGCAGATTTACACCCTTGAAATAAACCTACTTAACACATAATTATACCAATACTCTTAGACACTGTTGTAAATATATACGAAAAAGATGTGACTTCTGAATCTGGAATTGCAACATTATTTTCAGGGGGAATTATGGAAGGCTTTACGTGTACTGGTTCTTTGTTTCTCATGTTGTATTATTATATTTTATTTCTTGTGTATATGTTTTTATATAAGTTTTTGCATCTGTACTTGTACATTTAGAAACCAATGAATAATTGTGATGTATATAATATTATGTGTATTCTTTTCCTCTTCCTAAATACACAAATAAATAAAGTAAACGAATTCCGATTATTCTCATATTATTATATCTATTAGAGGATTGTCCAACAAGGAACATCAATTGGAGAGGGTAGAGGTCAATTACCTCTCTGAGCTTGAGAAACATGCATTTTAATAAATTGTATACCAATTTACTAACGAAGACCCAAAACTTTTATGTTGCTGTACAGTCCTGGTAAAATCTGAATGACGTTACTATGTCTAACTGATACAAATTAATCGATAAATTACTTTTTAAAATAAATAGTTCAAGTAATTTTGAATAGTCCTTCTTTTAGTGTATTACAGTCCATTTGGCATCGTTTATAATACTCATAGTTTCTTTCCAATACTGCACTCGGTCCTCGTCCTTTGGCCTCCTTACCTAGTTGTCTCTATTTCTATTTCTATTTAATAAACAGTAGAAAAATCATCTGGATATTGCACGAAAATAAACATCTGAACCACAATTTCCTACATGTAAAAAAAAAAAAAAAAGAAAAAAAAGAAAGAAAGAAAGAAAAAAAGATCATGGATGTACCAACTTCCTACTACATTTGTGCTTAATGAAAAATACTGCAACTTCACCAACAAATACTCCAGTACTCAATGTTAAGCCTCCAATTAATAACATAATTGTGCCTGTTAAATGTTGAGTTGAAATATAAACATTGTTTCCCTTTCCAGAAAGCGTAATATTCTTACGACACTCCAGAGCATATGATAGCATTATCTCCTCCTTCCATTCGAAATATAAGCCACTTTCAATGAGTGCAGATATGTTTCTTTTAAACACTATTGTAAAAGGAGATCCTTTAGCAAAGAGAATCATCATTGGAATAAATGTTATCATTTCCTCTACCATATGAAACAAAGGCTTTCCTTCTGAATCCAGATACAAATGGGAAAATAGGAAAAATTCATAAACACGAGTGTCTATAGCAAATGCAATATCACGTTCTTTAAGAGATCTTTCAAATAGTCTCAATAAATTCACTTCTGATTGCCATTTCTGGTAAATAGCTTTCATGATTGGGTTAGATTTGTCACTGAAATACGTTTGCAATATAGGAATTCCCTTGGGAGTCAGACCTGAATCGACAAGTTCTGCCATGTTATTTATAGGAGGTAGGGAGCTGGGTTTTGTCAGTAACCCTACTAAAGAAGCTTGATAACACGAATTGATAACGTATGTGCAAAACACCCACATTATAAATAGGTATCTCTGGCGAAATGAACGTGGTTGCTTTGCGAGCGAGCTGTTTAATAGAACAGAGAAAGTTGAGAGAAATGGAATCCTGGCAAAAATTAAATCTACTTTAGTAACTTTATAACACAATACTATTAGAGTAGCTACAGTTAAATATCCAGCAGCAATTAAAATCCACATGAACAAGTTAAATGGCAGGAATACAACCATCCATCGTGGCACTAGCCTGGATTTTGGCACAATCCATACTACGTGGAAAAAGTCTGGAATGTATATAGGATCAAAATAAAAAGTTCTTTCGTGTGTTGGTGCCATAGGTCTAAATATACCACTTGTTATCCCGTAATACACATCCCCTAACATCACTGTAAAAGTCCCATTATCTAGTCTTTTACCCTCATAAACCCTGTGGGGTGACACAACTAGCTTGGGCTGGAAATTCATGTGTTCAGAAAGCTCGTTTAACATGTATCCATAGATTCCACCAGGAAGCACTTTACCATCGGAGGACTTTCGTACAGCAAAATAGGGACAGAAATCAGACACAGAAAGTGAGAATGTACATCCATGGAAGTCATCATGTTGTTCTGGGAACAAGTCTGAATTATGGAGGAACTTGCCATGTTGCCAAATGTCTAAAACAGTTACAGAATGTTTACATGTCTTCTCAGAATATAGGTGGAAAGTTAAAATCTTAATGGTCACAAAACTTTGTTCAATGTTGTGTTTCTTGTTTGAATTAATTGTTTGTGTGGACGGGACAACTATGATAGTATTATGCATATACAATTCTCTTAAGGCATTAGAACTTATTCCATTATATTTCATATTTCCTTTAACTACTACTAAGTGCCTTGATGATCTAACCCAAAGTGATGTCTTAGTTATGTTTTCTGCAATAAACTTTAACGAGATCATGTTGTTAATTATGACAATTATATTCCATTGAAGTTTTTTGGACTCTAATTTTGAATTCACTTTCTCTAAGTCAAGCGAGTCAAAATCTAGTACAACATGACCATCACCATAATCCCTCAAAATGTCAATAATATCCAACGTTTTGTTTTCTGTTATGACAATAACTGGACCTCCACAATTAAAATATTTATCTAGAATGTTCTTGACACAGTTCATAAGTTCAGTAGTTTGTGGGTTAGTAAATTTCTCTAATATGTTTCCTGTCACATATCCCAACCAAAGGATGAAAAGAAGAATGGAAGTCATCTTCTGAATTTAAGGATCCTGAAACAGTAAAATGCACTCACATGTCAGTATTGTGATTATATTAATGCAAACTTTGATTATTACAACTATGATTAGATTTCTTGAATAGCTATAGCTCAACAATAGAATACAATCAATTGATTAATACCTTCAATTGATTAATAGAGAGTCTCTGTATCGATTCTTAATTATTTTTGGAATTTTAAATCGAAGTTTTCTGTCTTTAGAGAGCTCACAAATTGTGTTCTCGTGCTGGCTGAACAGGGAAAGTCCTGTTTCATAATAATAATAATAATAATAATAATAATAATAATAATAATAATAATAATAATAATACACTTACTGCAATATTCTGAAAGTCTGAAACTAATATCGGACAAATGACCTCATATCTATGAATCTAAGTAATATTTTATACATCATTACTAGTAGTTCGCAAACAAAAATAAATATTCGTTAGCTTGTTCTCAGCACGTATGTGTACACATATTCACATATGAATAATGTGTTTCCCTGGCAGGAAGTTCTTTATTTATGAATTCTTCGTGTTCATGCATGTTTGCAGTAGCCATACAAATATGCAGATTTTATCGTTCTTTTGACAATACTAGTACAAATTATATTGTGTAAATATAGAAGAAATGGTTTCCTGTCATATCCAACTATTTACTGTATTTATTAATGGAAATATTCATTAAGTATACAAAGAATATTCAGTAAAAGACTAAAGAGTAACGAATACACTACTTTAAAAAGTAATTATAATGTGAAACTGTTCCAAAAGTCTCTAATTAATTTCAATCACGAATAGAATAGGGCTCCCATATTTAGAGAATACGACATCGCGATACTTCATGAACATGTACAGTGCGCCCTATATTCATACGTTGTGCACTTGATTCTTGCTGAAATATGAAAATTATTAAAATAATAGACCAATACTCACCAAGTGAGTAACAATGATTACACCCTGGCCGGTGAACGATGATTTCTGACAGCTTTGCACAAGGCCACGGCGAGCGAGCAGAAGACAGCAGGTCAACCAACCTTAGGCTCAGAACCTGTCGCGTCTCCATGGTAACCACCACACTTTGCCAAACTTTCACTCACCCCCTCTCACCCTTCACTCGAAAGCACGATTCTCCCCTTGCGCGAGAAGCACATGGCAATACAGCACTCCTCAGTCGTCCTCGCGAGCTGAGCTGTCAGAAATCATCGTTCGCCGGCCAGGGTATAGGTTATTCCTATCAGTGGAGTCACTCACTAATAAAAGCGGGATTTTTTAAATATCGTATGATTAATATTAATTCATAATATTAATGTTTGGGAGGAAAACCGGGACATTGGGAATTTCAAACAGCTCCGTGGGGACAGTTGATGCAATTCAGAACTGTCGGCTAAACCCGGACGTCTGAAAGCCCTACTCACTCATAGCGTGGATACAATTGGCGACAACGAAAGATTCGAAAACATTTAAAAACATCCATTTACTTCAGTGGAATTCAAACTCACGATGAGTTGAGCCTTGTAATCCCAAGCTTAGAATCCTAACACCCGAGACTACTCGGCTATTACCACCTGCCTCCATTTGACGACGTCGATTACCGACGAAATTGATATCAGTGATATGCCTGGTCTGATTCTTTGATGGTTATTCTGTTT
The DNA here is from genome assembly GCF_964235325.1 of Thermobia domestica. Classification (NCBI taxonomy): domain Eukaryota; kingdom Metazoa; phylum Arthropoda; class Insecta; order Zygentoma; family Lepismatidae; genus Thermobia; species Thermobia domestica. The sequence goes on along the minus strand of NC_137462.1, from coordinate 57,006,305 downwards.
ATTCACTGTGATATTCTTTGGTTTATATGCTTGAAATATTTTGACGGCTACTACTTTAATCAGAAATCATTGCAATCTAGGGTTCTAGAATACAGCAATGAATCTCCTCAAATTACTCCTAAAAGTTTAAAACAGTGCTACGTATTATATATAAATTTTTGTTCAACTTTATCCATTCATTCTATACATAATTACTCGATGTAGTGACATTTCAAATAAAAATAGAGCTCCTTCGTGGCTAAGCGATTAGCGTACGCGCCTTTGGCGTGGGAGTCCCGGGTTCGATTCGCGGCGGGATCTCATGTTCGGATTCCATGTTAATCAGTAGGTCCCATCTCATATAGCCTCTCTGCTGAAAGGGACGTTAAACTCAAAATCAACTAAACTCAACTCAACTCAAATAAAAATAGTTCATACCGGACTAGTCACAATGCGTTATTTACGGCATTAATGATAATCATTGAATAACCTCTATAGTGCGTATAATTGAGCCAAAATGTATTTCGTAAGACACATGAAATTATCTTAAAATATTTACCATTGTCTGGATTCACTTTCCCCAAATCTCTACTGTGCCATAACTTTACTACGGTACGTATGTCTATTAGTTAGCAGTTACAACTTTGGAATACGTTATGCCTTCAAATGGACTGCCTAAATCTACTTTCTACTATAATAAAGTATTTATTCAATAAGTAAAAAAACATGCATGCTTTACCCTCATCGTTCATGCGAAACTTCTACGATTCCTTAGCCAGGACGTGATAGACAATGCATCTAGCCTCATATCAACAACATTTTTCTGTTCCACTAATCATGTCTTTATCAAAGGTTAGTAATAATAAGGCGCCGTTATACATGGTATGACATGTTCTCCTCTGACAGACAGACAGCAGCATTGCTAATGACAAATCTATTGACTTGCGTTTGTTTTTTCTTCTACTGTTGGTAATACATAGAAATTATCGTTATTATATTCTTTTGTAACACATACGTTATCAAGTATTCATTACTATGTCAGTCAACAGTTATACTGCACGTAAATTGTTTTTCAAACTAGGAATTCGAGAAGTGTGAGAAATCTGTGTGAAATAGCGTCAGTCTTCATTAAATTGTTATGTATTTCATCATCAAAATTTTAAAAACGTTATGAACTCTGGTAAATGGATAATCGATCTACAGACCTTTTTTTGATTTTCAATTCTTAATTTTCAGGATAATGCACAATTAATACCATATTTACTTCCAAGAAACAAGTGACATAACGATTGCAGGCATGCGTCGTATGTATTTCATAAGTATCAAAAATCTACCTGCTTTTGTAAGGATATTATAAAATAGAGGACCTGTTTATACAACAAAATCGTGAAGCTATACGTCACAGTTTCACCACCCACAGTCCGCCCACTAAGATTGCAGTGTTTTGAGCCAACATTCAACAGCGGAAACGAGAGTAGCCAATCAGACATGCTGATTCTGGGTAGTCTTTTGCCTTCATTGAGTTAGTAGTATGAAGATACATCTGGGCAGATTCTCTATTTTATAATATCCTTGTGCTTTTGTGAATTTCTCTGAATTCAGGAGTTTCTGGAGGCAAATCCCATATGCACCAATGAGCTTTAGGATAAGCAACATTCTGCGCAAATAGTTGGTTGAGGTTAGCTATTTTCGAGTGTAACGTTTCTTTTTAGCACCGAGACTATATGAGATGTGGTCTTACCTACATCTTAACCTTGAACTCGAAACAAATTAGCTACGATCGGAAGTAGAACTCGGACCTTCTGCACCAGGGGTATTAACGCTAACCACCTAGCTACAAAGGTCAAACAGTATTTAAAATCTTAGGAAGTAAAACAATTTGACACTATAAAGCAGAACAGGTATATAAATTCAGGAACCAATCAATATAGTAAGCGTAGAATGTAATATGAAATTGTAATACAATTCGAAAGCAACATATTTTCCTCACAAGTAAACAACACTAACATATTTTATTTCTAGGTCGTATTATGTACTTCCTAACGTATATATGACCTTCTAATGTGTAGTGTTTTATATGACATTCCTCTGTGTATTTATCGTTTGGACAAATAAAATGTCGGCAATCTTACTTTCACACCTTCTAACCCGAAACAGAATATTTTGGAAATGGTTTGGTGTGATATAATTATATTTGTCGTATTTTGTTAAATCACAAAAATTGGCATTGTATTATTGTTGCAGCAATTGCGCTCGTGAGAGAATTCACATCGGTAGATTGATACAATTTTTATCGTTAAGAGGTTAAGGAAAAACTTTCTAAATATCCTAATTCTTGTTTAGATTTGGTGCACTTCCTTCCGTTAACTTGTAACGGTAAATTATAATTGTTTACACATGTATCTTCCCTCATGAGCCTCCAGTGTGCAACAGTTTATGTAAATAGTGTCCGTATCGCCTTAGCAGAGTGCGACTTATGGGGCGTTTACACTTGGTCGATTTAGTCGCACGACTAAATCGATTTAGTCGCACGACTCAATCGACTCGCCGAATTTGCCACTAAATCGAAGCAACTAGGCCGAATGAGATCGATGGATGTGTTCAATTATTTCAACCACAGAAAATAGAACGTCTTTCAATTCAGTTGCCAGTCGATTAGTCGCTTTCGATCAACAGACGATTAAGTTGAATTCCCGTTTACACGGTCGACTAAATTGAAAGTGACGTCAATTCAACTGAATCGAACGCAAATCGACTAAGTGTAAACGCCCCATTAGATTCAATATTTGGTTCCATTTAAGTGCAAGTAGTTCAGTGCCTGTCAAACTTAAGATACAAATTACATATGAATCGCTGGTTTGAGAGACGTCAAAGGTCAGCCATATTCCGAAAATGAATTTACATGAGCTTTGATTCTTGAAAGGTGCCGGTAGCTACATCGTTGTGACAGGGGTTAAAGTGGATCTGGAAAAGTAGAGGGACGGATGACAACACCGCGATGCCCTATGAAAATTTACAGTGTACACACTCTACAGCACTCTCTTTTGACTGAAGTATCACAATAAATTGAGTAACAAATCAACGCTCACCAAAAGTGAGTTACAGAGAATAGACTATTCCAATTACTTGAGTATCGATGACTGATAAATGGGCTATTCTTTAAATATCGCACAATTGATACGGTACTAACTATTATGTTTTGGGGAAAAAATATGAACGGCTCAACCCTTGAGTCAGCAATTCAAACCTCTCTAACTCAGCTTCTAATTAACCTAGAGATATGATTTTGGTATGTATCTCTTCAGAAAGAATGGAACTTTCTAATCCTGTGTATATCATTCATGTAATGGGTCCCGCCGTGAAGGGAGAGGGAGGCAAAGTTGGGTGTTTATAGCTTTCCCTCTCTCCCTTAAGAATTTGGGGGAGGTACCCCCCTGATGGAGCTACAAGGATAAAAAATGGCATCCATAGAGACAAATGAATATACTTACTAGCCATACCCAGTCCATGACATTTGGGCTTGAGAGGGGTGAATAGGAAGGGGTATTGAATTTACCCTTTTTCTTATTGTATATTTTCTTATAAAGACAAAAAATATTTCAAATTTGAGGAACATTGTTATTCATCGTACACAAGAAAAAAATCTCACATTTACGACAGATATTTGGGACAATGATACACAAAAGTCAAACCCGTCGGTTCAATACGAATGGAAAAAGAAATTCGGAACCCCACACCTACGTGACACATCCTGTATATTATTAAATATCCACTGTAATGTACTCTCACGTTGAGAGCCCTAGCGACATTCCTAATTATCACAGACTCACAAACCATACATCGTTGAAAACCTTATAGACCAGCCATTCCAACAATGTAACTTTTGTGTGTCTCGGGCCAAACCAGTAAAAGAAGAAGAAGACGAAAGTCAAAATTTTGGGTGGAAAATCAAATTTTTCGAAATTTGTCGGACAATGGCAACACTGTTATTTGTCGTACGCAAGGAAAAAAATCTCAGATTTACGCCAGACATTGGGAACAACGATATAAAAAATGAATGGTGTAGGTGTAATAGGAGTGAAGAAAAAAATTCGGAACCTCGAACCTACGTGAATCATCCTGTATTTTTTCGATAGATTGTGGTATACGCTAATATCGGCAGGCTTGGCCACGCTCCTAATTGTCAAAAACATATCAGCTATACCTCGTTGGAAAGCTTATGGATCAAACATTCCAACAAGGTAACTTTCGTGTCTGCCGGGCCAAACTAGTAAAAGAAAAAGAAGACGAAAATGAAAATTTTGGGGGGAAATTCAAATTTTTCGAAATTTGTCGGACTATGGCAACGCTGCTATTTGTCGTACGCAAGGAAAATAATTCTCACATTTGCGCCAGACATTGGAAACAACTATGTAGAAAAATGAAGGGTTTAGGTGGAATAGGAGTGAAGAAAAAATTCGGAACGCCGACCCTACGTGAATCATCCTGTATGTTTTCGAGAGATTGTGGTATAAGCTAACATTTCATTTCATTTCATTTCATTTATTTGCCTGTTTCATTAGCTTACAAAGCATGAGAAATTCTCATGTAAGCATTACAGTTGTCAGAAAGAAAAAAAAACATATACAATATTGTCAAGTACCAGAAGTATACATCATGCAATCTTTCTAAAAATACAAAACCACATAATTAGGTAACTGTTTGTACCACACCAGGCATGTACTCACGGGTAAGTATCTGTTTCCAACTCTTCAGTTAATGAGTCATTTAAATATTCTTTAATTGTGTAATAGCACTTTTCAGTGAATAGATTATATAAAGTCTTACCAAGAATGGAAACATTGGTCATATTTTTCAAGTACAGAGGAAGTTTATTATACAATCTGACACAATTCATGTACACGGTTTTGCTTATATTAGCATATTTTTGATGCATCACAAATATGTCACTACCTTGTCTTGTATTATGGCTATGAACATTTTTATTAAAGATAAAAAGATGCTTGTTTTTCACAGTAAAAAGAATAGATTTATAGATGTATAAGCTGGGGAGTGTTAAAATTTTTGCTTCTATGAAAACCTTTTTACATGACGATTTTGTGGGTAACCCAAAAATTATTCTAATCGCTTTCTTTTGCAATCGGAAAGTGCTTAAACTATTTTCAGCAGATCCCCAGTGTATTATGCCGAAGTTAATTAATGAATTAAACTTGGCGTAGTAAAAGCTAAGAAGTGCTTCTCTCGATACAGTACCTTGAAGTTTGTATAAGGCAAAACACACGCTACTTAGTTTCTTGTTTAAAGTGGAGATATGAGCAGACCATGAAAGATCATCACTTATGATTACACCTAAAAGCTTAGTTATGCAAGAATATTGGAGTAAGTTACAAGATATTTTTATTCTAGGTGATATACGCGGTTTTCCTGGAAAATGAAAATGTAAGAGGATCGATTTATCATGATTTATAATTAACCTATTCGCTGTTATCCATTTTACTAATTTGTCCGTAAAAATGTCAGATTTCCTCTCAACTTCTTCTATTGATTTTCCTGATATTATCATACTGATGTCATCAGCATATAGAATACATTTCGCTGGATGCATAAATTCTAACAAGTCATTTATATATATCAGGAAGAGAATAGGACCCAAAATGGAACCTTGAGGAACACCTCTGATTACAGTTGATAAAGACGAACAAGTTGTTTGATACCCATCTGCAGCTAATTTTGATATTTGTACCGCTTGTTGCCTACTGGATAAATAAGAGAGAAACCAGTTGTGAGCTACTCCTCTAATACCATAAGCATACAACTTGCTTAAAAGAATAGCATGATCAATTGTATCAAAAGCTTTGGATAAGTCGATGAATAGGCCAACAACATATTTACTGTTTTTTAATTCAAGAGCTATATTGGACATGTAATCAAACAAGGCTGTTTCAATACTTTTCTTATTTTGGAAGCCATGTTGTGATGGTGATAGTAAGTTACATGACTTTAAAAAATTGCAGAGTCGTGACTTCATCACATATTCAAAAATTTTTGAAAACGTGGAAAGAATGGAGACTGGGCGATAATTTCTTACATCATGCATACTCCCCTTTTTATGGAGAGGAATTACTTTTGCCACTTTTAACACTGATGGAAAACATCCTTTCTCAAGAGATAGGTTTACTAAATAACAGAGATGATTTACAATGAAAGGAAAACAAAATTTAATAACAGTCACTGGAACTTCATCAAAACCTGAAGATCCCGAATTAGACATCTTACTCAATATTTTCCGTAACTCCTCTACTGTTGCTGGAATTAAAAAGATCGTATGTGAATGCATTTGAAATTTCATCGAGTCGTCATAACTCGCTTGTATGGGGTCAGGTAATGGTACACTATCTAGAAAATAATCATTGAAGACATCTGCAATCCGCTTAGGTTCTTTAATAATTTCGTCCCCAACTTTAACATACTCAAAGTCGCTCTTTTTGTTGTTTGTTCTACCATTTAAGATTTTCCACATAGTTTTAGCTTTATTAGTAGAATTAAGTATTGTGGAGCTATTTGATAATAATTTAGCTGTTTTAATTACTCTTCTGTATATTTTCCTGTACTTAAAAATATAATTTTGAAAGCTGTGAGGAAGTGATGTATTTATTTTGAGTAATCTATTATATCTAAATAGGTTACTTTTAGAAATTTTAATGCCTTTAGTTAACCACGATTTAGTGGACGACGTCCGGATTTTACGAGTAACTTTTGGAAACGCCATATTGAAGTAATGTAAGAAAGTTTCAAAGAAGTATTTAAACTTATATTCAGTGTTAGACGTATTGTATATGCCATTCCAAGACTCGTGAGAAAGCAAGAAATTTAGATATTCCATATTATGACTGGAGAAAATTCTCTTTGTAAGTGTGTATACTTTAGACTTAAGAACAGTGGTATTGTTTAAAGTGATTTTTAAAATAATCGCATCATGATCAGAGAAACCGGGATCAAATACTTCAAGGTTATAGGCAAATTGATTTTTACTAATGATGAACTGATCTAGCGCACTTTTATTATGACGTGTCGGTACATCCACTAGCGCTTGGAGATTGTACACATTCAGCAGATCTCGTAGATCGGATTTCTTTTTTGCTTCCACTATCCAATTTACATTAATATCACCACAGATGATCATTTTTTCAAAGTCTTTTCGTATGAAGTCCAAAAGACTTTCGAGTTTCTTTAAGAAAACAGTAAATATGCCGGATGGCGACCTATAAATGCATATAATACAAATGTTAACACTTGGTAATTTAATGGCTACAGCTTCAAAGTTAAATTCACAGGTAAATTTTGTAATATCTATTTCAGAAGCTTTTAAACTGTTGTGAACAAAGATGCATACACCTCCACGTTCGTGTGAAACACGAGAGAATTTAGTGATAAGATTAAAGTTTTCAAAATTGACCTCCTTAATAAGTGTATCATTTAGCCAGTGTTCACCAAGACAAATAACCTTACATTCTTTCAAATCATCAGCTAAAAGTACATCAAAGTATTCGAGATTATTCTGGATCCCTTGTACATTCTGATGAAAAATACTTATTGTATTAGCTATCTTGGATTCGAATTTTCCATCTGGTGTGCTAAAAAAGTTACATTTTTTACGTTATTTTGTCCGGCTGCAAACGATACTGTATTATCATTGCTAAGACCTGTACGGGGGAAAGTAAGAGGAATGGGATCCCTGTTCCTGTTCTGAGCCTTAATCATATTACTTAAATTTTCACATACATGACGCTTTCCTAGATTATTCAAATGTAAACCATGATGGGTGTGAAATTCTCGTGGAAGACTACTTACATCTAATAACTGTACATTTTTAAATCGACTACAAACTTTACTAATGATGCTATTTGTTTTATGTACTTCTGAGTTAACACAAGAACTCTTCAATAGATCATGCCGGTGTGGCAGATTAACTACTATTACATTTGTATGAGTAAGAGTGCTGAGTGTAGTCTTCAAAACACGGACAGCATCTTCAGACTCATTTTTTGACACATCATTAGTGCCTCCTATAAGTACAACAGTATCAGTATCTGAGAATGATTTCTGGTCCACACATGAATTTACAACGTTATTTAGTTTTGCACCAGGCTTAACAATACCTACTACGTTCATATCATCACACTCCTGCATTAATCTGGAAGCAAGACCACGACCGTGACTATCTCCTACAATGAACACCTTCCCTTGCACTTTTTTTACCCGATTTACTGAAATTGAGTTTCCATTTTCAACACCAAAACATGACTTACTGCTTGAATCCTGTGACGGAAATCTTGGGCGATCCTGCTGGTTTAAATGATCCACACGTCGCACTTGAATAGGCCTATTTCCTAGGCTAACTTGCTTTACACTATCACACTGGCCACTTAACTCACTGAATCTGTTTTTTGTTTCAATATTATAATCGTATTGTAGACCTGATACTTTATTACCCAGTAGTTTACCCTTAGTATTTGAGTTGCACACAGTGTCGTGTCTCTCTGCAGCTTTGACACTCCATTGGCAATTTGCTCTTGCACTTGCGTGGTGGATAGGGCTACAAATGATTTTCGGAGGGCTAGAATTTCCACTATATTGTGATTTCCTACTGGAAAAAGATGGTATCTTCGCGCTGTTATTAGGTTCACTAGTAGCATTTGGGACTTCGGCCGTTATTCTTACGATGTCGCTCCAGGTCTTTCTATTTTGCCTTGTACTTAACGATTCTTGACCCAATTGTTGAAATTTATCTTGGCGTTGTAGTTGCTGGATATCTTGCGCTAAGAGTTCGACAACTTTACGTAATGAATGTAGTTCCTCAAGAAGATTTGAAACAAACTCAGCTGAAATTGATACCTCACTAAGTTGATTGTCATTTGTTTTTTCACAGCTACTACACGACATGCAAGACCAGGTTAAAATATTGGAATTTTTGTCAACTGCACTGCACTGCACTTACCAAAATGAAAGAACTCCTTGCATCTTTCACACTTTATGCCGTTTTTCAATACTCTTTTACATTTACCACATTTAGTATTAACTGTAAAATTACCTGACATATGGGACCCATTTATACTGTCCAACACACTGTCCGCCATTTTTTAGTTATTGCCAGACTTGGACACGTTCCTAATTGTCAAAAACATATCAGCTATACCTCGTTGGAAAGCTTATAGAAAAGATATTCCTACAAGGTAACTTATTGAACAAACAAACAAACACACACACACACACACAGAGAGAGAGAGAGAGCGAGAGAGAGAGCGAAAGGAAAACAGTTATCGCCTCAGAACGCACCGTTCTATTTTTAGCCTGGTCAAGGTGAGCTATAGTTATCAGTTGAACCTAAGGGTCGTAACCCCCGTGAAGTTAGCGACCAAAAGTTTAATAAATCGATATTTTTTTAGAGTTCTGAGTAGTACTCAAAGAGTTCTAGAGTTCTTGCTAGGTTAGACCAATAGTTCTGGGTAAATAAACATTTTATAGCGATTTTAAAATTTTGGTGCTAACGTCACGCAACACCAAAAATCTTAAAATGTCTTAATTTTTTTAGAGTTCTGAGTAGTACTCAAAGAGTTCTAGAGTTCTTGCTAGGTTAGACCAATAGTTCTGGGTAAATAAAGATTTTATAGCGATTTTAAAATTTTGGTGCTAACTTCACGCAACACCAAAAATCTTAAAATGTCTTATTTTTTTTAGAGTTCTGAGTAGTACTCAAAGAGTTCTAGAGTTCTTGCTAGGTTAGACCAATAGTTCTGGGTAAATAAAGATTTTATAGCGATTTCAAAATTTTGGTGCTAACTTCACGCAACACCAAAAATCTTAAAATGTCTTAATTTTTTTAGAGTTCTGAGTAGTACTCAAAGAGTTCTAGAGTTCTTGCTAGGTTAGACCAATAGTTCTGGGTAAATAAAGATTTTATAGCGATTTTAAAATTTTGGTGCTAACTTCACGCAACACCAAAAATCTTAAAATGTCTTAATTTTTTTTAGAGTTCTGAGTAGTACTCAAAGAGTTCTAGAGTTCTTGCTAGGTTAGACCAATAGTTCTGGGTAAATAAAGATTTTATAGCGATTTTAAAATTTTGGTGCTAACTTAACGCAACACCAATGTTAGCGTATACCACAATGTATCGAAAAAATATAGGATGATTCACGTAGGTTCGGTGTTCAGAATTTTTCCCTCCATTCCTATTGAATCTAAACCCTTCATTTTTTATATCATTGTCCCCAGTGTATGGTGTAAATCTGAGATTTTTTTTGCTTGCGTACGGTATATAACAGCGTTGCCAGAGTCTGACAAAATCTGAAGAAATGTATTTTTGAGAAAACAATGATTTTCGTCTTCTTCTTCTTTTACTAATTTGGTCCGAGAGACACGAAAGTTACTTTGCTGAAATGTCTGTTATATAAGGTTTCCAACGAGGTATGGTTTGTTTATGTGTGACATTTAGGGGCGTCGCCAAGCCTGCCAACGTAAGGGTAGAAGAAAATTTCTCGGGAAAATAGGAACAGGATGATTCACCTAGATTCTATCTTCCGATTTTTTTAACCTAGCTATTGTACCTTTGCCCTTCATTTTCTGATATAATTATTATCAGTGTCTGGCCTAGAGGTCAGAATATTTTTTCTAGCGTACGACTAGAAACAGTGTTGCCAGACTCTCACAAATTTCGGAAAAAATATTTTTTTCACTTTTTCTCTTTCTTCTTCTTGTTCTACGGGTTGGGTACGGTAGCCTGAAAGGTTATCTTACTAAAATATTTGTTTCATAAGCTTTCCAACAATGTATAATTCATACCAATGGAAGAATTAGGAGGGGCTAGGACCGCGAAAGTTAAGATCTACGATTTTCTTGAAATCCCTGCCCGTCCTGAAAAGGTTATACAAATCCGGGATTGTCACGGCTAAATAGGGGCTTCTGGAAGCCCTTGTGTAACCTCAAGTTAATTGGTGAGAAAACTTCAAAAAATGCATGATAATACAATGTAAATAATTACAGCGGCTAGGTTTCGGAACAACAACTAGTTTGTATCAAGAATAGAGATGCAAAAAAGCCGGCTTTTTTGAATCGATGGTTTTTTTCACATAAAAAGCCGGCTTTTTTGGGAAAAAAACGAGAATTTTGGAAATTTTGGCTTTTTTCAACTTCATGATTTTTCTATCTAAATAGCTTTCTTATAGTATATTCTATAGTTAGATAAAAATTCCATGACCTGAATGTGATATTTCGCTCTGAAATTCACCATCAAGATGGATGGAGCACATGTTTTACGAATTAAAGCTAACATGAAGAATGTAGTATTTGAGGGTAATTTTAGAGGCTATTTAACTTTATTTTAACTTTTGAGTTATCGAAATCTTTTTTCTTCTCTAGTTTGTCATCCGTGTTTCATTTCTAAGAGCTTTTAGTACTCTAGCTTCTAGCGCAAAAGTTAAACTTGCCCGTTTTTCTATTTATCCGTCAAAGCGTACGTTTTTCAATATATCCGTCAAACCGTACTTCCACATTTCTGTTATACTGTAGCTGTGAAGTGATTTAGCAATAATTTTCCGGACACAACCTTGAATACCAATTTATACAAATAATCAGTAGCGGATTTAGAAAAGTACTTTAGGAGGGTTTTTTCTGATTGTTTCGTTTCCTAAAAAGTCCTAATTTTATTTGGGAAATGCTTGAAGTAAATGAGTACAGGCATAACTAATATTTCGTTTCGTTTATATGTTTAGCAATAATCTTCCGGATACAACTTTAAAAATCATTTTATACTGAGAATCAGTGGCGGATTTAGAAAAGTATTTTGGGAAGGGTTTCTTACTAATGTTTAGTTTTTTTAAACATTCGTAATTTTTATTTGACGGGAGCTTAAAGTTTATGAGTAAAGGCATAAATAATAGATATTTCGTTTGTTGCAGACATTCCGTAACTTTGGGGAACGGGCTTCAGTCCGAAAGACCGCCCCCCTAACCTTCGCAAAACCGTCACTGCTGGTAATTAGTAATAATAACGATTTAAAAACAATAAAAAAGGAAGTCGCCCAACTCACAGTACACGCACTATTTCTACATTCACAAATGGAATGAAGAAAAGCTTTGTCAGAATGGTCGAATGCTGGTTGAATCCCGGACTTCCCGATAGAAGTGCAAAAGCTAATCACTCAGTCATGTTTGTTGTGCAGTTGTATTTATCATAACTTAAATATATTCCGTAGTCTTTTTTTTTGGGGGGGGGGAGTTCCGTAATGATATGTTGAATCCCTATTGTTAAAAATTCAGAAAACTTGAGGATTGGGTAAACTGTGATGGTGGTTCTATAAAACTTAACTGTAGAATTTCAAGAATATACAGAACCAAAAGCTCTAGATGTGCAGCCTTTAAGTGTATCATATAAATCTAAGTATTTCTCTTATGTTTTATTTTAATTTTATTTTGTTTCAAAAAGAGGGTATGGAATATTTTGAAGTAAAAATACTACATACTATTTTGCTAGTTATTTGTGTATTTTTTAAAAAGAAGTGTTTACTTTTAGGGTTGGCTGATTTACACCAACTTTTTTTTTAATAACTGGTTTAAATCACAAAAATAAAAAGAATGAAAAATGCGAATCGTGTGAACTTCATGGTAACGTTTCCAGATATCAAACTACCTGCAATAGTTTTATTTCCCTTTCACCTTTTAATCAAGGTGTCCCATGTTCAATTCTCGGTCGAACCACAATCCTTCTTTCATGCGTAACCCAAGTAGCGGTTCGGATGTCAGTTTAAGCGAAAGTCTTCTCCTTGATAACCTCGGTATTTCGTAAGGATGTTAAGCCTAAATATACGAAACAAACCAAATTGTATATTTCTACATGCCTAAATGCGTGTTGTTTTATAAAGAAGCCAATATTGCTTAAATATATTGATAGAAATTGGCAAAATTTATCGATTGCCTACGTAGCTTCCAACATTAGCTTGGATTGGACTTTCAATGATATCTACGTACCGGTACTAAATTTGTAATTTAATACCTCAGTTTTAGCGTACTGATTATGGTACGTTGACCTTTAAATTTTACATGCAAAGCAATAACAGGATTTTCCCGTTATTGTCTTACATTTCAAGTAATGACGGGATTTTCCCAATGGCTAGGGCGGGAGATTCTCAACTTAAGAAATTTACTGACCGCACTTCTTTAAGCTTATGGGAGTTCTTCCGGCATAACCCCGCTGTTGCATAATAACATCAAGGCGAAACAAACTTAGGCTATTTCTGTGAATATGTAATATAAATACATAAAGCAAAAAATCTAAGTCAAAAAAGCCTGGTTTAAACCAAAAAAGCCTGGTTTAAACATCCCCCAAAAAACGGGGTTTTGGCATTTTCAAAAACAACCACGGTTCTTGCCAACTCTGCTTGCTTTTGTATATAGGAGGTTAAAAAATTCTTATTATATACATTGGTTAATCCTGTGGAATTCATAATGTAAATATGTTGAAGAAAAATTGTTTGAAATATTTTTTCGAAATTCATAGTTTATTTTCGATGTTTTATATTATTATCAGCATCAACCACTAATTAAATGATTTTTTGTGTTATAGAGAAGCGATACAAAGTCTGTTTTATCAATTTAAAGCAGTATTTTGAAAAAAGCCCAAAATTTCCGAAGCAAAAAAGCAAAGCAGAAAAAACCGAGTTTTTTTCCAAAAAAGCCGGTTTTTTTCCGAGCCCTTGCATCTCTAATCAAGAACGGTCGGAATCAAACGGGAACGGAGAACTACGAAAGAAAACTTAATATAACATACAGAGATTATAGTGAATGGAACATATCAAAATTCTAGAAACTATTTCATCCTAACAAGCTACATCGTCACCGGTTATGTTCTATACTGGAGCGGATTAAGGGCAAAGCCAATGGAGCCCAGGCTTAAGAGGATCCCAAAAATCCCTCTCTTTAATACTAAACTATAACAATCAACTTACTATATTATAGGCTTCAGACCATACTAATTTTTGTTCCCACTCGCTACTTTGCGGTATCGCTAGAGTTAAGTCTTCTTCCTCCAGCGTCTTCACGATACTTATTTTGTTGTGTTGACCATTTGGTATGTATTTGGCATTTGTGTATTGCATTGCAGTATATCTGCAGTATATGAGTATTTAACTGTTAATAATGAGTAATTAAACTAATTATTGTAAACTTGGAACACATTAAAATATTACAGCATAGTTCTCGGTGTTTCGATAAGCCTATGAGCCTGTGGAAGGCAGTAAAGAAAGCGTATGCGCTGGAGTTATTTGTAACATAGGGACCCCTTGAAATAGTCGGCTCTAGGGCTTAAAAATTCTTAATTCCCCCTAGTTCTATAACAACCAATATGTACATTTGTTTACTATCGTGTGAGTTTATAATGTTTTATTATCGGTGTCATTTTTCTTTTGGACTTGTACAAGATAATTATAACATTTGTAGAGCTGCGCTGGATAAAGTTAATACTCACTTGGTCAAAAAGTTCCGGGAATCACCACCGTATGGAGCTCTCAGTCACCTGATTTGACTTCTTTTTGGGGGTTTGCCACACCTTCCTGCGATATTCCCTCCCAATTTGAACATCCTACTTTGCCAATTTGAACATCCTAGTGAAATTGACGCATTTGAGTACATCTGTTTGGATGCATGTTTCGATTTTTAGAATGGAGGTAATTTTGCAACAACGAATGTGTATTAAATTTTGCGTTAAAAACGGATTCAACGGTGCACAGACCTTGGAAATGTTAGAAAAGTGTTTCAGCAATGATGCTCTAAAAAGCAGCGGTTTACCGATGGCACGAACGCTTTACGCTAGGTCGTGAGTCAGTCGGTGATGAATGCAGTGGCAAACCGTCGACATCGAAAACATGACGAGTACATCGATAAAGTTAAAGAAATGTTGGCCGAAAACCATAAATTAACAATTAGAGAACTGGCAGATGACTTGAACATTGCTTATGGATCCGTTCAAGACATTATAGTGAATAATTGGGTTTGCGCCGTGTTGCAGCAAAGTTAGTGCCGAAAGATCTGAATTTCATGCAAAAAAGGGGCCGCGTCGATATCGCCAAAGACACGATTTGCAAGGCTGAATCCGACACAACATTAATCAAACGTGTCATTATTGGAGACGAGACGTGGATTTATGATTACTATGGCACGCAATCCAGTCGTCAGGCGAGCGAGTGGTGAGCACTCAATGAGCCAAGACTGAAACAGCCACGTCGTTTCCAGTCGAAAAAGAAGTTGATGCTCACGGTTTGCATGGATTACAACGGTCTTATACATAATGAATTTCTGCCAGTCAATAAGGTGCATGATTTGGGCGTTAGGAAACATTTCTGTGAAGCAATTTCCCTAAATGAAAAGATCTCTGGACAAACAACTGTCGGATTTTGCACAATGACATCATTATCCGCGAGTTTCTCACCACAAACTTAACGAATACATTTCGAAACCATCGAATTCACCAGATTTAGCTCCATGTGACTTTTTTCTGTTTGATCCACTTTAGCAGCCGAGAGGAGATAATACGAAAATCGAACACAGTTGTGATGATCATACCGAAAATCTAGTACCACAAATGTTGTGAGAACTGAATCAAGCTCTCACATAAGTGCGTTGCAAGTCGATGGGGATTATTTTGAAGGGGACAACATCATTTGTCTCCCTTAGCCTAAAGGACATAATCGTGAAGATTTTATTTGATTTCATTTTTTTATTTCCAAAATTTCGCGTCACAGCAATGTGTTTCAATATACTGACGATTGGGAACTACTGTATTACTGCATGATAAAGTTCTTTTTTCGTATAATTTATAGTCTTGGTTATGGCATTAAAGTTAACCTACAGAATTACTCCAACACAACACTAATTATCTGTTTCTTTTCTTTTCTTTTTTATTTTTTGGTAAACAAAAGAACAAAAAAATACTAAAATTCATACAATACTGGCTTTTATAATGGGAATGAAATATTTAAATATACTGTGAATGTTATGCGGTAATATTATTTGCGTGCCAAGTAGAAAGCACTTAGTTTATAAAGTTTATCGTATATATCAATTATCTGTTTATACTGCAGGAATACTAAGAATCATTATATGTTTTTATGACTTACAATTATGTTATTTCAAAACAGAAGGGAATTGATATATCTCCTTGAAACTGTTTCATTGGAGATTTGATAAAATACAGCAATATGATAGGTTATATATCATTGTTTTCAGAAGATTCTCAATAATTCATAAAGAAGCCAGTGTTGCTCATTCATCCGTTTTATGGTAAATCTAACCAATTCCAGGTGGTGTTTAGGCAGTAAAAATGTAGTTCAGGTATTAGCTATAATTTCGGTCAAGTCTACCAGTGCACTCATAACTGTCGATTTCTAGCCACTTACCTTCAATGATATTTTTGTGAAATGAAACTTATTTTAGAAATGTGAATGAGAGTGAAATGTGACTTCCTTTTGCTTGCAGTAGTGATTACTTATTTATATTCCTCATTGGCGTCACCAGCATATAAACTTTGGGGAGGAACAGACTACCAGTGAGACTAATGTGTTAAAAAGCGGATGATCCTCCCCCGGAAAATAAAAAAAATGGCCATCGTACATTGCATTTTAAGCATTTTTGACTTAAAAAACTAAACAACAGCTTATTTTTTGTTTTATTTTTGTCTTTGATAGCCTTTTTTTTGGGCGGATAGGAATGTGATACTAAAAACACGTGCTGTGCAGTTTGTTTGCATATTTAAACTGCAAAATTCAACCTTGTTTTACAATTTTAGTTAAACTTAAATTATACCAAATGTATGCCAATAATAATAATAATAATAATAATAATAATAATAATAATAATAATAATAATAATAATAATAATAATAATAATAATAATAATAATAATAATGGTGATGATGATAAAAGATAGTGTGAAGCGAATACTCAGAAACAATAAAGTTTTGAGAACAAGTGTTAGGTCTACAAGCCTACAAGTAATGTAAGTGAGAGTCAACAATATATAGTTAAAACAATTAGTTCAAAATTATGCTTTTTAAAGCTAAATTAAACTCACCTTGCTACTCGCTATCTAAACAGAAAACAGCTTGTTACTTTACTGTTTATTTCACCTTCACCTTCATGGGGTCAAAAACTGACTGCCTTTTTTCACAACCGGAAACAGACTTTTATGCTACCTTTTTTTTTTCATATCCAGTTTACCTAACATTGTTTTGTGAACGTAGTAAACTGCAACATGGCTGAGTCTCTTTTATGTCATAGTTGATCTGCGACATTTGAAATATTGGGAGGGGGGACGATAACCGTTTCACAAATATTGGGGAGGACACGTCTCCGGTGCTTCCGGTGTGCTTCACACCCGTGATATTCCTACCCCACAATACTTGTAGCATTATCGCTTCTGTGTGATCGTGTTTTCGAATATTTCGCCCTTCAATAGCCACTTTCAACCGTTGTTAAATTGTATATTAGTGTTCTGAAGGTATTTTTGGTAGCCATTTTAAATATTAAGTTAGACCAATAATGCGCCGGTATACAACCAACATTACCGCAAATCTTAAGAACGGGGAAATAACTTAAGGGATGTTTACTATGTCTAGTTAATGATGATGCAAGCAATGCCATGCGTAAATACTTCAAATGTGAATTAGGGGTGGAAGTGTTTGATTTCAGAATGTCAGGGAAGGTATTATGGCGCGCTTTAGGTATACATTAATTTTATGAAATGTTCTTTTTACTTTTTCGTTAAGTTCTGTTAATTAGAAATTTAAGCATAATCTAGGACGACTTTAGTCATTTTTACATATAATTTTACAAGTCATTTAGCTACTTTCTGAAAACTTGTTGGCAACACTGGAACTAGCTCTACAAATAACGTAAATATAATGAGTCATTAGTATACAGCATTATCAAGAATCATAATGCAATGACTTCCATTCTACTTCTGTGCTTCACTGAAAAATTAAACAAACCAACATATTACAAGAGCCACGCTCACCTGTTCAGATGAAGTAAAATAAAGGTACTGGTATGTTTTAAGTCTTAATTTTTACTGACACACAAAATATATTTTGTAGAAAATTAAAATAAGAAGATGTTCACAACTACAGAGATCTCGGATCGTACAGATAATAGACAGAAAAAACACTATTTCTTAATAGTTTTCTACGTACACTGAGAAAAATCCATTATCCGGACAGCGGTATATTGTACAAATACAAGGAATCGTTATGTTTACTAAGGTAATCTGTACGGAGCGTACTTTATCCATATGCTACACAGCTACTGCCTTTAACGCGCTTGGATGTTATATCATGTCGCTGCAGGATGTCTGACATCTAACAATCTTCCGTATTTTATATACGTATACGTATGTTAAATACTTCAGCTATATGTTATATACGTCCATCTGTGTGTGAGGTCCTGACCGCCTATAGACACCTCTTTCTTGCACCATAGATGACGTTATGAAACAACTGTCGTATGCTTGCGAGCTGGTTTATAAACGAGGTTGTTTACAAACGGAAAAGAAGAGCGGAAGGAAACAAAAGCCTGGGTAAGTGCAATAGTAAATTATCACTTTAGTTAAATATTCCATTAATTATATATTCCTTTAGTATAACTTGCTTTAATATAGTACTAAACAAGTAATGTGATTTATGACTACAATTCTTACTATTGTAATTCGTTAATGGTTGAGAAAGAAATGGGTTAATCTGAATTTTGAGAAATCTTTGAATATTAATGTTTTGTAACTTTTTACATTTCAAGGTACGCAAAATGAATGTTATGTGTTTATTGTTTCCTTTTTATATGTGACGGTTTATTACTTGATGGAGATTTACTACAGGACTGCTTAACATAATTGCTAAGAAACCGTTTTCAGCGCGAACATTTTCTTGTGTAGTGAAGATTTAGGATTTAGATTTCTGGGCTTTCGGCATCAATGACCTTGTTAGCCCGTCACATGTGAGTTATGACGTCCCTCGGTGAGCACACTATCCGGGGAAAGGGAAGGAAGCAAACGGCCTGGGACCTATATGTTGGGTACCACCCGGCATTTGCCTGGAGTGAAATGAGGAAAACCCAAGAAAGCCTCATTCAGGATGTCTGGACTTAAAAGCTTTTGATACTTTTTCGACCGAGTGCCCCTACCGGAATCGAACCTGGGTCCGCTCGTACCGAAGGCGAGAGCGTTAGCAACTACGCTACGCGGAGCCACTTGTGTCTAGGAAACCTATTTTTACTAGGATATTTGCAACAAAATTTATTTCCTTTCTTTCTTTATTTTTCTTTTTCTTTTTGTTTTGTAACAATAAAACAAAACATATTTTACAGCCTCACTGAAATTTAAAAACAGCAGTCAGGGAGAGCTCACGTTTAAGGTTCTTTTTGTTTTGTTTTGTTTTGTTTTGCTTGTTATGTTCTCTAGTTAACTAATGTTTGAGTTTCTAAGAATTACATTATTATTATTATTGTTTCATAATTTTCGAACCAAAAATTAAATGTTTTTCTTTTTTTCCTTGTGTTGACGTCATTGTGGCAAGTTGGGGTGTTTGTATCGTACCTTGGCATTAATTTGGTTACTAGCACATAGTTTCAAGGTCATAAGTTGTAGGCCGCTTGAAACAGCTATTACACAGTTTGAAGAGTTAGGAGTGTCAGGCGTTTGACTTGCAGCTTTCGTTACAGCGTCTAAATTGCAGTATTGGATTGCGTCCAGATTCTATGGCTGGTAAAAAAGTTTTATCGCTTTCGTAATATGGTAAGAAATACAATGTAACAGTTAGGTATAGTATATATGACTAGTTTAATTAGTCGGAAATTACTCTGTTTCCTTGTCTTATTCTTTCGATTATGTTTAAGTACTGTGTCTTCATAGTATTGTTTCACTATTTCTAGAAGGAATTAAGTATTAACGAAGTAAAGAATAAGCAGAAGCCCACTTTGATTGACGTTTACTATTTCTCATACTTCATTGAGAATGTTTTGATCCCCAATTGCGCAAACTTCTAGTATGTGTGTGTGTTTCTTTTTGTTGTTGTTGTTGTTGTTGTTGCTTACACTGCTTTAGATATGAGCTCCTTCATCGCTAAGCGGTTAGCGTACGCGCCTTTGGTGTGGGAGACCCGCGTTCGATTCCCGGCGGGAGTGGTTCGGAGTCCATGTTAATCAGTAAGTCCCCGTCTCATACAGCCTCGTTGCAGAAAAGGATATTAAAATCAACTCAGCACTGCTTTACAGATGGAGTTGTTTGATTCAGGGTTCGAATGAAGCTTTTTACGGGAAGCAGGCACGCAGCCAAGGGGTGGGTCCAGACCCCCCCCCTTCGGAACCAGAAATGAAAAATATTAAGGAAAGATGAAACAGAAAGAAACAGATGAATCAGCCTCAAAAATATAAAGCTACAATAAGCGTTTTGGTTACTCTTTCTTACGAGGAGCTTTGTGTGGAGGAAACGGGAGGGGGGGGCGGATCAAGTTGAAATTGGATATTATTGTAACGGAACATTCCGAATTCCATCTAGCTCCATGTTAACCGTATGCAGCGGCGCAAATCTGTCTTCAACATTGGGAGGGACGGGTAAGACAGTTCTCATAATTTTTTTAAGGATGTTCAAAATATTTATGAAGTTGAAAAACAATGCTGCGGAGGATCAGGGGAGCAGAGTTGTCTTCAAAATTGTGAGGCGGGCAGATTTAAGGCTTATTCTGGGGTGGGGACATCAATTTCATCTTACTTTCCTTTGTGGCAATCGGACACAAATCATCACATTTCTCTCCAAAAAACGCATTTCAAATCGGATTATTGAGGGGAAAGTCCCCCCCAGTTCTAAGATTGGAGGAGACATGTCCTCATCCCCCCGGGATTTGTGCCAGTAACCCTATGGACTACAAATGACGATCGATAAACCGGTTCTTTCAGATAGCCTGTCAGTTAGAACTTAAGCAATGCCCAGAATTACCAATAATATGAACCATTTTGAATTTCGCGGCAACACTAATCCATTTTATAGGATGTCTTTACTCCCGAAAGAGATCTCGTTGCTATCCTTGACGGCATTGAACTAAGATAAGAGAAATAGAAAAAAGACGAGAAGAACCGAGTTCGAATGACCTCGGAAGACTATGTCTTTGTCAATACTTTTTTCTATTCTTTTACGCAAGATTTCTTCATAATTCTTTAATTAAAATACTTACTAACATATCCTCATTTTATTGTCCTAACAAATCAATATGGATATGTTGTCAGTAAAATAGTTTAGATTGATCGAACCCCTGGTGTGATAACCACAGTATTTCGTCACGGACCTCCCGTATTGCGAAATCGTGGCTACGTGCCTGCAGGGAGGGGGCGACTTTTCAGATATACAATCAAAGCATTTTATTTCTCAGTGATACAAGATATAATATATAGTATATAATATGTAAAATATGAAATGAGGGAAAATATTTTCCCGGCAAGGGAGAAATTCTTTGGCGAGTTGGGGAAATTACTTGACGAGAGGGAAAATCTTCATCCTCCCGTTGATTCAAATCTTGATTGAAGATCATGCGAGTAGGATTCCATATTATGCTGTAGGTGTAGGTAGTACACAGTCTTGGCGCTGAATAGGACGCTAAGCTTCAAGCCAACCCCATGTCTGTAATAACCTATTGCGATTGAATGGTAATGTAACGTAATGTGCGATATGTGCATTTTCTAGATACCATAAAATTATAATTTATGAAGTTCCACGATTATGTACTTCAGGTTAAAGGAGTTTGATGATTAATTGAAGTGAATAATCGAGGCAGTGATTCTCAATCTTCTTGACTTACGATACACTTTACTAAACCCCAGTGACATCGATATATTTGTTTAGATTTTGGATTGCTTTCCAACAAGTCGAGCCGCGCCAAAGCTGTGTAGGCTTACTAAGTTAAGTGAACTAATCCTAATCTAAATCCATTGTTTTCGGGGGCGCAGAAATGGACAGTGACACTTCCGATACTATTTAAATCAAAATTCAGCCAAGCAACTTGGGGAGGGAAAGAGGGGAGACGGATCTTACAAATGATCGAAAATAACCGATATGAGAGAGCGTTTCGTAATAGTAAAAAAAGTGACTGACTAACGTAACATATTACTGATTTTCTTATTTTCACCCAACGAAGCAGGTAATTAACGCTAGTACTAGGTATGTGTAGACTAAATGAGGTGATTTGTTTCGTGACCCTTCGAGCAATGTACGAAGCGGATGCAAGCAGTTAATACATGGAGTTAGCTTACCTAAATTTAGATTTCGCTTTCCGAAATCTTAATGGATGTGTTAAGTGATTTCGTTACTTACATTCTCAATCTCTAAATACAAAGATTCAAAACACATTTTCGATTCCAAACTATGACTCTGCTAGACAAAGAAAGCATAGGCCAGTGTATGTTTTACTTCATTTTCATATACGTGCTCGTAGGTGTTCTCGGGAACTTGGTTTCCTCCCACTTTCTCATTTCACCAAATATTCCATAATCATTAACTTGCTTTAATCACTGACTTCCTTAGCCTAACAGCATAATCGTGGGACATTAAACTCAAAGACTTTATTTTTATTTTCAAGTAATTACTTTTCTCTCCCTTATTTATTTTTAATTGAATTTCTCTTTCAATTTCCCTCTTTTAGGAACATGAACATAATTTGCAATTCTTTCTCATTATAATAACACTATTAAAAGTCCCATATGCAGCTCACCACGTTGGAACCCAGCGGAAACAGATGAACAACGAATATTGTCGAAAATATGTATTGCTTACAGCGGCGTAGCGAGCATTACAAGATTGGGAGGGGGATGAAACTTGAAATTGCCAAGTCTTGATTTTTTTCTTAAAAAAATGTCAAGTCTTGATAAAAAAAAATTGCCAAGTGTTTCGAAAATCTTACAAACCCTATGGAAAACTATTACAGCAACCTTATTTTCATATTCGTTCCATTCCATGCCGACGTCTGAGACGAATAAGATCAGCCCTTGTTCCGCTCTCGAGTCCAATTTAATATCTAACCTCAGGATCATTATCATCACCCACGAAGCACAACTGTTAATTTGATAACTCATGGCTATGTTAGGTAACCTCCGCCAGCTAATCTTCACGAGAACCTTTAAAGTTACAATCAGTTGTAGAAATGCATTTAAAAACGTAGAATAAGGTAGGTTATATTTACTGTTTGTGATGTAGAAGTGCCTAATTTACATACTAAACATTCAATTGAGGGGTTCAGTGAGAGACCAGGCTAACTTACATCCAGGTCAAGATTGAGATTTTGACGGAACAGCATACTAATGTCATTAATTGACTTTTGCCTCAACCACTTGTCTGTGTGGCTTGTCCTGAGACAAGGGCGGATCCAGGGAGGGTCTATCTCCCCCAAGAAGAGGAAACTTTGTGTATTTTAATATAAAATAAAACCCACCCAGAGTTGAATCTCTTAAAAGTAGCTCTATCTTGTAAGTAGTGGCATTACAACCCACCGCCCCCCAGTAGTCCATCCTGAATCCACCCCTGTTGTATACTAAGCCAAACTATGAATATCAGTCGTATCCTTTGTAGCGTGCTGTTTTCATTTGTTTCCTTTTCTTTCAGAAAGTTAAAATTGTCAGTTAGCCTAGTCTCTCGCTAAACTGTCAATTGTGACAAAACACACCAATAATTGTTGATGCCAACTAAAACATACATATCCAAAGCCTACAAAATATATCACATTATTTAAGTTTTTTTTTCTTTTTTTCAAAATTGCTTGCAATGTTTTTCTTCGTGCCAAGCATCCGAATGTCATCTTGAATTCTGACCTTCTCATTTCACTACAATTCTTTGAAG
This sequence comes from Thermobia domestica, assembly GCF_964235325.1. Classification (NCBI taxonomy): domain Eukaryota; kingdom Metazoa; phylum Arthropoda; class Insecta; order Zygentoma; family Lepismatidae; genus Thermobia; species Thermobia domestica. Next base: position 56,982,414 of record NC_137462.1, on the reverse strand, counting down.
TGTAAGACTGCGTAGCTTTTTTTTTTCCTCTCTCTCGCTCTCTTCAGTCCTTCAGTCTCCCCCACTTTGATTTCATGATTTCGCACTCTGATGAAAAGTATTAAACACCAAAATGGAAAAGTACTAATATATAACTTCTCTTTTAGTAGCCCCTCCAACCACACGCCCGGGGCACGTGCCTTGCTTGCTCGCCCATAGCTCTGTGAGCTATATAAGTAAAATACAATGCACGCGCATATGTAAACTTGGTGCCAACTTTGATTCTCGCTGAGAGAGTATACATATAATGTTGGTTCGAATTCCATCAAAACCATAGGCTCATTTTTGTGTAACCTTGGTAGTGAAGAAGACAGTAGACTTCAACAAATATTCCTGTCGGGCCTCGATGGCTCAGTGGTAGAGCGTTCACCTCTGGTGTTTGGGGTCTTTGGTTTGATCCCAGCTCGCGCCAAGTAAACTTTGTGGTGGACAAACACCGTGTGAGTGGGTTTTCTCGTGGTTCTCCCGTTTCCTCCCACTTTCTTCATTCCACCATTTCATTCATTATATCATCATCAGCGTCTCCTTTAGCCTAGCCGGTATACCCGTCATTATTGATACAACTATTATATACAGGATGCATCAGAAGTCCCTTGTCACCCTTTCTGAAAACTACAGGGATGTAGTTTCATTGATTGCGAGATAAGAGATACACATTAGGCCCAGAGGGATACTTTCGGATTACATCACGCGGACGGTCGCCATCTTAGATTCGAAATTGTAATACGGACGATAAGTGGGTAGTGTGATACATGGCCATGCACTAAAATGTTCTGAGGATGTCAAATGTGCAATCAGATATCATGTAACTTATTCTGGTGAAATGTTATTGGCAGTGAACCAAGTGAGACTATATGTAGTGGTATGTCATACCCTTCTGGTTTTTTTCCAGTGATAGAGACATACCGTTTCTGGTTTTTTAGTGATCAAGATATACCTTCACGGAAGAAAAAATGCTAAATACCATTAATAAATCCATTTTTTATACGTATTGACGAATAGCTTTGCACATAAAAAGATTTTATTTCTTATGTAGATTCTAAGTTGACAATACTGACATTTTTACCTTTTTCTACCTTTTGTTTGTAAAATGAGGTGTTTTCAAAGAAGTTCATCTAGTTTATATTTTGATGTGCCGTATTGAATTGTTTCTTTCGTATGTATGTATGTGTCGTCTTGTCTGAATTCTTATAAGCGTCGTGTTTTGAGCATGGGCGGATTTAGGGGATTGCTGTGGGGGCAGATCTTACGGGAGTTTGAAATACCCCTCATTCGAGTGTGTGGTCCAGGAGTTTTCCCGCTGGAAATTGTTAATATTAAAAGTCGGTTTTTGAGCACTTTCGTGTATAATTCTCTGATACAAGGTAAGGGCTATTTTTATTTATTTTTTTCCAGAAAGTTGTTCACGATGGATGGATCAGTCTCTCCGTTTTTTCTCCGTAACTAAAAGAAGCTTTCCAGTGGTTTTCAGACATTATGTAAATAGAAATGCAATCTTGTAGGCTTCACAGCTCACTGCATTTGAACATTTAGATAGCCGATATGTCGAGTCAAAATCGTAATAAAACACACCGCCTCTGATTTTTCCCACTTCGAACACATTTCCCTGTTATAGTCAGGGGTAAAAGCGAGGGGGAACGCGGGGGACGCAGTTCCCCACCTCGAAAAATATGTAGGGCGTCCCCCAGATCCTAAAATGGTACAATGGGCAGAGATAGGCAGGAGGAACGGCGTGGAGTGATGCCGCTACCTACCGTCCCCCCACCTTTTCAAGTCCACTTTTACCCCTGGTTATAGTATATGTTCCACATGTTCCTACTGAGCAATAAACATTTGCAGAAGCTTCTTCCAATTGCTGTGGACACAAAGTAGGATATAGGGTCAAATTTGTGCACAGACGATGGCGATACTTTGTTCTAGATGATAAAAATTATGAATATTTACTGCACAAACCATAGCCTTAACTTTTCCACTTAGCTAGAAATTGAACAGCGTTAGGTCCGGTGATCGAGCAGCCATTCAACTGCCTCTCGTCGATCAACCCATGTTCTAGAGAATTGTTCAAGTAGTGACGCAATACGAATCCATAATGAAGAAAGCGCCATGGTGTTGAAAAAACTGCGAGAATGTACCATCCTCGGGCATCGCAGCTCGCAATATCTATCCCTGTACGAGCGTGAGGTATTATTCCGCAGTTATTTTTATGGAATGAAAAAGTGACTGATTAGACGTATTCCTCATTTGTCTGCCAACACCATAATTAATTTTCTTTGCGCTGGTCATGTTGGAGGGGTCTTGCACGCGGGGTTGTCAGGTGACCAATTGTGCATGTTCTGCCTATTAACCTTCCCATTTACGTAGAGGTCAGCTTCATCTGAAAAGAGTATTTGCATAAAAATGTTAACCATAATTACTCACTGCACTTGGCGATCAACATCGTTCTTGTGGAGATGTTGCTTCATTTGCACCTTGTACGGATGCACTTATACACATGCAGACCCTATGACTCAACCCACATTGCATTAATAAATGACGTTTGCTCCTATGGGGCCACATCGAGAAAGAAGTCAGCACTGCCGTAGGCGTTGCTTCATCTGTAGCTGTCTACGATCGTCCGCTACGACGTATGTCCACGAATGTGCCCGTCTCCTCAAATTTAGTTAATTACTGTGACACTGCAACATGTAACACATTCACATTGTGGATGATTCTGTTTGCAATCGGTAACCACTGTACAGGCACTCCTCCTGCTCCACAGTTTGAATATTTCAATGCATTCCTCACGTGCTAACGGTATGGTTCTACATCTAGAAGAAAGAGGTAAATACAACGTTCAATTGGCAATAACTTTTCACCAAATTAAGCTCCATGGAATCTGATTGCATATTTGACATACTGAGAAAATTCTAGCAAGTGGCCATATATATATCACATTACCCACCAGTTTATAACAAACAAATTTAATCCAAAATGGCGGCCGTCTGTGAGAGTATTCCCAAACGGCCTAATGTGTATTACCCATCTCACATTCAATTAAACTACACCCGTGTAGAATTTGGAAAGGAACTTCGTATGATGTATACAGGGTGTTTCGAAAGTCCTCTGACAGTTAGTTACAACAAAACGTAAGAGGAAAAACCATTTCTAAATATGTTGTTTTCAATCTAAAGTGAACACAATTTAAAAATCGGAGGAGCCGTTTGGGCTGTACTCTTTATGCACCCAATGTGGAATGAAAATGCAATTTTACCATTTACCTGGACCCACAACATATGTGAATGAAGTTACTGTTTGAAATGGGGGCTAGCCATCGACATGTTAGCGTAAAAATCAGTAACTTCATTCACTTATGTTGTGGGTCCAGGTAAATGGCAACGTTGCATTTTCATTTAACATTGGACGCATAAAGAGTGTACAGCCAAACGGCTCATCCGATTTTGAAAATTCCTTCAACTTACATTGGAAACATCATATTTGGAGACGGTTTCCCAATTACATTTTGTTGTAACTCTGATAATAATCGAGTCAGGGGACTTTTGAGACACCCTATATATCTTATGGAATATATGTTTGATGTCCCTATAACTGTAGTATAATTTAGTTTGTTTAAATTTACAAGTTATTACAAGTAGATTCTGACTTACATGCGTAAGAGTTTGTATGTAACTAACTAATGAATTCTATTTCATGAAATTTACATTGAAATATTTAACACAAAATCTTTTATATTCATGCTTAACTTAGTGACTTTGCTTTGGACTGCAACTGATTATTGTACCCCATTATAGCTTGAGAAGAAAACCGATGTCCGAATCTTCATTTGGAGAAACCAGAGAACTATTGGAATGCTGAGGATTGCAATCATTAATTTCTACACTTCAAGGTGCGTAAATTATATCTAGGTATATTCTGTGTTTATTGTTATAATTACTATTACTATTATTGGGTTTAGAATCAATCAAGTACTTCATGATATTTTAGAGGGATCAAGATGGCTGCCAGATAGATAAATATTTGAGCGTCAGGCCCTTATTTCTTTTCAATTTTATATTTAATCAATGTCTATCCCCCCCCCCTCATTATTCCACCAAATCGTATTCCAAGATCATCAATTTTCAATACTCATTTGTGACTGTCAGCATACATAGCATAACCGTAGGACGTAAAACAAAGATTTCTTTTTATTTTTCGTTTTCATGTCTTTTCTCCATAGCTGTGAAAAATAACGCCTTCAACATCATAAATTTGTATGCTACTTGCCTGCTTTCGAGCACAGTAATCAACTATTTGGACATTACGAAGCAAAGCAGGTCTACGTTGCAGTTAGCATAGTTTTGAAAGGATGTGACATAATGATATTGGTGTTGCGATGTTGAGCCTAAACAGTGCAAGTAAATAAATCTGTAACAATTGTATTGGTGTTTAGCTTACATGTCCTCCAGACGTGCCAATTTTTTTTTTTTTTTACATCTTGTTAGTTCTACTCTATATGAGGGGTCGCGGTGGCTCAGTGGTGGAGCGTTCACCTCTGGTGCTTGGGGTCCTGGGTTCGATCCCAGTCCCCACCAAGTGAACTTTGTGGTGGACAAACACCGTGTGCGTGGGTTTTCTCGGGGTTGTCCCGTTTCCTCCCACTTTCTTCATTCCACCATTTCATTCATTACTCATCATCACCGTCTCCTTTAGCCTAACCGGCATAATCGTGGGACGTAAAACTCAAAGATTTCATTTCATTTCTACTCTATATGAAGTATATTCTGAGGTTGTGTTTTTGGGGACGTGGTAGCTCAGTGATGGAGCGTTCACCTCTCCTGCGTGGAGTTCCTGGATCGATCCCAGCACGTGCCAAATGGGCTTTGTGTTGGACAAACACTGTGTGTGGTTTCCTCGGGGTTTTCCCGTTTTTTCTCACAGTTTTCATTCTACTATTTCATTCATTCTCATGATTATAGTCTCCTTTAGCATACCCGGCAAAAGCGTGGAACGTAAAACTCAAAGATTTCATTTCATATAAACTTTGGTGCAAAGTAACCCCATAGATGAAGATATTTTGCACCACATACAAAAAAGTATGTTCAACATACTAACATAATGTTTGTTTGCAATGTTTTCTCTCCTGTATTTATACATTTCACTTTTTACACAAAACTGCATGTGTAACGAATTTTTGTTACGAAATTCGAGACGAGACATAGCTCTTCCAGTAGAAACAGATACAGTTTTCGAGACGAGACAACTTTCGCGACACCTTTGCGAGAGGTGACAGTCTCAAATCATTTCTCGTGCGTACCCCTAGCCCATATCGTGCGTTATCAAAAAGCATGTTAATGAGAAATAACAACATGTAAATACAATATAGGTAGTTAAAAACATTTTTGTTTTCATTCTTCAGTAATGCATTATTATTAACCTCAGTATTTTATAGTCCATTCTTAATCTTAAGGTGATATATAATTAAGTTTTGAATTCGGTTAACTTATTTTGTTTCTCAAATTGTATTAAAAATGTATGTACAAACATGTTTATTTTCATTCTTGAGTGCTTAAAGTCACTATAGTTATTAAACATAGTAATTAATATTGTACTCTTAACTTTAAAATAATATACAGTTAACTTTTGAATTCAGTTAACATTTTTCTTACTGAAATTGCTTTAAAAAGTATGTAAAAACTTTTTTATTTTCTTTCTTGAGTGCCAAAAGTGATGCACAGTTATTAAGATTAGTACTTTATACTCTATTCTTAATTTTAAACTGATAAACAGTGCATTTCTGAATAAATTATGTCAAGTTATTTGAGTGACGAACACTGGTACAAAACCCTAACTACCACTGGAACATTTCGATTTTGAGATGACTACTACCGGTGCAATACAAGGGATTTTAAAATATTGTTTTTCCTTCAACGGCTATTCGATTTTGAATTCTGACTACATGGTCATATATAGGAAGGATCAGTGTCTCTTTCCAACTATGGTACAGCTCCGACCGATTCACGGTGCTCACAGAAGAGACAAAAGAGTATGTTTTCAACCTTAAAGTAACGACCACTGGTGTTTTTGCCCTGGTATGCAAAAGTAAGTGGGTACCCCAATGGGGTAGAGGGATACTATGCGGTACCTAATTTCTGCATTTTAGATATATGGAAATACATGTGTCTAAAATGTAAAGAACTGATATTTGTTTACCGAAAACTGCAACTCGGTAAGCCTTACGGATACCGAGATATGGGAAAATAAAGAGCGACAGGATATGTATGTGGGGCTTGCATACTTGAAGGTACAATTTGGAAAATAAATTCAAATATGACTAACGGCTATCAAGATATTGTCAAATAAAGAGAGGACCAATACAGGTATGGGATTTTCGTATTAGATGATAAAATTTCCGAAACCGGTCATGGAAAGTTAATAAACACCAGTAGCAATTCCATCTTCAAGTAATTAGATATTTCCATGGGGTGTTAGAACATCTTACAGTCTACCAAGATTAAATTTTAAAAGCTTTTGAAAATATAACTTGACATTTGTAAAGAGTATTAGAAATATGTATTTACCTAAAACTTGCAGCTAGTACATCTAACATATAGAGAAACACCGTGAAATAAAAGAGTATGAGATGTTGAAACTTCGGAAAAATTATTGGTCCCAACAAAATTAAATAAGATGGTATTTCTATGGGTTAAGTGAGTACCTCAGTACAATTTCGATGAAAAGATTAGTTCTAGGTTTTCTTCAGGCAGTTTCAAAGGTTCATCGACCTGTGTAAAAGAGTGAAAATTCCCTGTGAATATCTAATATAGTAACCAAAATATAACGAGTCATTTATTTTATGACGTAAAAATAGAGATCTTTAAGGATTTGTACTTCTGGGTCTTTGCTATAAGAAAGAAATTCAAAAACCTACTGTATATACCTTAATATACAATTAAATCAGTGAGGACACAGTAACTTAGTGGTGGGGTGTGTACCTAGTATGTTTTGCAGAAACTACACTGGAGTATTCTCTTAATCCACAGAGATACGATCACACTTAACTGCCCATTTAATTTTAAAATGAAATTAAGGCAAGTGAATGTTGATGATAGAATTGATGGAGTGTAAAGGTGGGAGGAAACGGGAGTACCCCGAGAATACCCACGAATACAATGTCGACTACAAACTGACTTGGACACGGATCAAACCAGGGACCCAATACACCAAAGGTACGCACTCTACCACTAAGCCACCGTGCCTCCACCCATTTAATTGTCTATTAAGGTATATACGGTAGTTTTCTGAAATTTCTTCTTCTTACAGCAAAGACTCAACAGTACAAATCCATGTGGGTCTCCATTTTTACGACGTCGTAAAATACATAATTACTTATATCTCGGTTGCTATATTAGATACTGACAAAGAATTTTCATTCTTTTTGTACGCTAGGAATTATCACGCTTGGATTTACCCGAAGAAAACTTCGAGCTGAATTAATCTTTCGATCGGAATTGCCCTGACGAGTGTGAGGTACTCACTTAACCCATATAAGTACCATCTTATTTAACTTTTATTAACATCAAAAGTTGTTTTATGAAATTTCAAGATCTAAAACTCTTTTATTTCACGATCTCTCTCTAGCTGTAAGATGTACTGGCTGGAAGTTTTGGGTAACTCTATTCTCTTTTCTAATACTCTTTACAAATGTCAAATTATATTTTCCAAAGCTTTTAAAACTTAATCTTTTTAGACCCATGATGTTCTAAAACCCCATGGAAATACCCAGTTACTTTAGGATGAAATTGCTACTGGTGCTTATTCAGATTTCATGATTGGTTTCGGAAATTTTACCACCTAACACGAAAACCCCATAACTGTGTGGGTCCTCCCTTTATTTGACAATATCTTGATAGCCATTAGTCATATTTTCATTAATTTTCTAAACTACTGTCAAGTATGGAAGCCCCACATACCTATGGTGTTCCTATTTATTTCACCATATTTCGGTAACTGTTAAACGTACCGACTTGCGGTTTCGGTAAACACACACCTGTAACGTTCTTTATAAGTTTATTAAGATATATTTTAGAATGTTTAGAAATGGGAGGTCTGCGAATGCCATAGTACCCGAAAACCCCCATAAGGACGTGTGTGTAGTGTATTGAATTGAAACTACTTTTGAGGTTGTTGTTAGCCCTCAGTAATTACGTTTTCGAAACTGCACAATCTAGTACGCAAAACTCACACTTCTATGGTGTTATCCTTTATTTTCCCATACCTCGGTATCCATAAGGCTTACCCGAGTTGCGGTTTTCTGTACTAAACAGATATCAGTTCTTTACATTTTAGAGACATATATTTCCACATATCTAAAAATGCAGACATATTAGGTACCCCATGGTACCTCGAACGCCAGTGGGTACCCACTATAACAAAATACTTTGGATAGATTAATAATTAGCTGTACCGTGGGCAGAAAGTGCTCATACATGTGCACTATACTTAATAGAATGTTAATTTAATAATAACAAAAGAAGAATGTTTTTAATATATGTAAATTATTATTATGGGATAGTTGTTGCTATGTACATGTTTTATGGATACCTCGTCAGCAAGTTTGTGTGCTTGACAGTTTGAAGGAAAATATATTATAAAGTATATCAGCTAATAAACAATTTTAGCAACGTTCATCGACGTTATCATTCTAATAGAAAAGGTGAGAATAATGGTATATAATTATTAAAGATAATTTTTACATGCAAACAAATACTACCACTCAAGATTTATATATCATACTAAGCCGAACCAGGTTGACGACTACCCTTGGTGAGTCGTTATAAAAATTTTGGTGCCTTCACACCGGGATTAGTTAAAAATTTTGGTTTACCTCACCCGGGATTTGCTGTAAATTCATATCCCGAAGCAGAGTAAGGTTGAATTTACTTTTGTCATTAAGTTAATGAGTACAAATTTCACCATATTGAGAAGTGGTAGAATAATTATAAGAAGAATGGACACTGAAACAATGGAGAAAGAATCCACTAATAGTGACAACGGTGAACCTAATGTAACACCAGGATTGACATCAGAAGACCGAATCTTGCTAGTCTTACAGCGGCAATTGATTCAAATGTCTACCGAGTTAAAGCAGACGATGAAGCATAACTCTGAAGAATTAAGTAGACAAAAAGAACAGAAGTCTGATGAATCTAACAAGCAATACGAAGAATTGAAGCAGATGTCTACCGAGTTAAAGCAGACGATGGAACAGAACTCCGAAAAATCCAACAAGCAATACGAGGAATTAAGCAGACAAATGGAACAGAAGTCGGATGAAACGAAACAATTAATTATCCAGACGATGAGTGATATCACCTCGCAGTTTGAGGAAAAGTTAAAAGGAATATCGGAGGAATGCCAGGGTAATCACAATCACCTGAGACAAGAAATCAGTGATGTAAAAAAGGATTTAGAAGTAACAGAATCTTCTGTTCAACAACAAAAGATTCAGGTCATCAATAATGCTAACAACATACGTGCGAATACGCAATTGATAGCTACGTTACAGGAAGAAATTAGAATGCTACAGGTTAAAGACAACACATACCACAATAACATGTGTAGTGATCGCTTGGAGTTTCCCCACTCACCAGAGATGAACTCACCTTCGCCGGTGTCTGATGAGGATATTATATTGGAAGAAATACATCCGAAGAGTACAGATGGGCGAAACATAGATGGTGTAACGACACATCACGTCATGAATAGGAACTGTCACCCAATGGGTACATGGAATGATAAAAGGAAGGTAAAATTAAGTGTTAAGATGAGTGAAATACGAGCTATGAGCAAATTCAGTGGTAAGTGTAACGAGAATGCTACTTCTTTCTTAGAGAAATTCCAGGACGAATGCAATATAATGTGTATAGATAGATCACAATATATGAAATTAATCCCTCATGTATTACTCCCACCTTGTTCATTATGGTTTAAAGCAGTACGTGATCACATCAGTACATATGAAGAATTCAAAGCGGCATTGATCGCAAATTATGAAAATGACTTTTTGCTTGCGAATAGAGATGCCACCATTAGAAATCAACATTTCAATCCTCGATTGCATAAATCTGTTGTAGAGTTTGTTGTAAATACATACAACGAATTAAAGGTCGTTAATCCATTGCAATCGGAATCGAGAATAATAGCATCGATTCGAAATTTACTTCCATTTAAATTACAACAGATCTTATTTTCCACACAGTGTATGAGTTTCAACCATTTATTAATGCTTGTCCAATGCTATGAAACTCAATACCATGCTATGAATCAACAAGCAGGAATGAGTAAAAATAAGAATAATTCAGATCATTTTGTGCCTGTTCGGAATTTAAATATCCAAAGTGTGAATAATACGAAACATAACCTAAGCCGAATAAATTCTAGCAATCAAAATGAGCAAAATAGGCAAAGTTATGTAGGGAATCCGCCTAACCTAATTAATCGTAACAATCCATATGTTAGACCATATAATCAAAACAGGTTTAAAAATAGACGGAATGTATGGCGAAATTCCAAGAATACAGCGAACTACGTGGATAGACGTAATGGGAGAACAAGAGATGGCACTTCGCATCAAGATCCAGGTATTGAAGTAATTTCTGTACAGAACAATAATACGGGACTTAATCATGATTGTGCTGTGCAATGTACTTTATTAGAACCATACACCAGTATGAATTTAAACTAATTACGGCTGATGTGGTAGGGGTTAAACCCATATCTGCTGTAGATTCTCAAGAACATTTATCTAAAAATTTAAGTGATAATTCTTATGAACATTTATCTTCCAATTTACATGTTCATGTTAATGATGAAAATGATCTTTCACATGACGTCTCTGTAAATAATTATTCGGAAATAGCAATTAATAGATGTCAGTACCAATTTATACCTGTTGTAAATCGTTGTTGGTTCGAAGATGATACTGTCAATGATGGTTTTAATATTGAAGAAAATTTTGTATTTTTAAAATCTTATAGTACAGCTAAAATACCTATTAAAGTCAATGGGTTAAGTACTGAAGCTCTACTTGACACAGGAGCAAATGCCTCATTATTATCGTATTCATTGTGGAAAGCAATTACTAGTAATTATTCGAATCCTAAATTACAAAAGGCTGAGAACCTTATTATAGTTGATTTTACCGGTAAACATAAAAAGAGAGTAGCTGGAATTACTCGTGTGACAATAACTATTCAAGATTTTGAAATATCAATTCCTATTCTGGTAATAAAGGAACTTAACGAGAAATTAATTATGGGTTTAGATTTATTATCTCAATTACGTGTCATGCTTGATTTTAAAAACCAAACGTTGACTATACCGGGTATACCTCAGGAAATCGTTCAGAAACTGCTTCCAAAATTAGATAATCTTGCTTGTCAATATAATGATATTTCTCCTGTAGTGAATAATGTTTCTGTTAGTGCAGAAAGTGGTAAATTAAATGATCAACGAATGGAAGACACGCAAAATTTGGTGGATTTAAAGGACGATGTATTGTTTTCTGAGCGTGTTAAATCACTCGAAAGCAGCCTTGATTTTGCTGATAATACAGTAAAAGCTGACTTTAAGGATATCTTATATAAGCATAGAAATGTCTTTTCAGAACGTCCTGGGCGTTCTGCAAGGATTTTGTTTATTCTTTTAAAGTTAAAACAGACAAACCCATAGTAACCAAGCCCTATATAATTCCATATAGATACAGGGAGAATGTACGTCAGCAAATTACAGATATGTTAAGAGATGGGATCATTAGGCCTTCACGAAGCGTCCACCTTAATCCATTACATGTTGTTCCAAAGAAAAATGGTTCTCTACGTGTGGTATTAGATTTGAGACGCACGAATAGTCACATTGATCTGGAACAAGTGAGGTATCCTCCAGTGGAAGAAATACTAGCTTCTTTACAAGGGAACACTGTATTCGGAAATTTAGATCTAGTGATGGCGTATAATCAGGTCGAATTACATGAAGATTCGAAACCGTACACAGCATTTAGTTTTGAAGGTCACTTATACGAATACAATCGTGTAGTCTTTGGGCTTATCAATGGTAGTGCGGCGTTAGCATCCTGCTTGAACAAAGTTCTAGGTCAAGATTTACGTAGCAACGTGATAACTTATGCTGATGACATCTTAATCATGGGGAAAAATCCACATGAATACTTGAAGTACTTAGATATAGTGTTAGACAGATTGGAAAGTTCGGGCCTTACTATCAATCTACAGAAATCTAAATTTCTGCAGAATTCTATAGAATTTCTTGGGTACCAAATTGATGCCTCTGGTTTACAATTCAGTCAATCTAAAGTACAAGCCATAGAAGATCTGCCTGCTCCAGTAAATGTGAAACAGACACGACAAGTATTAGGGCTCTTCAATTGGTTTCGCAAAGCCATCCCGCGATTCGCTGAGATAGCCCAGCCTTTATTTATGATTATAAAGAAAGGAGTACCATGGCAATGGGGTCCGATTCAAGAACACAGTTTTAATAAGTTGAAGGAGTGCGTAAAACGAAATATCCATTTGAACCACCCCAGATACGACGTTCCTTTCTATGTTCAGTGTGACGGTTCTCAACTTGGGATTTCTGCAGTACTTTGGCAACCTAACCCAACTATTCAGGAACCGGCTGTTATTCATTGCGCTAGCCGTACTTTAAAGAAAGCTGAAAAGGGATACACCACGACAGAAATCGAACTTTTGGCTGTACGTTTTGCAATACAAAAATTTGCTCCATATCTTAGCGGATGTCATTTCGTAGTACTTACCGACCATAATTCATTGCGATACCTTAACAGCGTACAGGGATATAATAACCGATTACTTCGCTGGTCGTTAGATCTTCAAGCTTATGATTTCGAAGTACAACACATTAAAGGGGTAGATAATGGACCCGTAGATACCTTATCACGTCTGTTTCCTGGAGAAGAGCAACATATTTTGTCCATTAACGAATTCAAGATCTTACAGGATGAAATAGCTACCATTTCAATAAAAGATTTACGAGAACATCAAATGAAGTATCATGAATACAAACAAATCATGGAACATTTATCTTCATGCGGTGAGGGATGTAATTGTCCCAAACACTGGAATCTCAGATTTAAATTATCTAATGGAATTTTACTTATTAAAGATTTTAAATTCAAATCTAGGAACAAAATTTGCATTCCACCTACGTTAACAGCACGCATATTAAAGGCCTACCATGACGATTTCGGACATTTTGGGTATGTAAAGGTATGTGCCTTGGTTAATAAATCCTTTTACTGGAAGGGAATGAGAGCTCAAATCAAAAATTATATCAATGACTGCATTGAGTGCATGCGGATTAAACATAATTACCAAGCTATACAAAAACCAATGCTCTCAATAACGCCTGAGAGACCACATTCATTTCTGTCGATCGATTTATATGGACCTTTACCAAGAGCAGCTACTGGAGAAACTTATTTGTTAACAACCATGGATATCTTTTCACGATATGTAGTAGCCTATCCCTTGCGTAGAGCAACTTCCGCTGCTATCGTAAATAAAATTCTGAATGTATATATTCCACATTGTGGCCCTATCGAACATATATTATGCGATAACGGTTCACAATTCAAAAGTGATGTGTTCCTCAAAGCCATGAACAAGGCTAACATTAAAATTCATTTTGTAACTCCGTACCATCCTAGTAGTTCTGTGGTAGAAAATGTACATCGCAATTTTGGTATGTTGTTTCGACACTTTTGTAAAGATAAACATGCCGAATGGATTAAGCATGTCAACCAAATTACGTACCTTTTGAATCATTCTATATCAGACACGTTAGGTGTGTCCCCTGCTAATGTGCATAATGGTTCTGATTTGGTTTTCCCTGTGGAACAACATTTTGATGTCAAATTAGAAGATTCGACAATTATAGATTCTTCCAGTTTAGTGAATATGGTAAAAATCCGAAGACATAACAAATTTTTGAAACGTAATTCACAAGTAGAGTCTTTGCAAGAAGGAAAATATCGGATCAAGGTCAATGACTTAGTTTTTGTTAAACAACATCCACAAAGTAATATGTTGCTAAAGAAGATTTATAAATTTTGTGACATTTTCTCAGGTCCTTATTTATGTTTTAAGGAAATAAATCCTAAAGTTTTCGAATTGTTGAACGCTAAAACGGGTACGTCAATTGGACTTCGTAATATAGATGAGTTAAAGGTGTGGAAACCTACTCAGTATACAAAGGAAAAATGGATGCATCTAGTGAAAGAGTTAGTTGCGCCTGACATTCTTGCTCAAATAAATAGGAATGAAGAAGACTGAAAGGTAAATATATATATATATATATATATATATATATATATATATATATATATATATATATATATATATATATATATATATAATACCAAAAGGGTGTTTTCTGTTTATGTAAAAATAGACTTATTTTCTTCCTTTTGGTTATTCAAACGTAGGTTCTGTTTAATTTTTGATTTTTGTTCAATTAGATTTTCTTTGATTTTCATTAACCAACGATAAGTTTTCAATGATTTGAATTCTTTCTTATTAACGTGAAGGATTATAATTTAATTCATGATTGATTAAGCACAAAAATTGTTTTCATTATATCAATTTGTGTTGAAACTTTATTGTTAAAAATAAGTATTAACGAAATTAAAGATTTGTTATAAATGTATCTATATATATATGTGAAATGTAATGAAGATATATACGAGGTGTGATCAAAATATAAAGAACATATGTAATGTAAGAACACTATTGTAAACGGACCAGTGGTTCTTGAAGATAAAAGCCAAGCTCACTCATGACTTTTATATTCAGTCCCATTGTCGGGCGACATTTTTATATAACAAAATACTTTGGATAGATTAATAATTACCTGTACCGTGGGCAGAAAGTGCTCATACATGTGCACTATACTTAATAGAATGTTAATTTAATAATAACAAAAGAAGAATGTTTTTAATATATGTAAATTATTATTATGGGATAGTTGTTGCTATGTACATGTTTTATGGATACCTCGTCAGCAAGTTTGTGTGCTTGACAGTTTGAAGGAAAATATATTATAAAGTATATCAGCTAATAAACAATTTTAGCAACGTTCATCGACGTTATCATTCTAATAGAAAAGGTGAGAATAATGGTATATAATTATTAAAGATAATTTTTACATGCAAACAAATACTACCACTCAAGATTTATATATCATACTAAGCCGAACCAGGTTGACGACTACCCTTGGTGAGTCGTTATACCACTTACTTTTGCATAGTAATACATTTCGAGTTGTTCAGCATCAACAAACACTTTTTTTTAAAAAATTCATAATTTTTCTACCAGAAACCCAAAAGTCCATACCTGACCGAACAGATTTTGTCCATTTAATCTAAAAAATGTTAAATATTTTAAAATGTAACATTTTAAATATTTTTGGATTTTTGTTTCAGGTATTTCATGCATCAAAACAAAACCAGGATTCTGCATGAAAGACAGCGAAAAGAATTAGTGTAATTTGTGGCTAAAAGCACGTCCTTTCTGAAGACAGACCCGATTGTATTTACATTCTTTTGTACAAATATGTAACCTTAATAAATATACTGCTCCGCAAATTATTTCTTCCTTCCATAAATTAGAATAAATGTATGTCTGTTTAAAGAAAATGTTTGTTAGCGTTAAGTCCTTTCAACTCTTTTTCTCTGTAAATAAGAACATTATACCTTGCAACATTTTTTTTATCATTGTGCAATTCCGATTGGATAAATTAAATCTGCACGAAGCACTATTATTTCAGTCATACATTAATAACTAATGTATTGTTCTGTGAATAAGGCAATGGTATAGTGAATATGTTTTAACATAAAATCTGTAACTCAGCTTTTCAGTAGTCAACTTTATTGAGAATCCGAAGAAAGAAAGAAAAAATGTTGGACTTAACGAATTTCAAAATTATTTTTGTTCGAATTCTGTACTAATCCAAATTATCCAGAGAAATCATTTATGTTGCTCTCTACAGATGTATCCTTTCTCCAAATCGTATGAAAAGGAGACTTCATACATCGCTATATTTTGTATGTACTATGTTTCGTATTTATTTAATCACTTTGTACCTTTCTCTAGTGTTGACAAGGCTACAAGTGTCAATCGAATAATTTAGTGTTTCACTCATGTAACCTTGTGACTAACGTACGTCCTGTCGGTATATATATGTTACTGGGTTCGATTAGCGACAAACAATTTTTAGTGTTAAACAAATACAAAAATCTACACGCAATGAGATACGATGATCTTTGCCTCATAGACAATACCAAGCAACTAACAGTACTGAGTGTGGTTGAGTTTACTAGTGGTATTATCTGGCTAAAATCAATGTTCCGAGAGCTATACTTCTTTTTGTGCTCTGAATGCAAACTTTGATATAACCGTTTTAAATTATTGTACATCTATCTATCTATATAGCTATATCTATATCTATCTATCTATCTATATATATATGTATATAATTGTAAACTAGAAACTTCCGAGTAATTCTGAGAATCATTGCTCTTTCTTTAAATAATGTATGAGACTATTACACTGCTCGTTACTTAAAATGTTGAACTAAGAAGGATACATCCAGGAAAGTCCAAATTTGCAGAATGTGTAGAGCAGGGAAGGATAAATATGTTTGGTCGATGGCTGCACAGCTTCTTATAGTTGTGAACTCCGCCAGCTACAGTTGATAAGCTGTGGCATTGGATCGTAAGACGCATGGCTTACCATACCAGAAAAGAACATCCTCTCGATGTCTCGCTGTGTTACAGTCGTTCTGGTTGTCAATGTTGGGTCAGTTCTGCTCTGCTATCACCACGTTGTCACACAGCGAATACAGCGGTAAGTTTAACCCTTAACGTACCAAGCCTAAGTCGTCAAAGTTGTTTACCAAGCTGGAGTCTTCTGGGGACCCCAAGTATTATTTTAATTTCTCAACATAGTATTGCAGAGGGTACTCCAACTATTATTTTTTGGATGTCTAGAAGCATACTTAAGTTAAATGAACATTTGAACACTATTCAGTTCTTCATACAATTTCATACTTTTGTGTTCGTAAATCTGAAACACAGGTTTAACAATGGAGTTTTTACATTTTGAAGTGTGTTTTTATTTTTTGTATTTTTTAAAGAAACGCATCGTTGATCTAATCATGTAATTGATATCTCAAAGGGTTGCAGAATACATATAAAAATCGAGAATAAATTGATTCTTATAATTGCGGCAGTATCACCAAATATCACTCTCTGGGGTCCCTAGAGTACCCCGCTTGGTATGTTAAGGGTTAAGCATATTCGACACTTACTATTAGATATCGGCTTGGGAACTTTGGCGTAGCTACCCTGTTTCCTTGAAGTTGCATTTTTAATGGCGAGTACTGTTTAGGAATCATCTTGTGAGGGAAAACGTTTTCAGCTGACACCATGTTTTTAATTATAGCGTCATTTAAAAAATAACTTATCTGTTAATTAAAATGTGCAGAGAAGTTATTTCTGGAAAATCCTATTCACGCCTCTTGTGGTAACAGCTTCTGCCTTTTGGAAGAGGATATTATTAAGGAAAAGAATGAGGTAAAGTCGTCTTTATATAGTACAAACGGAAAAGAAAGTATTTGACAGTTGACAAATTTTCTTTTGCCAATAGCTCGGCAACAAATTAATTAATTTGGATCTTTTTGTTGTTATTCTTCGAATAGATATAACTTGACAACCTGCCAAAGTCGGTACTCTGATAGGTTAATTTATTGTTGAGTTTTTAGGAAAACAAATTTTGTCAACTGAAGAATATTTTCTTTCGTGACTGTACAAGCAATGGATGATAACGGCTTAATAAATGACTGTACGTAAGTCTTTTTTGAGTTTGAACATAGGATTGTACATGGTTGTGCATTTTGCATTATTATTGAAGTGCTGCAACTAAGTTATTGCAAAAGGTATGATAAATTCTTACAGTAATATTGTCACATATTGATTTACTCTGCATGAAAACTAAAATAGTTTAACATGTGGTTACCCTCCTTTGTGCCAATAATTTTAAAATTAACTCTTGTGCCACTTTTCAATACTTGGCTTTGCAGTAGCTTTCCAAAGAATTAGCAGGAAGTCCAAACTTACACCCTGCAGATAAATACATTTCTCTGGACAGTTTCACTGCTCCAAACTAAGATTGAAAAGTGTAGTATTTTTAATTTTATTATTATTGGCACAAAGGAGATCAACCATATTTTAAGCTATTTTTGTTTCCATACAGAGAAAAACAATATGTGGCAACATTACAGTAAGAATGTATCATGCATTTCTCAGTATGTTGCAGCACTTCAATAATGGTGCACTATACGTACAATGTAGATCCTGAATATGTCCAATTCATATTTACAAGGCAATACGTATGCGATACAGGTAAAATCCGTATATTTCATATGGACAATCTATAAGCTACATACATCCAATCCATACATTACATATGGCCAGCCTGTACGCGACATACGTGTAATCTATATGCCGCATGCAGCCAGTCTGTAAGCTGCATATGTGCACTCTGTATGGTGCATACGGATATTCTGTATGCTGTATCGGGACAAGCTGTGTGCGACATAAGGAAAATCTGTATAATGCATAGGTACAATACGTACACTGTATCTAGTCGTACGTACGGGGCACAAGTACAATATAGATGCTGTCTCGGGGTTGAACGCAAGAAACACACGTACAGAACGTATATTGCATACTTCTTGAAATTATGCTCCGTCCTGATAGTCAGTGAGTGTCGTCATTATTAACCCACATGCTACATACGATCCTGACGTCACAAAGCTAGATATTACCTCCGTATATACTTGTTACTGTAGATGACGTCACACGAATGACGTCATTGCACTTATGTAGACAGTACGTATAATACATACTTTTTCAGCTATACGTTTGCTGCAGGATGCTGTATACGGTTGTACGTTAAGTCCAGAAACTACAGGAATTACGAATGTAACCTACGTTTTTAAGTATGCCACCTACATTTTTTTTCTCAGTGTAAGGTTACCAGGGGCGTAGCAACGGAGAGGGCGGCAGGTACGGAAATTGACAGCAACAATAGGATAAAATTTTTAAAATTAAAAATTTGAATATTTGTACTATTTACAGTTTTAAAATTGACGCCTATACTCAATCATGCTTTTTCTACGGTTAAAAGTTATATGACTTAATGAAAGTTAACGTTGATATACCCGTCTGTAGTTCCTGTTAAACATTCTGTTACTTCCTGCACGTAAATCTCACTGGCCAACTTTGAATCTGGTTTCAGTTGGTGATTGTACTCAAATGTAGTAGGTATTGAGCGTTAATGTGAAATCGGTGTTTTTAAATGTGATTAAAGTCGTGGTTGTTAGTATTAATTAAACTGTAAAAGCAAGTAAAGGTAGTTTTATATTAGAAGAAAGGTAAAACCCTTCACTTGCTTGTACTCTTTATCCAATGTAAAACAGCCTTTTATTTATGTATCCAATTACAGTTTAAATTTAATTGACATTACGATTTCCTAGTTCACTGTAGAGACCTGCACGGGCCGAATTTTTCGGCCCGAGCCCAATCCAGCCCGAACGTGCCTAGGCCCGGCCCAGTCCGGGCCCGAACAGTTTTGGAGATTTTCGGCCCGAGCCCGGCCCGGCGCGATAAGTTTTTCAAAATTCTTGGCCCAAGCCCGGCCCGGGCCCGATAAATTTTAAAAGTTTTTGGCCCGACCCCGGCCCGATAAATTTAAACAAAATTAGCTCGAGCCCGAATCTTTCTCAAAATTTAGTACTAAATTTGACCTAACCCTCAGAAACATTTTCTAAACTCTGGTTCACAACCTGACGCTTGCCTCCCGAATGGTACCATTGCCTCCTAGAACTTTGCCTGTCATCGAGAGAACAAAAACTCCATTCCCTGTAACAAAAATCTAAGTTAATTGATTTATAGCATAAAGTGAAGATGGTAATATTGTTTAGCGACAGGCAAAACATTCGCACCCCTTCTTTTTATATTTTGAGTTCAGTGAAGGTCAAGGTCAGAGCTCAATTTACCGCATAATGCCTGCAATCCTCTATAGTGAAAGTGGAGCCGCTAAGCAACACAAACTGTAAATAGCTATTGCATTCTTTGTAACATTTTTCACGGACACACTTCTTCAACGTTTGGCTTTATTCCAATTATCGTTTAACGAAAGTCAATAATTATTAAAGAATTGCAATTGATCGGCCCCAGTCCGGCCCGACCTGAAGAGAAATCAGTGTCGACCAGCCCAAGCCCGGCCCGGCCCAAAGAAATAACAGTGTCGGCTCGCCCAAGCCCGGCCCGGCCCAAAGAAATAACAGAGTCGGCCTGCCCAAGCCCGGCCCGGGCCCGTGCAGGTCTCTAGTTCACTGTAATACCAGTAAATGGTAATGCTTTATGGTAACTGAATAATTACAAACATGCGGTATGTGGAACATTAATAATAATGCTATTTTAGAGGTATCATGTCAGAAGGGCCCGGACAAATGGGCGAGGACACAAAGGTCCGGGTCAAAACAGCCCCGCGTCAAAGGGCCCTGCGACGAAAGGGCCCCACGTCAAAAGCCTGAAAAGTATAAAAATGCTTATTAGAAAAAATATTATTAAAAAATATTTTGTGGACAGTACCTGATTTATTTGTGTTGACAGAACATACATGTGATCTGTATATAGAGTTAGTCAAAAGTATTACGACAGACCAGTATTGACGATGCGCGTGGACGGAGGAAAAGTAAATGAAGCAGATGGATATTGATGCAAAACTGCGTTGAATGGACTATGGACCTCATAGCAGATACCTTGGATTCCACCATATATGATATCACACAATATTTTTTGAATGGAAAGGGATAGGTTTGACTCATCAATTTAATTGTTAGACTACAAGTAGAATCTTCCCATAAATGAAAATGTGAACTCATTTTTTAAATATATCTTCATTCATTTACGAAATAGGATATGTTACGTTTGACATTTGTATCTAAAACTAACTCTATGGTCTATGCAAGCCTGAGGTCCAATGACGCGTTCACAAAAGCTCTCCACAAAAGCCAACTGGATTCAGTTTATACTTTGTATTCCTATTTCTGCGAGATCTATCTTAATATTGTCCTCCCATCTGCGCCTAGATCGTTTTTCGATTGGTCTTCCAGTTATGACTTTGAAAGTGTTCCTACTTTCTTCCATCCTGGCTACATGACCTGCCCACCTGATCCTCCCAGCTTTGATGATCCTAATAATGTTTGGTAAACCGTATAAATTATTTAGTTCTTCGTTATGAAATTTCCGCCATTTCTCATTCCCGTTCCTCTTGGGTCTGAATATTTGTCTCAGGATCTTGTTCTCAAATACTTTCAGTGTACCTTGTAGGCAAAAATATCTGGACAAGCAATTAATAACGAGACACGTGGACGGAGAAAAAGAAAACATTGCATGTGTTGGTACGAAAACTGCGTTGATTGAGGGTGCGAATACCATGGTAGCCATCTTGAATAAAGTAAGTAAAAAGTTTTGCATAAGATGCATTCACTGCTTTTACTCTCCATCCAATACAAAACAACCTTTTGTACATTTTGATTTGCTTTTCAGTTTAGCGTCCCTTTCAGCAGTGTGTGTATATGAGACGTGGACCTATATTTTAACGTGGGATATGAACCACATGAACTCCGCCAGCAATCGAACCCAGGTCTCCTACTCTAAAGGTGTATGCTAACAACTCCTTAGCCACAAGGAAGCTCACGAAAGCTATAGTGAAACATACATGTTTTAAATCACAGTGTGTGGGTGGTTGTATTACAAGTGGAGGTATAAGATGTCTCCTTATTTTTGACCAACTTAAACTCCAAGCTTTAGGGATTGTGTGAGAATCTCAACAATCACACACACCATATTGCATCAAAATGGAGTAACGTTTGTCTTCGTAACAGTGGAACATACAACAGTTGAATAGTTGATTTCTTGTTGTTGATTCATTTAACCCACAAAAACCGAAACATTGATGAAGTAAGAATTTTTGAACAAAACTTTCATGGTTCACTAAATGAGGGTCTTAGATAACAGAAATGTCCAAAAAATTGTTTTTGAATGAATTGGAAACCCAATGTGACACCTGTGACTCAGCGAGGAACATACTTATTTTACAACTTTAATTTAGTACATGAACAATTACCATTGTAAAAGAGTAATTATTGACCCTTTTAGATACAGGAAAAATCAAATTATTAGGGAGTTAAATACTTACTTATCATAGGCATAAATAAAATAAGATCCGGAAACTGAAAGGCGCTCGAGAACTCTATGAGCCACATGCAGCTACTAACAAGAAAAGTTAAATAAAATTGCTAAAACCTGAAGAAAAGGAACGAAACAAAGCTTGCTACAAAGGTTTATGTGTGGCTTATAAAATACAATGGGTATTTGTGTAAAACGTTTTAAACTAACTTTATAAGGTCGATACACTGGGGATTAGTGGGTAAAAATCAAAGTAGCGGAGAAGACGATTGTGAAGCCTTAAGAAATATTAGCCATATTACATCAAAATCTAATATATTTATGTGAATTTACGTAGAACATTTTTTTTAAACCGGAGTTAGTGGGCATTTGCCCTACATAAGTGGGCTAAATTCACCTCTGATTCTTTCAGGATAGTGGGAAGCACTAAAAGAATATTTATAATATAGTAGCGCTTCTTAACTTGGACTCTCCTTTATCTTGGATACCCCTCTACCACTCAACTTTTGTAATAATTGCAACTTCAGAATTTTATTGTGCGGTGTAATTAATTTAAATGATTAAATAATGAATAAATATATATATGTTGAAATATGAACGCTTAACGAATATAAGTGTAATATAGAAGAGAAACGTATAATGTTGAATTACTTGAATAAATATGTATAAATGGTTTTGTTACTGACCCTGAACGGCTAAGTGGTTGCCATAATTTCTGAAAATTCGACAAATGTAAATTTAGAATACACCGTTCATGTTAAAACATTCTCTTTAGTCCTTGGAACGTAGATAACGTATACATGTATGCAGTGGCGTATTTAGGGGGGTGGCTTCCGGGCTTAAGCCCCCCCCCGAAATCTTACTTACTATAGTAAAGTATATGAAATATCTTGCAGAACTTTCACATTTTCAGGCAAAGCCCCCCCCCCCCGAAAGTTAGCAAAGCCCTTCCCGAAACAAAATCGTAAATACGCCACTGCATGTATGTATTAACATCTTCCATTATTGTATTGACTGCGTGTGGCATGTAATTAAGGCAGGTTGTCGTGACCCTAAGTTGACATTCAATTCGTCTTGAAGTCAATGAACCTAGAATCTCCCATAACATTAATTTTCAATTCCATTTGTCATTTACAGCCTTCGAACACGAATAGTTTTTTTTTTTTTTTTTTCAAATTAGTGATAGTGATCTTGATATGAAAAGTGCTTACAACCGAAACCTCTTTGAATTCAGAAAATGTGTGTCTTCTTCAGATTACATTAATACTATAACTACCAATGTGTGAGTCTAACATGATATAATATGATAGTGATTTAAAAGCTAGTGGATGGACGATATAATAAATGAAATAACAAATAAGTGATGTAGTCACAGTGAAATTAATGGCAAAATTTTGCTTTCTTAAGCCATGAATTAAAAGAAAATTACATAAATGAATAATTCTACAAACTGAATACGTATAATTCATAGGTGTCTAAATATTGTTTCATTTGCATATTTAAATAAAGTGAAATAGCGTATATGGACACCAAAAGGGTGCACCACGGACGTGCAATATAAAATAGTACTTGAAACCACGAGAAAAGACTCGTTTAACCCTCATCTTAAGTTTTTTTTTTTTCATATGAGATATGATAGGGTGTAACTAAATTTTTAAAATTTACGCTTTATTTTATTAAGATTTTAAAATTCGTTTTTTTCTCCTGTTAATACCGAATCTATATTGATGCAATTTAAGATTCCATGTGTGATGATATATCTATATGTATACTTATTTGCATGTTACTAACATTTTCTGTGCTTAATTTCAATAGATGTAATAAATGTTGATAAAAATGTAGTTAGCTGATAGTTTTCTAGATTTACCTATATCAATACATTGTCCTCTATGTAGGTATGTGTGCGTGAATGGATGACAACTTTAGTTTTAAGTGGTTACTTCTAATCTCAATTTAATATAATAGTACCTACTATATATGTGTATACTAATTATATGTGTATTGGTGCTTAGCCGAGGTCATAAAAGACAACTAATTCTGAATTAATCTAAATCGGCTCAGAAAGGAAAGAATAAACAACAGGATGAGCTTGGATAACAACAGCCTTTTCAAGAATCTCGGAAACTCCTATTTGTGGAAAATGTGTAAATCACTTTGATTTTTTCTTTCCTCAGCTAATTCAGATGTGTGTTTGATCTCTGCTGTGAAAATTCAGTTACTAGATAAAGGTTATTCAACAATTGGAAATAACAGACAAACGATTAAATTAATATTTCTCATCATCTGGGCTGGGTCGGGGTAACTCCCACTTGTGTAGTTATCGGGATCCAGGTCAGAGTGGCATGAGGGAACATGTCTCATTAGGAACAATCCAGAATTGATTCTCTAACAATAAAGTTCGGGTATGAATTATTTTTTAATATCTATTTGAGCGCTTTCACTATATTTCCATAATTGTCCAATACTTCTTTATTTCTAGTTTCTTCTTTCTTTCTTCTTTTCTACTATCTTCCCTCTTGACTTTCAGATATATATATCTCTGCTGCTCCACACACACACACACACACACATATATATATATATATATATATATATATATATATATATATATATATATATATATCTTCTTCACTCTTTCTTACTTTTAAATAAAACTGAAGAGGTCGTGACTGGGAGTTGTCGCTATAAACACGGTCAATAAATTCAGTTGATGTTCTCTTCCGAAGTCTGATATTAACTAACCAATAACAAAACGTACGTAGAAAGTGAAAATCCGAAATTCTTTTTATTGTAAGTTATTTATTAAATTAGCGACTTCGAATCATGACTGACTTCTTTTCCAGTGGCGTACATAAAAAGGTAGGCTATATGCGTAATTCCTGTAGTTTTTGTACTTAACGTACAGCAGACGTATAACTGAAAACGCATGTTTTATAATACTTTCCGTATAAGTTCCATCTATACGTACTTTCCGTATGGAACAATATAGGTGGTCAGGATCTCACATACAAATGGACGTATATAACATATAGCTGAGGAATGTGCCATAAGTATATGCATGTGATGTACAGGGGAACCTGTTAGGTGTCAGACTCGTATCGTCACCAAACTCATTAAGTATCAACTTGTGTTCAACAAGGAATACTTTCCAATTTCCTAGGAATATTAAAATAGGTTTTAAAAATTTGAAAAAATGATTTAATATATTCCTTGAAGACGTAACATTTCTTTTCAACCTGCAGGTGCTAATGGTTAATAAAAATGGCGTTTTGTTCTTACAGGATTTACTGATCGGGAATACAAAGGTTATTGTTTTCTTTAAAAAAAGAATTAAAAATCTGTAAACGCATGCCAGTAATATAAAAAAAATCTTTGACTACAAATACACAATGTCATAGATAATATAGTGTTGCCAATTTAGTGACAAATTGTTCATTTTCAAACGTCGCTACATTTAATTCATATGCATATAGTTAACAAAATATATTGTTTTTACACTGATAACTTTTCTTTTTTACGTTTGTTTAATGTTCCACATTGTTTTTCAAATAACGTTTATGTTAGCAATGACTGAAATAATCGTAAGAAATACAATCGGAGTGGATAACATTCAAGCTCTGTACAGACCTGCCTGCAGACAAGTCCGCCACTCTCCTAATCATATGACAATTTCATGCACTGGTAATGTCGCGTATGAATGTAAGTAGCTTCCTTTTAGTTTTTATGGTCTGATGATCATAGGCATGGAATATTTTAATATAATACATGTAAAATGTCAGGGTAGAATAATTAGTTAAACGGATTCTGATAGATATTTTTAGATCATGGCAATACTGCTTCACTAACACATATATTCTTGTAACTGAGATTATAATGGTTCTTTTCGAAAACAGTTCCATCATGTTTAATTAGAAAATAGTTTCATCAAGTTTAATACTATTTTATTCATGTGTCTGTAAGTCAGGCCTTGATCAATCCTCATGAGGATCCTTCTTTTAACGTCTACAATATTGCCTCGTGCAAGAATTTTTGTACGCGGTTATGTATATTCAATATAGACATAATGCCAATTCAAAAAAAAAAAAACTACGCTACTACGGAGTTGGAATTACCTTATTACTTATGGGAGTCACGAAACGATGCAGTTACTTTACATAGTCTATGATATGTATCAGATATTATCACTTAGACGCATTAGAATATGTGTTAAAATATTTTTTAAAAATCCATTATTTGGATTCATAATCTGCAATTCCTGCTGCATTATGAATTTTTACTTATGGCAACGCTGCGTTATCAGTCTTAGTTTTGTAAAAAAGTCACACCTTCAAAGAGCCTACTATTAAATGAACTTTTCAGCCTTTGTGACATGCTTAATAAAATAAATGAGTCAGACAGAAATTTAAAATAATAATAAAAATCAGTATCTTCATTAATATTATGAACCTTCTAATTAATATAATTAATAATCATGGAAGACAAATGTGTATATTGTTTTCATTTGTTCGTATTCTAGTTATGTAATTTTTATTGGTAAGTATTTTAAAGTAAGATTAGGTGGCACGAATCTAAATTAATTTTCGATTAACGTTTGATATAAGTGATCCTTTCATACTGAAATAAATTGTAGTATTACAAATGAATCCATGATTTTATTTTGTATTAAAAGTAATAACATTATTTATTTTTATTTCTTTGCAGAAATCAGCTATTTCTACATTTAATTACCAAAGGAGTGATAAATGAGATTCGCTTTTTTAGTTTATTTTATCTTACACTTCTTACAAGTAACTGGAAAAATACGGATGTATCTCTACAAGAATAATAAAGCACCACAATTGCTAGAATGTATGCGTATAATGCTGTATCAACATTCAAATAATGCCAGTACACTGGTGGTAACTGAAGATGTAAGAAATGATATGTTTGAAACCTTGTTCGTCAACTATAATATTCCAATTGTTCGGTTCAGTCAACAGTTACCAGACAAAATAAACGAGACAAGAGGTATGATCTCAAAATGGGAGCTCAGTGAAAGTTCCGTAGTATATCTTGTTATTCTTCAACAACCAAAGAACTTTGAATTTATAATTGAAACATTGAAAACATTGTATTTCTCTACTCGGAGCAAAATGTTCGTATTCACTGATAACGATGGCTGCAATTTTGAGAACATTCCAATACTACTGAATGCTGCATTCAAAAACAATATTTTAAATATAGATATAGCAGTTTCACAGAATAAGTGTAGTGTATTACAAGAGATGTCTTTACAAATTTATACATACTTCCCTTTCTCGGAATCTCACTGTCGATCTACAAAACAAATAATCACGCTGGATTCGTGTTATAACGGCTACTTCTTAAACAAAGTTGATTTATTTCCCAATAAGATTCGTAATTTACATAAATGTTCCTTCCCAATGACAACTCTACATTCTCCTCCTCAAACGGTGACCAGACGAAATCCTAACGGTACATTACAGGTGGTTGATGGTCAAATGTTTAACTTGATGCAAACTATTGCTAGTAAGATAAACTTTTCTCTCAAAGTTACACCTAAAGAAACGCATGAAGAACATGGCTTTCGCCTTAAGAACGGATCATATGCAGGAGATATGTTAAAAGTCATATTTGGAGAATTAGAGGGAACTTTCCACCATACGTCCCTCAAATTATACGACTACGATTTTTTCGATCCAGTATTGACAAGTGATTTCTCTCATTATGTTTGGATATTGCCTCAACGTGGTTTCTACCCAAGATGGATGAATATATTTTTCCCATTTGAGCCTCTGCCTTGGATATCTATACTGCTTATTTATATCTTGCTTATTATCTGTACGAAAGCAATGATTTTTTTTCTGAAGTACAGTACAGCTTTCATATTTTCGTCCCCGATCTTATACAATTTATCTATACTACTAGGTTTATCAGTTCCTCATCCTCCAAATCTAAATTCTGTGAGAATGTTATTTCTAATCTGGATTCTCGGTTCACTTATAATCAACTCTTGCTACCAAGCTGGTCTATACGGTTTTGTTTCAAAGCCAAAGGTATATCATGATATTTACACGATATTTGATTTAGTTCAATCAGGAATGTCATTTGGTGGTACGAATACTCACCGCCGTTATTTTAAGAATGGCAAAGATGCTGTTACTAAAACTATATATGATAGATGGAAAGAAACCAGTTTTAACTATCTTGAAATATTTGAACAGATGATTCTGCAGCGGAACTTTGCTGTCATATGCAAACTTCATATATTTGAGAGTATTGTGTATGAACATTCGTTATTCGATTCTTACGGAAAACCTTTGTTATATCAAATGCCGCAGGTTGTTATATCTTCCCCAAGTGATTTCCGTTTGAAACGCAATTCACCATTCACGATTTTATTTCAACATATTGTTAATATTGTTGTGAATTCAGGTTTAACTCAAAAATGGAGAAAAGATGTTCTATTAAATATGCGTTTGACAGCTCGGAGTTCCATATACTCTACGGAAGAAGGAAAAGAAAAAGCAATATCAATTAAAGACGTGATGGGAGCTTTCGTTTTGTTAAGTTTTGGCTTAACATTAAGCTTGTTTATATTCTGTTGTGAGATGGTTATGATATATATTCGAGTGATTAAAAAGAAATACCGTAACTCAAAACGTACAAAGTGATTGGAACATCACACAATACATTTTTCAATACAAATCTTTTACTTCTTTTTGATTTACACTAAAATCGACTTGACTTAAAAAAAATAAGCATATACTTTCCAGCCTACAATAAAAGTAAACATTTAATAGCTAGTCAGCCAAGTAAGATGTGGAAAACACCCAACATTTCGGTAATTGACATCATTTAAATAGCAAACAAACTATGCTAAAACTCAGAAAAAATAAAATAAAGTGAACAGTGTACTGCTGATGCCGCAGAAGAGTCACTCCAAGAAAGACTGAGAAACGAAGTGACACCCACACAAAAGCACCACACACACTTGAAGTGAGTCCACACATGCAGAATCAATTTTGTATACTTTCCCCATAAAGCAGCAACTGACACTTACTTAAACATTTGTGGTCTGTGATAAGAAAGTCCCGGGGAAATTGAGAGACTTAGGGTACGGTTATGACGAAAGTTTCCTATTTCATCCTTGCTTTCAATTTTTCTATTTCGAATCGTCCTTCATTCTTCAGAGAACAATGTGCTTATGCCGGGTTTAACCATCAATTTACCTCACTCGCAGACAAATCAAGTTTGCTAGAAGAAACGTTCCGGCAGAAACAGCATATTACGAGCAAAGTTGCAGTAAAAATTATAAATGTTACTGTTTTAAAAGTCATATAGCAAGCATAACTGATTTGTGAATAGCCAATCAGGACACTTTTCACTTGGTCGTCCTCTGCAAAATACAAACACGCTCATTTTTCTGAAAAAAGGAAAGGAGATAAGAAGCTTGATTCAGCATGTGGTATCAAAAGGTTCAATTTAAAACAGTGTGTTTGTTTTGTCTTTTAGTCCCGTTGAAGGAGGAAAAGGAAACTGGAAGATTTTGGTATAATTGTACCCTTATAAATAAAAGAGTAACTTTAAAAAATATCACCATGCGGAAGCCTCCACGACAATAGCGAGACACAATCCCTGTTGGAACTGCTACCAGTACAATCATACCACATATCTGGGCTCATCCTCGGGTCTGATTCAGATGCGGGAGTATGACAGGCAGAAACGCAGCAATGAAATAAACAGGAATTTCTGAGCAACATGTAAATGCTCAAGATACCATACTGATAGCAAGAACTGCTCAAGAAGACCATGACAGAACATCAACGTCGCAAAGAATATGCCAAATATAATAAATCCAATCCTTGCAGAAGTGCTCCCATCTGGCCCTTGGAAGGACCAAACCGATCCATGTGAACATACATTTCAGGAAGAAAAAGCAGAAACAGCCAGCAACAAGAACCACACACAAGAGAAGATATACAAAGCCATCGCAGAAGCCACCAGCAAAATTATGAACTAGATATCTACAAGTTTAGCTATGACAGAGAACTCTGTAAGAAGAACACCACACACTCAAGTCATACACAAGACCTCAAAACAAATTTTCTAGACAAGTGTTTATTTTATTTGTTTCATTTCATTTATTTCAGAAGGATAACACAACAGGCTTAATGCCCAGTTATAGTGTCGTATGCATAATTATTTAACATACACTATTATACATATATTATATACATACACGAATATACGTCGTCTAATTATACATAAGTTTTTGCCTGACGATTCTTTTGAACTTGTTTTCTGAAATACTACATGAACACTAATCATTTCGTTACATGAAGCACACATTCTCCACAGAGGAGTCTTATGTAATATGTTCTTGCTTTTCTACAATAGAATGTCCCAGTGTTTGCTGTTGTAGTCTTACCTGTTGGGACACGTAATAATACTTCTGAAACTAATTCTGGAGAATCAATTTTACCATTTAATAATTTATGTAAGAAGAACAAATCAAAAACCCACCTCCTTTTTCCTAATGTTTGAAAATTAAAATTCGCTACTAGTGTAAGTCTTCACAGGGGACATACTTTGGTAAAATCCGGTTTTTTTGTATGCAAACATTTTTTTAAAATTTAAACTGTATATTTCCTATTACATCAGTGCATTTAGTGACATTTGGTGTCCAAACAGTACAACAGTATTCTAATTTTGACCTCACATACGAAATATAACCTTATAAATGTTGATTCTTTGTAGAAACCCTGTCCCATCCCATAAATTAAAGCTAGGTTTCTATATGCACTACTCGTTATCGCGTCAATGTGTTGAGCAAAGGTTAATTTGCTATTAAATACAACTCCTAGATCTTTGGTAGTATTTAGGGTAGACAAAGAAGTGCCACTTATTATATACGTAAAGTTAATTGGATTTTCTTTCCTCATGAAAGATACAGATTTACATTTGGATACATTTAGGACTAATTTATTCTTATCACACTATATTGTAGACCTTATTGAAGTTTCACGCAGTCATCAATTGAACTTACTTTGGAGTATAATTTAAGATCGTCGGCAAAAAGAAGAACTTGAGAAGTTTTAATACACAGAGGAATATCTTTAATAACAAGAAGAAACAACAGGGAACCTAGATTAGATCCTTGAGGGACTCCTGATAAAGTATTAAACTTTTCAGTAACAAATTCGTTGTATGAAACATATCGTTTTCGGTTATACAAGTATGAATCAAGATTCTCCATTGCCTATTTCGAAAAATTCAGAGATGCTACTTTTAGTAGCAACACATCATGATCAACGACGTCAAATGCCTTGCTACAATCAGTATAAACGACATCTACTTGACCGCCTTTATCTAATTCTGTTACTATAAAATTTGTTAACCTTTTACAGGTCGAATTATGTTCCCGTTGTTATTTTTAGTTAATTCTTATCTTTAATTAATTCTTAGTTAATTTAGTTAATATGTTACTGCTTTTGGAATATTATTGACCAGCCATGAGGGAAAAAAGCGACCGATGATTGGAAGTTAGTTTTTGAATATGTTCCTAAATCGAAACATTGGCCTGTTACAATATATATTCGCTGGTATTTTGAAAACTTTAATTTTTTGATTTAAAATATATTTGTCTTCTAATTGCTAATAAATGTTACAAATATTGTTGTAATTAATGTCGGACTTACCCTTAAGTAATTCTATCAGTTATTATAGCATTTTTATTCAAATGATACTGTTTATTTTTATGATACATATGATTACAATATAATAAAATATTGTAAGGTTCCGCATGTCTTCACATCATGCTGTAAACATGTGTGTACTACACGTGTTGATAGTAAACAAATACAACGCAGACGACAGTACCGAAGAGGAGTCGCCCACAATCGCCAGCAGTCGGCAAGAGGGAGATCACCGATGGTAGTCGACATTTTAGGATAAAATACAGGAGTACGCGTCAAACAGTAACAATCCATCCAGGTTGATCAAATCATCTAAAACCCTAAGGCACCTGGCCATTGGAAACACCTTATCCTCTCACGACGCTCGATAAATTGAGAGATACCTTTCCTTAAGCCCTACGACGCTTGGTCATTGGGTTCCCTTTCTCTCTCACGACGCCCGGTCACCGAGAGACACCTAATCATACAAAACTTATCCCCTCTCACAACGCCCGGTCAAAGAGAGTAACCTCACCTACAAAGCCCTACGACGCCTGATCATTGAGTTCCTTCCACTTTCTTACCTAAAATTATTAGAGGAACTAGTTATTGTAATATATTTCTATATTTAAGAAGATCTTTTATAATAAAAGGTGATGGGAAAGTCCAAATTCTCGTGTACGATAATTGCTCTACCTTATATAAACTGAGAGAATTTTACATGATAGATGCGTCGGCGTCTATTTACAGACATTTCTTAAGGACTTTCCTACGGGACGCTCTTTTTATTAACGGAAAAACGGACTTGGAACCTTTTAAAATACAGTGTATTAGTGTTGGTGTTACTAAGACAGGATTATATAAAAATAATATCCGTGTTGTTATAGCACTTTCATTACTCTTCGCGGTAAATTGATTCGTTTTAGGCTGGCAGGTATTTATGCTGACAACTAGAGAGAACGATAATAATATGGCAGAATCAGGCTCCCGAATACCTGTGAATGTTCCCCGTCTAACTAGATACTCAGGTCACAGTACAGACAACCCTGATCGATTTTTCATGTTATTCGATAATTTGGCTTACTCCAGGCATGTACCCCCGAAAAGAAGAAAGAAATTCTTCCGATATATTTACAGGATGTAGCTCTCGATTTTTTATTGCAATTACAAAATCAGAATCAATTCAACATCCTAGATTACGACCAACTTAAAACGAAATTAATTTCATTGTCTCGTCCAAATTTGCCAGCATATAAGGCAGAATTAGAAATTTTCCAAACACAGCAGAACGAAAATGAGACGGTCGATTTATATTTCTTAATTACGGTCGATTTATATTTCTTAATTAAGTAAATTAAAGACCGTAAGACAGCTAATGCCAGCGGCTTTGGAGGAACAGAAGATCTATTTTCTTTCATTGGGATTACAAAGAAATTTTTACAGAAGATAGCGTTGGAATCATTTCAAACAGTGCAACATAAAAAAGGCTCGGGACCTCATGCAGAAAAGTAACTATGTGGAATTGTCACAGGCAATTCATTCTTTAATCGGCCAACCTAACCGCCCGCCAACATTTCCTTTGAATGACTTTCATAATCAAACGAATCCCAGTTCGTTAATGCTAAACTATGCACAACATCCAACTTCTACTGTACAACACACCCAACCTGCTCCTTGTTATTCGCAATCATTACCTTCTGCACCTCCATTGCAGATTAATTCCCCTCTACAGTTAACTTCCATTCAGCCTGAAGTTCTAAATCCGCACCCCCACCAAAGTCAAAACCCGCCTTCACAAGCTCCTCACACGGGCCTCACTAAACTAGCCATTCAAATGGCCGAATTTTCATTAATGGTAACACAGAATGCAACGAAGACTAATTTCAGGCGTAAAAATGGAGGAAAACATCGTCAAGGAAACGGACAACAAAGAATACCAACAAAGGAAATAACGGTGTTAGGAAAAATTTTGTAAAAGGCGATAAAATATCTGTGTGCGCAATATGTTATAAGAACAACCACGGTGCGTCTTCGTGTTGGAATAACCCTAAAAATTCTAACCAGGGAAAAACATACGAGGGCTC